>NC_045710.1:39571172-39919088 GCF_009834535.1 Camelus ferus
ATGGCAGTAAATGAATAATAATACCATCACCTGTATATATACTGCTCACTAGATTTCAAGCACTACTGTTTTAATCACTGCTTTAGGATTTATTAAATCCTCACAATAACACCCACCTTCTTTCAGGTGGGTACTGTTATTATTCCCATATTATGGATGAGAGTTAAGTAACTTGCTGAAGGTGATTTATGAGAAAGTATCATATGCCAGTAAGTAGAGGGGATATGCTTCAATAATGTACTGATAACTGTAACAACAAGCTCTTGAGAAAAATTGTATGCACATAATGCATAAGTTTGTTTTAAAACTTAGTGATATAAATAATGTGTTGCATGCAATTTATACATAACAATAAAATATATGACTATTATAAATTACACACAGCAAATCAGTTTTCATATAATGCTTTCATTATTTTTTACTGAACTCATGTATCTGTGGCCAATCTATAGTTGTAATTCAACCATGATTTGACAAAATCTGATGTGGAATAAATGTTTGATCACTGTCTGGTTCAGAAAAATAAGTTCCTCACATCATTGACAAATGAGTATAGTTCTAACATGAATGCTAGTTGATATTTTCTATATTAATAAGAGAAAAGTGAAACAAAGGCATGTATCAGAACTTAAATCGTTTGCCAATGATGTGACTGCTGAACTGCATAATATTTTTTGAATTTTGGGAGAATATATCCTCAATTTTTTTTGTGTGTTATTCACAATGTAACAGCTAGTAGACATGACACACTTTTATTTTGCATTATTAACATTTTATCCTTCTATGACTTAAGTCTAGATAATTGACAAAAACAACAGATGAAGCCCTGATTTGTAGTGTTTGTGGATTTCCATGTGAATACTCCTATCATGGCTGATTTCAAACCACTAACGTGACATCATTGGAAACAGAGTTGGAGGCACACATCCAGTAGCACATCATTCTACATAGTATTTCTACCACATTGGCAAAATATAGTAAAATAATTAGAAGTGATGAGTTTTAGTATGCATTATCTTTGTTTTTAATATAATTTATTTAGTTGCAATTTAATTTAATTTAAAAACAGTGGCTGTGTTTAACAACTGATTGGCAAAATTGCTGAAATTTAAAAGTCAGTTCTTGCTGGTCAGTCCCAGCTGGCCCCAGTGTATCGCTGCATGCTTTAGTCTCAGAGAGCCAGACCACTATGCCCGTAACCACTCTTTTATGTGGTGTTAAGGTATGGCTAGAATATAATTCCATACCAACTATGAGGTATGACAGCTCTCGACATGAAAGATATATTGTGTCTTTATTTTTCTAAATCACAGTAATCATTAGATGTACTACTCATCCAGGTTGTTGAGAAGTCCAGTTTGAGGGACCACTGCTCAACCACAGACTACCCAGTACCCTGGGGCTCACACAGTTCAGGAACGTGGCAGGGGACCCTGGTGGTCTGCTGACATTGCTGTCATGTCCATTAGTGCTACCCAGGCCCACCTGGAGGGCGGGGCCATCTCCGTGGTGTCAGATGAGATCACAGTCCCAGTGGTGGTACTCTGGTGCCAAGTGCAGCCCTGGGACAAGGACTGAAGCACAGCCATCCCCATTTGAGGCCCCACTACCTCCAGTCCACTATTTTCAAAAAAAGCCTTCCTTTTGCCTTTTTTTCTCAAGGTGAACATCCGCTGAGGTGGGCCACTCCCTCTTCAGCCCAGAAAGCAGCAACCTGCCCCCTGGGCCCTCAGACAGCCCAGCCTAATCACTCTGATGCCATTATGCCTCCAACAGTGGGAAATTCTCTCAGGGTTATTATCTGGGAAAGGACAGAGAAGGTGTTCATGCTTTCCTCATGAGACTATTAAAAGAAAAAAGCTACTAACACATAAAGTTCTTAGTGAGAGAATCCCTGGAGAAACCTGGGCAGAAATGAAATAAGGTTTTAAAAATTAAAGTCAGAATCATAAACATTTTTTAAATGATGCACTTGGAACAAATACTCAAATTTAATTTTTTCGCCTTCAGGAGTTGAGAATGATTAGTGTTGGTTAGAGTTCCTTTGTTTAACTTCATAAGGCTCCCTCCTTTCATGACCCTATTCATTCTCATCTTCTTCCTGCACAGCATACTGGGAAATCTTCCTGATCTTATCTGACAACAGAAAGACAGGCTTTCGCCCTCCCAGCCTGCTGGAGAAACAAATCAATTTCTTCTCCCAGATAGGGTGATAAAAGTCCTTCTCTGCAATGCTTTTTATTGCTATGGCAACAGAAGATGGGATTTCCCAATGGAACTAGATTTATATATACACAGAGAAAAGCAGTTCTTTAAAAGCTTGATCCCTTTTTTTTGTTGCCATGTGTACAGTACAATCAATGCAATAAACTGAGTGCCAAAGGAAAGGACGCCAAACCTTTTTATGTGGGTGTGGAATGAGACCTCTATTGTCTTGAGACCTTCACTGAAAGGGAGGCAATTTTGAAAGTTTTAATATTGTGACATTGCTGTTGTAGCCACAATAACTTGCAAGATTCGTGACATGCAAGTTTTCTTCAAAAAGGAGAAATTTGGATTTACAGGACTCTCAAATGGAAGATAGAATTAAAATATTAGTGAGTGGTATCAATACTTCCAGTCACAGAAAGAATCACAACACTCTGATATGGTAAAGAAGATGATGGGAAGTCCAGAGTGGACCAGATACTTTAGGTAGTGGTGGTACTTTCCACGTCTGTAATTTCTCCATGGAAGAACACAACAGCCTTTTCTGATGAGATCTTATCCGAAGCAATTCAGGGGGCATGATAATTTCCTTCAGGTTACTTAATAGGATGAGGATACCTACTCTCCTTCAATCTGTTGGTTGATCTGAAGGTAAGGTAGTTTCTCAGGCAGAGAGAATCTCTATGGAAGGAGCAAAAAGCAGTTTTGAAGTATGCAGCAGGGCACCAATTTGGAATTTATTTCTATGTGAAATCTATGTCTATATCTGTATCTATCTATCTATCTATCTATCTGTCATTTAAAGACTTCTGAACTAAAATTTCAAATATGCTTTGGGATTAGACAAAAGCAGATCCTACTCAAAATGACTTTACTGTGAAATCCTTGAATTCCTAAATGCAGAGACATGAGAAGGGAATAGATACCTTGATGGAAACTTCAAACCTGCTTATCAAATAAATGCTTCTGTAACTGCACCATTACTGATACTGTATATGTCTTCTGCTCTTGCAAATCTGGTGATTAAGGTTTGCTGGGGTTTTCCCCTGCTCTAATATGAGGATAAAAAGTGCTGTTGAAATGACATGATAAATTTAAAACAAAAGTAAATGCCACTTAGCTGTGCTCTAGAAGATATACAGACGCTATCATTGTCTGTTACCCAGGTGAAAGGAGTGAAGTTTCCAGGAAGCTGATAGGAACAGGGCAAAGTGAATAGAGGTGGTTCTCTGTTCACCCTAATTCTTGCCATGGACATGGATAAATGGGAACATTATGTGAGTCATTCTAAGCAATCTTGTTGCATGCAAGCCAGAGAAGTGAAGTCAGAGACTCTTGGCTTGTAAAAGGAAAAACAGATAATTTTGTTAATGTATTCAATTGGTAAAGGGGGAACTTGGATAAATAAGATATCACAGGCTGGGAAGAGATGATTTAAAGGATAGTGTAAAGAAACTTCTGGCAAAAAAAAAAGAAAATTTCCAATGTGGACAATTTTTTTCCTTTTTTTTCCCAATGTGGACTTTTAAGTAAATATGATAAGTTTATGGACTTTAATGAAAAGAACAATAGAAACTCGAGTAAAAATGCTTCAAATCCATAATGGAATGTTTTTGATTCACACTGCTAATTGAGTAACATAGCCTGATAAATTATTTTGAAGGCCTCTCTCAAGATTTGTTGAAAGCTGTTTATTTCATTTCCTCCCTCGCTCAAGGAACTGAGAAAAGTCAGGAATCATGAATGATAGTAAGAACGATTGCCTGGAATAACATTTTTTTTTGTTTTAGTCTGAGTGCTTCAGAACCCCAGGATTCTACCAAGTATCTCAAGCATTTTTAGAGGCTGTAATCACAATACAAGAGTTTCATTTATGTCTCTAGAAAGTGTCTCTGACCATCAAGGGGAAACATGCTCCTTCCTCTTGATTTTCTGTCCCTGGTAGAAAGGGTTGCCTGTGGCAGGGGGAGGGATATAGGGCAGCCATGATTGCTGGCCTCCTTCACTCCCTCTTCAGCAAGCACCTGGGTAATACTCACTCTGCCATGATGTTCCAGGAACTCTGTAGAGTGATGGAAACAGCCCCTCCCCTTGTGGAACATCAAATCCTCCTCTTCATAGCCCTTGGGACTTCAGGTGTGGTGCTACCCTGAGGAGTTTTTTTGGTGGAGACAAAGGTGGAGTTAAGTCCATCTTTTCCCAGGACCAGGCTCACAAGCTTCAACTGTAATGCTGCCAAGCTCTGTGAGTTATAAACCCAGTCGCCTAAGCAGAAAACTGTCCGGTTTGACGTGCTTGAGCTTTTCCTTTGTCTCAAACATCCTAAACCTTTCTCTCTCTCGTTCCCGCTCCCTTACTCATCTGTGGACTCATCCCCTCCATCCCCTCCACCCCTGTCTTACCTCTTATCTCTCACCTGATCTCTAACTGGCCTCTCTGCCTCTGTCCTCACAGCCCTCAACCATCTGCTCTTCCTACTGTTCTCACTGCTACTAGGGTTACCTTCCTAAAATATGGAACTGTTTATGTTGTACCCTGCTAATAATCGTCAGCAGTGCCCTAACTTCCTAGCCTGCTTAAAATAAGGGCTTTCAAGGCTGCCCTGGCTTGCCCGTTATTTGTTTGTTTTCTGTCCTTTTAAGGTGAGCCTCTTGAGAGAGGGACAGTGGATTTTCTGTTTATGAATCTAGGACTATACCTGACATATCATAGATCCTTAAAAAAGTGTTTGTTGAATGAATGAATGGACCAAAATATACCTAGTTGTCACAGGGTTTTCATAGACTAGCACCATCCATTAGTTTAATGAAGCAAACATGGCACTTAATAACCTACTTGCAATTTTCTAGGACATCTAGATATCATCAAGTATCAGAGATATCCCAGCAAAATTGATATGAAGAGGATGCTTTTATACTTTATTTGTCGTCTCTCACCAACAAGTATTCAACCTTAAAATCTTTTACAACCTCTAGCATTCACCTATTGTGAAAAGCTACCCTTTTATGTATTATCTTTTTATATTACACATTATAAAGATCCCTGAGGTTATATGTTTCAGCAAGCACTTAGATGGCCAACTCAGAGTCGGGGCACCCAGGTGTTTCTCATCTCTGCCCACGCTCTCCCTGCCCCTCCATCAAGACCGGCATTCATTCCCACCACAGCTGAAGCCCCCAAGGCATCTGCACCTTGTTTGTCTTCCTGGGAAAGCCGGCACCTCCCTTTCCGGGCCAGGCCCCGCCCAGGCCAATGGGCTCCTGGGTAGAGTTCATAAGAGGAGACCATTTCCAGGTGGAGCGGCTTGGGTGAAGAGGCCCGCTTCCCCCCCGCAGGGTGCTGGCCGTTGGGCTGGGTCAGAAAGAGAGAAACATGCCTGGAGGTGGTTCTTCAGGGAGAAGGGCTCAAGGAGCAGGCAGCAGAGATCTTCTGGGCTGAATTCTAGACACCTCGCTGCTGAAGGGAGGAACAACTGGCTCTGAGGACGTGCGGTGAAATGGTGCGTTTGGGTTGCCACAGCCTTGGACCTTGGCGTATGTTTGTTTGGGCTCCCAGGGCTGTTCAGAAGATGGTTGCTGCCAGGGTCCTTCCTCCTCTTGGAAGGACTTTCGTTCACTCTTTGTGCACTTCATTCCCAGGTTCTGGCCTCAGGCCGTCCTGCCCGCTAGTACACAGCCTCTGGGCCAGAGCCCTATCCCCAGTACCTGGCCAGGCCCTGGGGGAAATGCCCTGCAGTGTGATTCAGACTGGAGGCAGGTGGGTGGGGGTGGGGGGGTGTGAAGAGCAGGTGAGGCGGATTGGTGTTTGCATGACACGCACTGTGAACCAGAGCCTTTTCAAACTGAAGAAGCCTCGCTGGCCGGTGGAGCACGCAGGTGTTTCTCATTCAGGACTCCTCCGCCGGCCGCAGTGAGCTCCCCACATCTCGCGAGACGGGGCTACTTCTGGGGGAAGAGTGGTGGGGACAGCTGCGCCTGGGGCCTGTTTAGGTTGTTCTCTTGGCCGCTCCTGATGCTAAACGCTGCCAGCTCATCCTCTTCCTGCCCCTCCACGTGAACTGCACTCACTTCTCCACCCCCATCTCGCAGCCGAAGCCATGAAGCTCACCCTGTGGGCCGCCCCAGCTGCACCCTCTTAGCTTAAAGACCAAAAAACAAGTCAAAACCCGCTGAGGCATCCAGCCTCGCCAGGAGAGTGCAAATGGAGCGGACTTCCAGCTTCGGAGGCAGTACGGGGACTGAAGACTTGTGGAGTGAGGGTGTTGGGAATTCTGGGAAGATGAGCTGCACCCTGGCTGTGCCAGGGTGCGACCAGGATACGAGAGCGCCAGGGAGTCAGGACTCTGGGTCTTACGCAGAACATGGTACCAGGTTTGGTGGGAGACCCAGGAAGTGAGCACAGTGGGATGGGATACCAGGACAGCCTATGGGGCTCCGTGGCTGTGGAATTGGGAGGATTACACATGGAGCCAAGGGAGAACCAGAATATCTTTTTTTTTTTTTTTTTTTTTTTTTTTTAAGGAACAGGGTATCCATAGAGACGTGCACATGTTGGTTGAATTTATCTGAAGCTGGTTACACAAATAATGATGATAATGAAACTTGTGTTGATTGCTTACTCTGGGCCAGGTACTATGCTGAATGCTCTTACATTCATTACATCATCTGTTTTCATTCATTTCCGTTTTATAGATGAGGAATCTTAGGCAAAAGAGGTAAAGTAAGATGTCCAAAGAACCAAAGATAGTGAGGGGCACCTAATGTGCCAATCCAGGTGTCTGATTCCAGACCATATATTCTTATCAAAATCAAGCTGAAAGTTGAGAAGGAAAAACATTCTTCTATTAACTGTGTCAACAGATGCTGAAATAGAAAAAGAAAGAACATTTTACTTTTGTTTATTGTGTAAACAAAGTTATCTGCTAGTTTTCTGTATAGGTTATGTGCTCTTGTTTTGTTTTTTTAAATTCCCAACACCTGTTTTTAGAAAGGCTTGAAATCTTTACATGAGTTTAAAACATTAGAGTGATTTCTCATCTAGGAGTAATAATGACTGCAGTTTACCCTCTAGACTGCTACAGAGTCATTCTAGTTGGTATTTGACAGTTTTATTTTGATTGGACTACAGGTGTAGGAAATATTCTATGCAAACCACAAGCATAGTAATTTGTGGTACTCTTGGTGTCATGGTGCCTTATGTAAAATAGAAATGCTCATTTCAAATACATAATCTATGGCAATAGATACAGAAACAGCACTTGACTCTGCGACCCCTCCATGCTTGGAAATCTTAATGAGGATGGTGTCCACAGCATCTGCAAGCAGGGTTAATTAACTCTGAGAAGTTCACTTTCTCCTGGCAACAGGATTTTTTTTTCAAGTAAGTCAAAAGCTAACTTGCAACTGAGTAATATTTCCAAAACTAGTAAGTAAATATCATGATATAAGGCAATTATAGAATATAGATTTCTAATAAAATTATAATAGTGTTTGGTTTTCAAAGTTACTAAGTGGGTGAGATGGATGAAATGATTGTTAAACTGTGCTAAGGCTCTCTTTACAAAAAGCTGAACATTTCTATTAGACCAATCAGCTAATTAATTACTTTGGGAACAGTTTACTCTTTCCTCTTGAGATTATCTTATTAGATAATTAAAGTGAGAAATGTGGATAAAAGATGATCAGTGTTTTTCTTAATTTTGTTCAGTTGAAGGATGTGAAAAGAGGCCTTTTTCTTTTTCAGCCTTGCCTTACACCCTGATAAAACTCTCGTTGCTACTGGCCAAGTTGGGAAGGAGCCATATATATGTATATGGGATTCCTATAATGTCCAAACTGTGTCTATTCTTAAAGATGTCCATACGCATGGAGTTGCCTGCCTGGCCTTCGACTCAGATGGACAGGTGTGTATCTTTTTCCATTTTTATTTTCTTTAAGGACTTCTCACAAGTCACCTAGAATTATAATGCACATAGTCTATAGGCCCAGGAAGTCTGTCAACCCTTGCTGTCTCCCCTTGTCAGCGTCCTGGAATCCTCACCTGTTTGTCCTTTTCCAAGCTCATGGCACTGACACCCAGCTTTGGCCTAGTTTTGGTTCCGCCAGTCTCACCATCTGTTTTAAAAGCCCCCAGAAAGGAAGTCTTGAACCCATGCTGATTGAGTCCATAGTGATTCAGTGAGTCTACCTTGTTTTCCATTGTTAGTTTTTCCATTTGGAATAAGGGTTGAACCAAAACTTTTTCAGAGACCTCAAGCCCTGAACATCTCCTCGGTTCCCCTTGCTTTCAGAACATAGCATCATCTCCTAATATTCCATTGGTAAGATTTTCTTTGACTCTTTAACCTCGAGGTGACTTCTAATCCTCCCTGCCCAGTCCCCACAGTTCAAGCAGTCACTGATTCACGTGTATCTATTCATTTCTTTACAATAACTCTGGACTTTAATATTTTCCTTCCCATTCTCTCTGCCATCATCCTTTAAGTTCCATATCTGTGTTATGCCTAACAGTTTAACCTCTTAACAGATCTCCTCACAGTCAATTTTTTTACTAGCACATTTCACCAACTGAAAGAAGTGTCAGCATTGTTTAAAACAAGAGAAGCTTGGGGTACCCACTGAATGGAGTACACACCGTGTGGCTCGGCATTCTAGGCCAACCAACTTTTCCAGCCTTATCATCACTATTCCCTTGCAGTGAAATTGGACAAGTCAGTGAGATTCCTCTACCAGACCTGGCACTTTGGCACCTCCAGACCCTTTCTCGTGCTGCCCTCTCTACCTCCAGTGCCATAGTCACCCTCGTTGCCCCTTAAAGTGATTCCTTCTTCCAAGACACTACAAGGGTCTTCATGAATTCTTCCCAGTGCCCCCCATCCAACAAAGGATCTCTTTCCTTGGACGTCCAGCAACACTTGATAGAAAAGAATTGTTAGTATGTTACAGATATCAATTATATCTCAATTAAAAAATGTTATAGAGAAGGGAGTGGAAACTTAGATGCAACATTCCTGGTTCCCCCTGAGTTCACCTCCTCACTAAGGCCATGCCATTTCTCCCTGGCCTTCTCCATGTGCCTAGGACACCCTTCCTCTGTCTCTTTCACCCTCCCTATTCCTGCCTAATAACTCCTTCAGTCTATTTTTTAAGTAAATTTCAGAGTTAATTCTGTAAATCCATGTTATGGAAAGACCTGTGAAATTATCCATAGAAGCTTGACGAGATGGGGAGTTTGCAGGAAGTTCAGCAGATTATAGACCTTGGCCTGGTTTGAATCACTTTTTAAACAATGAACATTTATTTGGTATTTTTTGCTGCTTTGAGAGAGTAGTGATCATTAGCTATTCATTTTTCTGTCTAGAACTTGAATACGTATGTAGATCCCTGGTATATACGTTTTTGATTTAACTACTCTGTAATCTCATCCAGTTTAGTCAAGGTAATCCGTAAGTTCCGTTGTATATCCAGGCCTAAAGAGAAATAGCTAGGTAGTGATACTTATTCAGATTTGCAGTTAGTGACTTCCTGACTAAATTGAATGACTGTCAGAACGGATATGCAAGGACAAGTGTAAATGTGTGCTTAGATGTGTACTAACGTGCACACTCTCAAATCTCAAATCTAGCAAACATCCCTTTATCAAAACTTGTTCTCTGAAGCATCACAAGAGAAATGTAATACTGGAGAAGGGAAATCCAACTGTAACTTTTAGTTCTTTTGTCCATATTATTTTGTGTTAGAATTCTAGCAATTTTTTTAGGTTCCATTTTGAAGGTGGAGGTAGGGATGGACTGCATGGTACTTTCTCAGCTGTCAGTTGAGGAAAAATAACCTCCTGTTTGCTGTGATGGATTTCATGGCTTGTTGATGCCTGTTGCTTCAGATCTGCCTTTTTCCCTGGACAGAGTTCACTGGGATCCAGTGATATTTAGAAAATGACAAATGGCCCATCACCTCTCAAGCAACAAAAAGCAATAGAAATGCTTTTCAGGTAGCAATGGGGCCTGTCACTGCAAATGAACAAAATAGATTTGTTTTGGCTTTTTCTTCATCTTTTTAACATATCTCATGTGGTTTTAACTTGAGTGCCCATGTTTATGTTAACTGCTTTTTCTGTTTAAAAGAGAAAAGAAAAAATAAACTGAATAGAATTCAGAATTCACCCACTTCAAATTCCTGTATATGTATAAAAATACAGCCATGTCTTATAATCATGTCCATTGCTGGAACCCTCAATTAAAATTACAGCAAAGACGACCTTTCTTAAGGGCACATTTTAAAACGCCAGCTATGTATTTTTTACACTAAGTATTCCTAACAGAAGCCACCTTTAATGAAGAAAGCTGGATGATCCCTGCATAACAACACATGGACATTGAGCCATAGCTGCTGGCTGGCATTCGTGTATACACATACACACGGACATACTCAGTGAAATACGTAAGCTCACATACTTTTATACTTGGGTAGTAATATGTTTTTAAAACCCTTTGATTTACATTATTTCACTGATCCATACAACAGTGCTACTTTGTAGACAGGAAAAAATAATATACACTAATCTCAGATGAAAAAACAGATTTAAGGAGTTAATTTTCTATAGTCTTATGTCTGGCTACTCACAAAGTGAAAAGAGAAGCCAAATCTACTTACCCCCAGCTGACACCTCTGTCTGTTACATAGTGCTGTTTTCTTAGAGTAGCATGCTACTCGAACCTCTGATTTTATGCCCCAAATATGTGTTTTAACCCTTTTGAATTCTGTATTTAGTCAGGTGTTGAATTTTCTTCTCCCTTTGAGGACAAATTCTGATCTGAATCCAAAGAATTTAGACTGGGAGATGAAGTAGCAGATTACTTTTACTAAAATTAGGTATCTTATAGTCAGCTTCAAATGTTTGTAAAATTATGAAGATTAAGAAGAATGAAGTGTTCACTTACGGGATTTCTTCTCCATATGTTTGTCAAACCCTTTCATTTTAACAGTTTGGTGAGGCTTTTTAGACTATAGAATCCTCAGCTCTTAAAACCGCATTAAAATCTTAAAAAATTGAAACCCTACCTTCAAGTTCTGTTCCTGTGATTTCCACTGATTAATCAGTGACCTCATGAGATGTTGCACACAGGTTTCCTATGTTTAAGAAGGACACATTAGGTGTAGGTTTTAAGTTGTTGATATTTCAGTATATGCTAATGGAATAATGTCTACTGTGATATCTTTAGTTTTGGATTTAAGATGAATTTTGAGAAATCTTTTTTTATAAGAAATTCAATGCCTGGCCGATAGTGGGTAATAAGAACCATTTATTAAAAATGGCATGAATAATAGGAAATCTTCCCGTAATTTTCAGGTATTAAATTACTGTTCTTCTTAGCGTTTAGCCTCTGTGGGATTGGATGCCAAAAACACAGTCTGCATTTGGGACTGGAGGAAGGGAAAACTTCTGGCGTCAGCCACTGGCCACTCTGACCGGGTAAGAAGAACTTGTTGGATCAAGCCAAACAGGTTTCATAACTGAGAGAATTGTGACATAGCTTCTCAGAGCTGTAATATTTTTTAAAGTAAATTTGCCACGTGTAGATTTTTCCTCTACATTCAAATTAAAATCTTACTGTTAATAAAGATTAATTTACAATTAGTAGCTATGTTGGCGTGATCTCTTCCAGTGACAGATGCTTTACTTAAATTGTTACTGCTTTTCATAGGCAAAACAAATTTTTGATACTGGCCTTTGGCTTTATAAAATAAAAAAAAAGTGAATTTGAAGTTATATGTACAGTTTAGGTGTATTCATTTAGAAATGGAAGGAGTCAGAAAATAATATTCAAAGTATGTTTACAAGTGTATACATTTGAATTTCAAATGAATGTAATGACAACTGTGTGATTCTGTTATATCTGAGAACCTGGAATGTGAATTGTCGACTGCTTACCGTTCATATTGAAGTCAGTGGGATCAGAAATAAACACCTGTAGCCATAGCCGGCAAGATAGTGTAGGAAGCAGGCATGTGCATTAGCTGGTCAGAAATCTATTTCTCTGGTGTCTGGCATAATTAAAATAATCTGGCTACTTTACTGTCTTGATTTTCTAAATTAAAAAAAAAAAGGAATCTGTGTGACTATCTTATATTGATTCCTCATTGTTCTGTATTTATGCACAATGTAACTCCATGCAGAACAAGGCCCTAATTATTAAATTCTCAGCCTCTTGTTTGGTGTGAAATCTAAAAGATTTTTTTTTATATGAATGGTACATTCATCTAGGGAGAATCTTCATTTTAAGGGGACTGCATAGTGTTGCTCCACATTTGGGCCAATTGTATTCGGGGATTAAGTCTTCAGAAAGTCCAGGAGTGACCAGCAATGGAACTTTAGTGTTGAAAGAGGCCTGGCACCCCTCTGGCCCAATGCTTCCTATGTCTGGCTACACATAACAATCTCCTAGGCAGGTTTTACAGCATAGCAATGCTCAGGCTTTACTCCCAGGTATTGATATTAATTTATTGCTATTTAATTAGTATTAACTTAGTAGTTAATAAATAGGTTAAAAATATTTGTGATGTTTATAGTTTGGATATTACTGTTTCTGCTTATGCTATAATCCTGTTATGTTTATATAAAGTCAGTTGAATTGGGCTGGATCAATACGTGTATTTCCTATTGCTTTGTTAATGTACTGTATACTTTCCAGTTAGCTAAGAGTAGATTATAAAAAGTAGTGTTATCTAGTGAGAACGCTTTAATTTTAAGGGCCTAGAATGTTTTAATGAGATGCTGTTTTTAGAACACTGTTCTCCTAGACCACATAATTCGTATCACGCATAGGTTTGCTCTTTATTACAGATGCCAGTATAGATTATTATTGGCTGCTTACTGGGCAAATACTTATTTTCAAGATTATTTTAGTGGCTGAAATACTTAATCCCTAGCACTAATTTGTAGGATGAGTGCTTTGTAGCCTGCAAAATGATCGTACATACGTTATCTTAGTTGACCTCACAACAGAACTGAGGTAGTGTCATTTATTCATTTTCTAGAAAATGAGGTTTAGAGATGCTAAGACTTGTCTGAGCTGGTACAGCTGAAATGGGTACTTGCACCATATTAGTACTTAGTCCTTAGACCAAGTATTCTTCAGTGCTCTTTCTGTGGTCCATAAGTATTCCTTTCTACCTAACCAGAGGTTATAGGACCTTTCTCTGATGTTTGGAGCAATAGCTCCTTCCTTATGTGATGAGAAGTTAGCAGCCTAAGCTCTTTCTTTGGTCTAGTTTCTGTCCCTGACAATTGATCCTTTCTATTAGAAGTTCAAAGAATATAGTCCATCAACCATCTGCATCAGAATCTCCTGGAGTGTGTTTTAAAATGCATGTGTCTAGACCCAATTTCAGATCCACTAAATCAAAATCTCCGACAACAGCCAGGGGAAATATGCACTTTAAACATTGTCATTCTTTTTATTTTCATCGTAAAACTCTCTCAAAATGTGTTATTAGCGTTGTGGAGAGCTACAGAAAATTTGATCAAAAGAATTATCCTAAATCATTACAATTTGTTTCTCCTGGATGGACAATGTTAAACAATTTGACACCAGTTCTCAGTGATTGTGCTTAATTATTACTTCTCTGTTCAGGCCTGAGGTAAGTAGACAGAAGGGGATAAAACATGTATTAGCAATTCTTGACTCATCTCCAGAACCAAATCTTCCATTTTTCATTCAGTGCAGGTAACATTGTGTTATGAGTATTAGGGTAGAGTCTTGGCAATGGGACAGTATCTGAAAGAAGGCAAAAACATGTAAATATGATCAACAGAACAACTTGTAATCTTTTTTAAACAGATTTTTGATATTTCCTGGGATCCATATCAGCCAAACAGAGTGGTTAGCTGTGGAGTAAAACATATAAAGGTAAAGTAGTTATTTCTTTAATATTTTTGACACCTTGTATGGAAATAATTTTGGATGTTTATATATATGTAATTTGGTGTTGAGAAACTCCTTGACTTTTCATTTTTTTTCCCCTTAAAGTTAGAGGCTTCTTACCTGTGTCTCTGCTCTTGAAGCAATCTTACATCAGCTGATGGGCCTCCTTCAGAAATGCAATGTAACAACAATCAAATCAAGTGTCCAGCAGGCAGCTGGAAAGGAAGCTTTATGCTAATTAAATGCTACATGGAAGACTCATAATACCTTTAGGATTGCATGCTTTGAAACAGTTCTGATTTTAATTTTGTGAATTAAGTTCTTATATTGTGATGAATATTTATACATTTGGCATGTCAAAACTTTTTGACATGTTGAAATATTCTCTTAGAAGAAAGGTGCCATGTTGTGTTGGACACAGAAGGAGAGGGGTGCATAGCACAAACCTACCTGAGCCATTTTTAAATGCCTCTCTTCCTCTAGACCACATAGCCTGGAATACTACCGGTGGCCCAGGACCTGCCTCTATTTGCTTCTTTCTGTTTTTTCACATGGGTGGCAGAATTGACACCATCGACATCCTTTGCTTTGACATAGCAAACATGTCTCCTGGTTTCTGGGTTATGGCCCAGGATCTTCTGTCTGTAGGTTTGTAGATCGTATGAGTTAAAGTCCATAAATAACAGAATGTAAGGCTTACTTGCTTGAATAGAGCATGCGTGGATCTCTGCTGCTACAAACATGATGTGATTCTGTATGAATAGCGTCGATATCTCTGTTACTCCTCCAACCAACTCCTCCTGTTTTCCAGTTCTTTTGACCTTTTAGTCTAGTTTTTCATGATTCGTCTCATATTCCCACTGAATGGTTAGGGGCAGATGATAAAATGCTATTTAATACAAGCTATTTAATACAAGTTCAATTAAAATCTTCAGAAGTTTTGTTGTTATCTGACAACATTTCCATTTAAGTTACTCTCAGTTAATCTAGAAGGATAAACGTCAGAAGTAACTTAAAAACTTTGGGATAAAGGATAATGAAGAGGAACATGCACTGCTATTTACTAAAGCATATTACGAGGTTACAAAAGTTAGTGGTATAGGACTGGGGTAAGGATAAATAACAAAAAAAGAAACAAAGCTGAGGCCTGGGAGCCATCATCCAACCTGCATATTCCACAGTGAGGAAACCAAGACCTAGGAGGCTGTTTAGCTTTGAATCCTGGTTCTGTCTCCCTCTACTTGATTCTGGGAAAGCTATTTTATCTCCCTGAGACTGAATTTCTTTCTTAAAGGATGGTGATAGCTACCTCCTGAATTTATTAAGAGTTACATTAAACAGCATATGGAGCCAGTAAGGGCCCAATATTATTAATTTCTTTTCCCATTTGCTAGGACCACAAAAATTGTGGCTCAGGTAAGATTTAAACTTAGTCTCTGACTCCATTTGTCAAGCTCTCTTCTCTTAGAAATTATTTCTTTAATGATCTGTCTTGGCTTAATCCCCCCCTACACAAACCAGATTACTAAAAATAATAATTATCTACTTTAATAGATTTCTCCAGCTTCTTCCCTATTTCTTTCTATCCTTGGTTAACTCTGACTTTTAATCAGTTAATTCTAAAAGCGGAGACAGATAAAACCCTGGAACTTCATTTGAAAACACTAAGAGCCACTTGTCCTGTTAAATGTTAATTGTATTTTAGCAGACCTAGGCATTTTTTTCTAAGCAACAGCAAGCATTTTTGCCTCAAACAGAGGAATCTGAAAATGCCCATCCAGCCATTCTTTATTAGTTTTGGTTAGAAGGAAATCCACAACAAATTTCAGCAAGCTTTAACAAATTATTTTCACTATCTGTTTTTCTACATCCACTTCCAGGATCCCCAGCTTTTTTCCCCCCGAAGCTGCCTAACATCAAATGAATCAATTCCAGTCACAAGGTGAATGCAAAATCTTTGATGCACTCCAAGAAAATATTTCTATGTGCAATTTTTGTAGCTAGGGTAAAATCCTTTCTGGTTTTGCAAAATCCCCAGTGTTTGGCACACAGGCAAATTACAATGATCTGAAACGAATGCTTGAAAAACAGTAACAGTTGAGCTTCGTCTGTTCTGCTTGGCTGGATGTACAGTAACGAGCCTACCAGGTGGGTGTCCTACCAGGTGGGTGTGGTTGATCTTTTTCCAGTCTCTAGTTACCGACAGAAGGGACTTTGGGGATTATGTAGGGCCAGATGAGCTCCCAGGTACCTGCCAGTTCTAACAGAATTTGCATTACAATCTGTGAATGGAGATTGGAGAAGATGAACAATGCCTTTTCATTTGTGTGGATTTACTGGTTTGTTGCTACCCTAATGTTACTGTTTTCCAAACATGAAGGGCTTCTCAAGAAGAGATAGTATCTCAGAGATTAGCCATTTATTAGCCATTAGCAGAAAATCTCATACCTATACTGTCATTACAGTTATGTATGACTTTTTAGAGAATCATTTGATTATTTGGAATGTTTCATGTTGACATCGTATCATCTGACTGGGTGATTACAGAATGATCTTTGTGTCTGAGGATAGTGGTCTCTCTTGTAGTTGTGCATCTAGAAATATTTCAAGAACTCAGGCTGAAGTGTGCATCCCAAGTTAAAGGGATAATGATTACCAAATAGTTATTTTCCTTTTAATCTTCATCCATGGGGAGACATAGAAGGAAGTGTCTGCCTTAAGCATCACCATGGAACAGCAAGTTTTTTGGCTTGCATGTACACCTGTTTATGTCTAATGGTTTGTTCAGGTTCAGAGTTAATACTTTAATGTTTTCCTAAAACGTATATCTGACTGCCTTTTCCCTAGATCTTTTTATTCTTTTGATATATAGTTTAGCACCTTTTCATAAAAATAATACCCAAAGAAACAAATCACCAGAGCTGACACTTTCCTCCTTAGTGGGAGAAGAATCTTGTCTCAGATGATTGCACATCTGTCTCATCCTTCTTAAGGGCCACCGCCTCCACAGCTGCCTGAGCCCTGGCCCCCTGAATGGTGCAACCCACCAGAAAGGCTTCCTCAAGTACTCAGTTTGCTCCTCTGTGAGGACCACTAGTTTTCCTCTTCTGCAGGCACAGAATATTAGGGTTGTCACTGACTTTTCACACTTTTCCTGTCACCTGGGTTTACCTAACCCTGCTCTCCTAAACCATGATCCAGTTTTTTCCTCACTGCTGATCCAAATCCTGTTCTTGCTCATTCCAGTTAATTCTATGTGATTCTCTATCTTTGAATTCCCTTACCTCTTGTCTGTAGTGTGAAGATGCTGCCTTAAGATGATCTCTTTTGTTTTATATGTATCTTCTGTGTTGGATTTAAAAGATCAAGATTTCAGTATTTTTTCATGTGAAACCTCTATTGAACCCTTACCTTTGGCAAGTCACTTATGCCTTCTTTCCCTCAGTTCTAAATGGGGATAGTATTTACCTTAGCCTATTTTTAAGGGTATTATGAAGATCAAATAACCAAACATACGTAAAGAGTCTTTATAAATTGTGAGAGGCTACATTCATGGCATTTGAACTACATTCAAAGTTACACAAGTTCACACATTGAAAAAAACTATGTCAAAGTGAAATACTTAATTTCTACATAACCATGGGAGTCTCCCTACTACCTTATATAAAGTAGCTCAAGTTTTATGTTTATGATCTTCCATATGATAAGTCATGCAACTAAAACTGAAAAGCCAGGTCAGTTATTTGGCTATATGTAAATATAATTTATATTTAGGAACATATTTCTCAGTAAGGATTCTACAGTGAAGATTTGTAACATTTTAGTTAGAAATTATATGTATAAATATATATACACACACACCAAAAAATACCTAGAAGATATATTAACATGTTAACAGGAGGTTGTGAATAATTTCAATTTGCCTCTTTTCACTTTTCTCTATTTCTAAACTTTTCTACAGTGAACCTGTACTAGTGCTATAATTTGACAAGAAATTAAACGAAAATTGATTCATCAATTTTATTCCAGCTCTGAGAACACTGACATTTTATATTAAAAGAACATTGAACATTTAAGCAAATTTTTGGAATTTTGGAACTTTGAAAGTTTAAAAAGTATTACAAGTTTTTTTTTTAATACTGCTAATAGTTAAAATGCTTTGCAATTCTCTGCTGTCACAGCAAAACAAGTTAAATTATGTGTATTTAGTTTACCTATAGAAAATTATATAAAATATTGAAACATTAACAAATAAATAACAACAATGAGATGCATCAGAATACTCTATTTTTTGATTTATTTATTTAATCACTTATTTTCTAGTTTTGGACACTATGTGGAAATGCCCTAACTGCAAAAAGAGGGATATTTGGCAAAACAGGGGATCTTCAGACCATCCTATGCCTTGCATGTGCCAAAGAAGACATCACCTACTCTGGTGCTTTAAATGGCGACATCTACGTCTGGAAAGGGCTCAACTTAGTCCGCACTATTCAAGGAGCACATAGCGTAAGTATTTCTGCCAAGGAATTTGGGAATGACTTACTAAATAAGTTAAAGTCACAAATCTCTGTATTTTCTCCTGGTGCTTTAGGATCAGCCAGTTCTGCTGAACACTCACTAAACATTCATGGAAGATTTCCCAAATTAGTTTTGTTCACCCAGAAGAAATTAATATTTCAAAAGCATAATAACTTAATTAACCTTTGCATCAGTGATCGATTAGCTGATTAGTGTGTTGTGCATCAGCTGCAGCTTGACGAAAGACTAGAAGTATTTTGTTGTCAGTTTTGTCTTCTGGACCAGCACTTTTCAAACTTTAGTGTGCTTACGAGTCTCCTGGAGATGTTGTCAAAGTGCAGGTTGGTCAGTGGGTCCGGGATGATGTCACTCCTGCTGGCCTGAGGCCCATATATTGAGTAGAGACAAGAGTGGAAACAACTGTTATTTATATAATTGTTAGTAAGGTAGACTTTGCTTGCCCTAAGGTCACCTCCATGTCCACATCACAGGCTCTAAAATGCAAACAGAAGCCATTGATAAACTCTTTTGAGGGTCTGCTCTGTAAGAACAAGGACAAACTTGACTCTGACCCTTTGCTCAGTTTTGACATCCATTAAAATGGTTATATTGCTGCATCTATAGATGATAAATGGAAATTCCCAGAACAATGGGGAGATGATGTGAAAGGTAAAGCCTGTTGTAGTAAGTGGAAATTTGGTAAAACGTTACCAGAAACTCAACAGACGTTTAGCTTCCTGCCTCCAGATCGATCCCCTATTGCTCTGAATATGAAAAAAGGCTTAAGCAACTCTCAGCAAAAGAGCTATGAAATTTTAGATCTTTCATTGTCTTGTACATTGAAGACCAATTTTCTTGGCTTCACTAATTATGAAACAGCTCTTGAAATAATTAAGAAGGTCAGTATTGGCCCTCATTCATAAAAGCAGCTGCGTTAGTAAGCTAATTTATCTTCACGCTGGATATTCTGTCAGCAGTGTGCTCTTGGAGCACGCTTTGTGGAAAAGTGTCTTTAAGTTAGGAAGCTATTTCAGATGTGCAGAAGCATCTTCAAATGATGCTTAACAAGCTGACACAAGTGTGACTTACACTGTCATTTAGGCTTCCTGAATTTTTCCCCCACAACCTATTGTCAGTTTAAGGAGCTGTTGAACTAACTTGCTTTGGTGATTATTATAAATGTTTTAATCTAGCTAAAATGGATATGACAAATGGCTACTTGTTCTATTGCCAGCGTTTGAATAGAGAACAAGGAATTGTTTTTATTTTTGTTCTGTTTTTACTTTGTTTTGAATTTTAATTTTCAAATCCAGCTACAATGACTATTTAGAATGATTGCAGCGCTGAGTATTACCTGCCTTAATCTCAACAGGCTGGAATCTTCAGCATGTATGCTTGCGAAGAAGGCTTTGCCACTGGTGGACGAGATGGGTGTATACGATTATGGGATACTGACTTCAAACCAATAACTAAAATTGATCTCAGGGAGACAGAACAAGGATATAAAGGTAATACATGTATTATTTTATTATATATTTTTGTTGAAGCATAGTCATTGTATAATGTGTCAATGTCTGGTTTGCAGCTCAATAGCTCAGCCATATAGGAACATATATTCATTTTCATTCTCTTTCACCATAAGTTACTACAAGATATTGAATATAGTTCCCTGTACTATACAGTATGTATATCTATTTTTTATATATTAGTTAGTATCTGCAAATCTCACGTAATACGTACCCATAACTCTTAAAAGTGGTAAATACAGTGGGAAAGTCTGTATTTGTATGTTTCTCTTACCCCATCTTACTCCATAAGGGGTTTAAGGCAGTTTACATAAATAAAAGGAATACAAGGTGAAAAGTATGTTAAAAATAAATGGCTACCCCTTTTCCTAATTTTCAGAGGTATCTGTATGTACTAGCAGTGGTCCTGCTGCAAAGATACATGGGATTTGCGGAGAGGATTAAAAGTAATTAAAGGGTTTTCTGGTCCAGCTTCCCCTTCAACCAGCCAATACCATACCCTTAGTCCTCTGAGCATTTGCAGAGTGTGGGTTAAGGGAGAGTAAAAGAAAGAGTGGGAAAAGGATGAAACTGGAGGAAGAAGGCAGTGGGCAGACGTTTGGGTGTCCTTTGTCCCACTCCATCCTGCCTGACCCTGCCCTCACCCTGCAGAAGTCTTGACTTTTCCTCTGCTTTCAAGCTCTGCCCCCCAAATAGAAACAAAGTGCATTTGAAAGGAGCAGATTCAAGCAGAACAGTGTTAGGACTGCTTTGCACTCAATTTGGACATGAAGCTACAATGTTGGATGGTTTTATTCTTGTAAGAACTTTTGATATGAATGAGCCGCCTTCTGTATTTTCACTGCCTGTATACCAGTGACTCTTGGATTCATTTCTGTGGAAATACAGTGATTTCTCCTTTTACTCAACCAGCTTTTAAAATAAATTTAGCAAGAGAATTAATCATGGCCATGTCCCAGATCCTGTGACATAGAACTGATATTCTGTTTTCCTTAAATTTATAACTTTATTAGTAAAAATTCAGAAACTGCGACTTACTAACTTGAGAATCTGGATCTGTTTGTAACAATCACACTTACTTAGTATGCTACCTGTAAAAACTTCTACTGCCCCTCCTGTAGACTTGCAAAAGATCTACAGAATGAATTTGGCAATTTCCAAGTTGTTTTATGTAAATATTCATAAGATTTACATCTATCTGCATCTTCTGATAAATATTAATTGCTGAATAGTTTTTAGATTAACTAAGATGAACACTAAGATCAGGGGAAAAACCCAGTATTTCAGATTTATTGTAGAGAGATGTTATTAATCAGTTTTCTTACATCTTTATAGTCAAACTCGAGCTAAGTAAGACATTTGACTTCCAGTGAAAACAGTTAACCCTACTTTAAGTTGAGGGTGAACCAGCTTGTAGACAGGTCATTCTCACATCAACAAGAATCTGTAGGGCCAGAGCTGATTCTCAGGGCTCCCTGGCCTCTCCCCAGGTCTTAGTCAAAGAAAATGGACTTAATGAGCCAGGAGGACCATTCCTCAATCAATAGAATAGTAGTGTTTTATTTACGCCAGTGACAAGCAACTTTTAGTGAGTGACTAGATGTTTGCTGACTAGTAAGTCTGCTAACCAGTTGTCGGTAACAATGTATGATATAAACCAACAGCCTAATTTGTCCAGGATCCCCTCTGCAGTTCTGAAGTCAAAACACTCAGAATGCGCGTGCACGCACACACACACACACACACACACACATTTTTGAGAGCAACCAACTTTTTAAAAGTGTGGTAAAAAATACATAATAAAATTTGTCACCTTAACCATTTTTAAGTGAACATATCAGTGGCATTAAGTGCAGTCACATTGTTGTGCAGCCATCACAGCCTTCCATATACAGAACATTTTTTAATCTTGCCAAACTGAAGCATCATACCCATTAAACAATAACTTCCCCTTTCCTCCCGACCCCAGGCAGCCACCACTCTACTTTCTGTCTCTATAAATTTGCTTATTCCAGGTTCCTCATAGAAGTGGAATTATGTAGTATTTGCTCTTTTGTGACTGGCTTACTTCTCTCCCTATAAGTCATCAAGGTTCATGTTGGAGCATGTGTCAGAATTTCCTTTCTTTTTAGGGCTAAATAGTATTTCATTGTATACCTCATTTTGTTTATCCATTCATCTGTTGTTGGATACTTGGCTTGCTGTTGTGAATAGTGCTGCAGTGAACCTGGGTGTGCAACTATCTCTTTGAGACTCTGCTTTCAGTTCCTTGGAATATATATCTAGAAGTGGAATTATTGGATCATATGATTTTTCTATTTTTAATCTTTTTGAGGAACTGTCATACTGTTTTCCATACCAGCTGTGCCATTTTATATTCCTACTAGCGGAGCACAAGTGTTCCAATTTCTCCACATCCTCGCCAATACTTACTTTCTGCTTTTTTGATGATAGCCGTTCTGATAGGTGTGAAGTGGTATCTCATTGTGGTTTTGATTTGCATTTCCCTAATGATTATTGACTTTGAGCATCTTTCATAAGCTTGTTGGCCATTTGTGTATCATCTTTGGAAAAATTTCTGTTCAAGTCCTTTGCCCATGTTTAAATCAGATTTTTTGTTTTATTGCCAAGTTGTAAAAGTTTTTTATATATCTTGCATATTAACTTCTTATCACATGTATGATTTGTAAATATTTTCTCCCACTACATAGGTTGCCTTCTCACTCTGTTGATTACATCTGGTGATGTACAAAAGTTTTTAACTTTGATGTAATCCAATATATCTATTTTCCCTTTTGTTATCTGTGCTTTCGGTGTCATAACAAGAAAAGATTGCCAAATGCAATTCCATGAAGATTTCCCCTTATATTTTCTTATAAATATTTTATGGTTTTAGCTCATATGTTTAGGTCTTTGATCCATTTTTGAGGTAATTTTTACATATGTTGTAAGGTAAGGGTCCAACTTTTTTTTCCCAGAATACTTTTATAACTAATTTGGCAGCAAAACCTGACTTAAACTTATATGAGGCTGTTTATTGTCTTCATATGTGTGACTGTTCATATACTTCACTGCAGAAATATTTGATTTCACAATTCTGCCCCAGACTCCATTGGATCTATTACATGAATTCAAGATCCAAAATTTTCTGAATTCCAAAATGTACCTACCCCAGAGGATTTTAGATATGTGGGATGGTAGACATCCAATATGTTTTTCATTGAATATCAAATTCTGGAATTTTCTTTTCTTTTTTTTTAACTAACGTGTTGTCAGTTTATAATGTTGTCTTAATTTCTGGTATACAACATAGTGATTCAGTTATACATATATATGTATATATTACTTTTACTATTCTTTTTCATTATAGGCTATTACAAGGTATTGAATATAGTTCCCTGTGCTATACAATAGGACCTTGTTGTTTATCTGTTTTAACATAATAGTTAGTATCTGCAAATACCAAACTCTCAATTTATCCCTCCACCCTCCCCTTTCCCCCCTGGTAACCATAAATTTGCTTTCTATATCTGTGAGTCTGTTCTGTTTTGTAAATAAGTTCATTTGTGTCAGTTTTTGAGATTCCACATATAAGTGTTATTATATGGTATTTTTCTTTCTCTTTCTGGCTTACTTTGTATGACAGTCTCCAGGTCCATCCATGTTTCTGCAAATGGCATTATTTTATTCTTTTTTATGGCTGAGTAGTATTCCTGTGTGTGTGTGTGTGTGTGTGTGTGTGTGTGTGTGTACACCCCCCACATCTTCCTTATCCAATCACCTGTTGATGGACATTTAGGTTGCTTCCATGTCTTGGCTGTTGTAAATAATGCTGCTATGAACATTGGGGTAGATTTATCTTGTCAAATTAGAGTTTCCTCTAGACATACGAATTTAAATTTTCAAGCTGGGAGAGACACTGGACATCAGTGTGTGGCATTCATAACCTTTTGGGTGAGTAGAATGAGGCTCAGGTCCATTGGTATCAAGCTAACTGTAGTATTAGGGCTCTAACTCCAGTCTCATACCAAACTTTACGAAAGTACATTTTGAGTCTGATCATTTTTAAAACAAATTTATGATTTAGGTAAAATAATGAAGCTTAAATGACTTACAGTGGTGGCAATAAAAGCCAAAAATAATTCTTAAAAGCAAGGTAATCAATGAGTTACATTTATGGTAATGAAATGCTCTAAGTTAATGGTTGTAAATGATTATGTCTAAAGGAGTACATTATTCACTCAGTATAAGATGCATTATTCATTTGTTTATCCATTCATTGAGCATTTATTAAGTATGTACTAAGTGTCAGATACATGCCAAGGAACTGGATAGGCTCATAAAAAACATGCTTCAGGAATTGTGTTGTAGATTTTTGTCTGTTTTAACTTCCACACATATTTGTTGAATTGTTGCTGTGTCTAATGAACTATAAGCTCCGAATCCAAAGATACCTTGCGTTAGGTCAAGCAGCATTCCCTCAGCGTTGAGCAAGAGTAGGAGGCTGAAGTCTCAAGGATGAGAGATGCCCCTTCTTAACCCACTCACCATCTCTGCTGCACCCTTGCACATCACTGGTCGGAACCACCGTCTCGCACGCAGACGACTGCAGTAGCTTTGTAGCTTGTGTCCCTGCTGCAGTCATTCTCAGAATGGCATCAGGAGGGAGGTGTTCAGAATTTACCAGAGCCAGATCACACTTCCTCAGAACCCTGCCACCATTCCCATTTTCCTCAGAAGAGTCCCAGTCCTTAGGATGGCCCCCCAGCTCCTTCCCCCTCGAGCCTCCCTCCATCTACCCTGCCCTGGGCTCAGGCTGCCCATCTCACCTCTGACTCGGCTCCCAGGCTGACTGCTCTGTCAGCCGGCAGCACTCTCCCAGGAATCTGCATGACTAGCGCCCCCTCTCCTTAAAGCCTTTGCTTAAGTGGAGCTGCCCTGATGACTTATTTAAAATCTCAACCCGCTCTGCCTCCACTACCCAGGTGCTCCTGGATCCCCTCCTGTAGACCTTCTTTCCATCTTGTAACAAGCAGTGTAGTCTACCTGTTTGTTATGTTTATGGCTGTTCTGTTTCTACAGGCACAGGAGTCTCTTTGTTCACCGATGCCTCCCAAGCGCTTAGAACAGTGCCCTGCACATGCAGGAGCCCTGGAAACAGATGGCCGCATGGGTGAAGGGCGTATTGTGTGATGGGAGTGCAGAGTGACAGTGACAAGGCTGCAGCGGGAGGGACAGATAACTGCTGTATTCAGGCTTGGTCCCCACGGACCAGCAATAGGAGGTCAGAGAAAGACTTAGGCAGGGTGAGTGTCAAGGTCAGGGCTCCACCTGCTCTGGAGCAGAGAGCAGACTGGAGTGGGGCCAGATTAGAGGTGGGAGCCCAGGTGACCTTATCCACTACCCATTCTTCGTATTACCCTTTTTCTTCCTCAATGTACATTGATCATCGTTTGGTCCAGTGGTTCTCAATCAGGGGTGCTTTTACCCACCCTGGAAGACATTGCGCATTGTCTGGAGACATTTTTGATGGTCACCTGGGAGGGCATTCCCGAGTAGAGGCTGGGGACACTTCTGACCATCCTGCTATCTCACAATGAGAGACACGTCTATGAAGAATTATCTGCTCCTGAATGTAACAGTGCTGAGGCTGAGAAACCTTGGTAGAGAAAGGTCAATGGACCAGTTCTCAAATCTGAAAACAGGCTTGTTGACAGTAGAAACAAATCAAGCACCTTCTGTTGTTGTCCTGGTCCCTTGGGTGCTTGTTGCTCACCTCTGTTCCCATCGCCTCCATCACCTATCTCCCTGTCTGCTCACCTTTGTCCTTTGGGCCATGCCTCCTGCATCACTGTTGTTCTGAGGAAGTGGAGGCCCTGCAGAGGAACACGTGGAGCCGGCGAGGGTGAGGTTTGCTACGTTTGTTCAGACTGCGTGTAGAGGGTGACAAGCAGAGGCTGACTGTCAGTTGTTCTGGTAGTGGTTCCCCTGTTAACACTCGTATCAGGCTGGCCTCCTATAAAAACCAGCCTGGGCCTTCCTTCCCTGGGGTGGAGGCCATGGGCTTGGCAGTGTGTTTCTGTCTTTTGGAGCCCCATTAGTTAGGCTGTGTGGGTCCTTCTGATTTCCTGAGGCTAGGGGATTTGGGATCCTGTGGAGTGGATTCTGAAACAGCCAGGAATTTAGTAAAGAGTATCTGTGCATTCTGCTGGAAGTGCTCAGGCAGGGAGCCCTGGTAAACAGGAGCAGCAGGCGAGGGCACTTCATGCTGCAGACTGGTGTAGGAGCAGCCCATGCCCGGCGTGTGCAGAGGCTGTGCGGCTCTCCTGGAGCAGCTCCCGGGGCTGGTGGCCAGCTCTGTGGCAGCGTCTGTGCTGAGCACTCTGTGTGCAGGAGCCCATTTCTCCTCCGACAGCCCTGGGAGTCCCCGGCAGGGCGGCTCCTCAGGGCATGAGATCTGTGTAGTTGCACAGGGCCTCCTGCTCCCAAGGTGCTCCACTTGGCTTAGTACTTGCTGGTGTCACCTTGAAATTCTTAATCATTTTTTAACAAGAGGGTCCCACATTTCCACTTTGTATTAGGCTCTGCAAATCATAAGGCCAGTCCTCTCCTCCAGTCATCTGTGCACCCAAATCCCTGGCGAGATGAACATCTTCCTTCCCTCTTGTTTCCTTTACATTCCAAACTCTGCCTTCAGCATCACCCTTGGGCACCAGAGCCCCCGGCCCACCTCCAGGCTCCCTGGGCACCTCAAGCACCCCCTCCTGAGGGGAGGGAAAGTGGGGGGGGGGGTCCCTTGCTGTGTTTTCTGCACCCTTCGCCAGCACTCCCTCTTCATCTGAGTGAACTCTCCCTCTCGCCCTTTATCACCTTTCACCTGGGGTGCTCCTTAGTATTGCACCTTTAATAAGGTCAGGCTGTAGGAGGCCATCCCCTTGTCTGGTTTGATCTCTGGGATGATCTCACTGACGTCCTGATGCACAGAGAAGGGAAATACCTTTGTGGGGAAGACAGTTTGCGCCAGACTTGTACTGCCTGAATCCTCACTTTATCTCTGTCACCTGCTCACTCTGGGACTTGGGGCAAATAATGTCAACTGTCTATGCTGTAACTTCCTCATTATTCAGCAAACCTTTACTGTCCCCACCTAGGGCCTGGTGCTGTCTGCGGGCCCCCTCCTGAGTTGCTACGAGCCTTCCCGGGCACATGTGCACAGCTCTGGATGCAGAGCCGGGGAATGTCTGGGAGGACCATTCCTGCCCATTTACAGGACCTGCTTGTTTGACTCAGATTGATTTCTTGAAGTTGCACTTATTTTTGGCCATCTGCTTATCAGGAGTTGGGCTTTCTAATCCACTAGGGCAAACTTTTCCAACATATGGCTAAAGAACCACTGCGTTAGAATCACCTGGTGATGCAGCCTAGAAATCTGAATTTTCAGCAGTCTTGACTAAAGTCTGAGAACACACACTCGCTTGGAAACAGCTTGATAGTTGGTTCTCAACAAGTGGTTCTCAGCCCTAGGAGCTAAAAATATTCCTAGCCCCACTTCAGACCAATTAAGAGGAATTTCTAGGTAGGGTCCAGGCATCCATATTTTAAAAACACTTCCCATGTAGATTCTGATGGACAGTAAGGGTTGGAGCAACTGTTCTTGGCCCTTTACCATATATCAGACCTTGGTGCACCACATTGAAGAACACTAGTAAGTACCGACCCCTGCCCGCTACCAGTCTTCCCTTCTTGGGCCGAATAATGGGGGGAAAAAACCATTTTATTCCCAACATAGTTCTCTCTTTGTGTGTCAGACCATGGCCTTTTCTTTTGAGGGTCAGCATTGTTAGCGTATCAAAATGATGGCAAACACAACAAATAAGTTGTAACACCGAAAGTAACTAAGAGACTTAACACATGCAGCAACTTCACAGCTCCTGGTGCTGACCCTTCCCAGGTTTGGAATCTGACCACACACGCACAGCAAGTTGTTCTCCGTTGAGATCTGAACTTAATAGAAATCTGCTGGTTAAAATAATAACAACTTAGTTATTGATTAATATCCTAAGTGCCAGGCACTGGGTCAGTTGCATTGAGTCCTTGTAACAGTGCTGTGAAGTGTGCTGTCATTCTCTTCAGTTTACAGATGGGCAGCTGAAGATCTGAAAGGTTAAATACTTGCCGTGTCATGTAGCTGGGGTATAAATCCAGCTCGTATACTTCACCATAAACTAGTAGAGAATAAGCAATGTGCTTTAGGTCTGTGTTGATATTCGTGGTAGTCAGGAACTAGATCCCCCCACCCCATGCCCAGGTTTTAGGACTGTCGCAGAGAAGATTGAAAGGATTCTGTTTCCCACTCTCTGGTCTGAATGTAAAACCCCTGCAAAGGGCTGGCAAGAAATTGGTCTTGGCCTTAGAGGATTTTTATGTTGACGTGGGTG
The DNA here is from genome assembly GCF_009834535.1 of Camelus ferus. Taxonomy (NCBI): domain Eukaryota; kingdom Metazoa; phylum Chordata; class Mammalia; order Artiodactyla; family Camelidae; genus Camelus; species Camelus ferus. The sequence goes on from NC_045710.1 coordinate 39,599,789, forward strand.
CTTGCTCTTTACTGCCATCTGCTGGCTCTCTGGACCAAGCACAAGCCAGAGCCCCATGTTTCTCAGCACAGTGGCATGAGAAGGCCACCGTCCCCAAAATGTGGACCTGTCACCAATTCAAAATTCAGCCTTCAGTTCATACTGTCAAAAGTCTCCAAAAGTCTTTTTCAGAAGAAAAGAGAATTTCTGCGGCTTAAAACAATTAGGATAGTTTTCCCTGGCTCTCTTTTCGCTCTTGGTGGACGTCTAACTGTATTCCAAGTAATACCTTATATTTTTCTGACTCCCAGAGCAGACAATAAAGAAGCCAAGACAGCTTAATTATTTCCAAGTGTAGTGGTCACCTTAGCAAGCCTGGCTGGGAAACCGTGATTACATTACTGTTCTCTGCATTTGTGCCAGAGAAGTTAAAACCAAGCCTGGAAAGGCAGGAGAACAGAAATACTGTCAGAACCTTTTCAGGGAGTTGCCACTCATCAGGGTGTCTCCAGAATGTGCCCACAAGAGCCGCGGCAGTGCTCTTTGGCAGTCTTGCATGCAGAACTGCAATTAGGTTTAGACATGATGAAAACAGGACAGTTTTTAGAAACTTGAATGCCCACTGAGATGTCCTCAGGAAGTCATCACTATTTTATTTCTTATTTTTTTCTCCCTATTTTAATTGGTTCTCTTGGAAGTGAGAGTGGCCTCGCATCCTGTGTATCTTCAATAGGTAGACCCCTGGGGTCGATTTGTCTGATGTGACAAAATCCAATTTATCTGTTTGAAGAACTGAGCATTTGTGGAAAGCCTGAGTTGGTCTCCAGAGAAAATGTTCAGGGCTCATTAGCTTTATGTTGTAAACAATGAAAATGTAACAGCTCCTCCCCTATTTCTCTCTCCTTCTCTCCCTGCCCATCCTTAGAAATAATCCTTATCAGTTTAACTTCATTGCCTTTGCCATGAGTAAAGCAGTGGTTGGTTAGTTAGTGAAATCTATAAAACGCAGGTGGTGAGCTGTTGAGGGAAAAGCCGGGGTGGGATCTCCAGACTCTGCCTTTTGCCTCTCATTTCCTCTCATTTCTCATTCTCATTTCTCCTTGCCGGGCCTCTGAGGTTCTTTTAGGAATCCAAGAACTCCCTGAATGCAGTCTGAGAACACAGCTCGTTGCTGTGTGGCTTGACTGCTTCATCAGCCTTGGCTGAGTTGGAAGGTTTTTCTTTGTTCTAAATGTCTTAAAGACAAAGCAGATATTTTAAAATTGTTAACATTTGTCAATTCCAGGTAATGGCTTGTTTGTTACAATATTCTTGACCTTTCTGAATTTGTTCCCCGAACAAGAAGTTAAAAAATAGTGGGGATGACGGGAAGAAAAAATGTTTGTCCACTGGACCAAATACAATGCTGGATCTTTGGGAGATATTTTCCATTTTCAAGCCATTTAAGGCCTATGGGTTGGGACACACTGTTAGAGGCTGTGGGGATAATTGGCACATTCATGCTTGTAGTGGAGACGTGGGTGCCAGGCCTGCTTCGAAATGGTGAGTCTTTAGGACAGTCAATAAAATTATAAAGGGATTATGGTTTGAATATTTTGATAACAGTTAAAATATATGACACACTGCTGAAAATGTAATTATATATATAGCTGTATACATGTATGCATATATCATTTTTAATGAGATAATAATTGACATACAACATACTAGTTTCAGGTATACAACATAATGATTGTATATATATGTATAATATATTTATCTTGAAATGAGGACCACAATAAGTCTAATTAATAACCATCACCACATGTAGTTACAAATTTTTTTTCTTGTGGTGAAAACTTTTAAGATCTGCTCTTTTAGCAACTTTCAAATATACAGTACAATGTTACTAACTATAGTCATCATGTTGTATGTTACATCCCCAGGACTTATTTGCTATATAACTGGAAGTTTGTACTTTTGACTACCTTCACCCATTTCGCCTGCTGCCCATCCCCAGCCTCTGGCAATCACTAACCTGCTGTCTGTATCTGTGAGTGAGTGAGTTTGTTTGAGATTCAACATATAAGTGAGATCATACAGTAGTTTTTTTTTTTTCTGACTTCATTTAGCATAATGCCTTCGAGGATTACTCATGTTGTCCCAAGTGGCAAGATTTCTTTTTTGGCGGCTGAATAATACTCTATTGTATATATCACATTTTCTTTATCTACTCATCCATTAAAGGACACTTGGGTTGTTTCCATCTTGTAGCTATTGTGAGTAATGTTGCAGTGAATGTGGGGATGCAGATATCTTTTAGAGTTAGTGTTTTTGTTTCTTTCAAGTAAACATCCAGAAGTGGAATTTCTGGATCATATGGTAGTTCTCTTTTTAATTTTTGAGGAACCTCCATGCTGTTACCTGTAGTGGCTACACCAGTTTACAATCCCACAGTGTATAAGGGCTTCTTTTCTCCACGCTTTTGCCAGCACTTATTATTTCTTGTCTTTTTTAAGAAAAATAATAGCTATTGTAATAAGTAGAAGATAATATCTCACTGTGGTTTTGATTTGCATTTCTCTGATGCTTAGGGATGTTGAGCACCTTTTCATGTACCTGTTGGCAATCTGTATGTTTCTTTTGGAAAAATGTCTATTCAGATCATCTGCCCATCTTTTTTTCAAGGAGTTTTATGTCTTACGTTCAAGTCTTTAACTCATTTTGAGTTTATTTTTGTATGTTTCTTGTGCACGTGGCTGTCTAGTTTTCCCAACACCATTTGTAGAAGAGACAGTCCTTTCCCTATTGTATATTCTTGTATATATCATTTTAGTAGATTTTAGCATGTCTATGTCTGCTTACAAATGTCTGGCTCCTCCTTAGAATGTAAACTCCATAAAGGCACGAGCCTGGCTTGTTCACTGCTCAGGCTTCAGTCTTGAGTATGTAGTAGGTGCTCAATAAAATTTTTTGTATAAATGAATGAATAGACCCTTCCTTCTGTGAATGTTCTTATTGAGGATGGGGATGTTGTCTTTTACTTCTTGGTGTCTCCAAAGACTCAAGAAATGTTTGTGATTTTAATGTTTTGTTTTATTCATTCAGCAGTTCTTATTGAGCATGTACTACCTGCCAGCCACTGTGGATCTAGCAGTGTATAAAACTGAGAAAACGCTTGTTTTCACAGATGTCAGTGAGAGGAAAAAAACTAAATATAATAAGCAAGTAAGTTATTTGAGGGTTTTTTTTTTTTTTTGGCCAGTGTTGGAATATATTTAATATTCGTCTTTACTGTTTCTGAAGAACAAAGTGTTACACCTTTTCAATAGTAACATTATAGATGATACAAAGCCTGCTGGGGAGACAACAGTTCATCCCCCTCCTAGAGGAAACAGGAATATGTTAATTAGTGAATTAGTAACTAATCAACCGGAGAAGGCGGAGGAAAGAGATAAGAAGGAGACAATAGCAAAAGGATGGTTTCCTCCACAGCCGAGCTTCCTGCCCTGTCCACCTGCCGTCTTATCCTGACTGCCTTCCCCACAATCTGTCCTTTTCAACCTTGAAAGCCCGTCGTGATGTTTGCAGTGGAGGATTTTAAGTGATTGACCCTGAACCAGCCGTTGCCAAGGTATCCCTGCTTACTCCTCACAGCAGGAATAATAAATCTGCCTGTGTGCTGTCTCCTTCCATTTCAAGACAGAGAACAATGAATTCAGAGTGAGGAGTAAAGAGAGTTATCGCGTGTAGTAACAGCCCTGTGTCTTAAAAAAAAAAAAAAAAAGTACTTTTTTGTAACTAAATGCATTATCTCACTGGAGCTTTTTAAGACTCAGAAGTTGGTTAACATAAGAATTTCAGAATTTAAAGTTCACATACCCCCAGTTAACCCTTCTGTTATCTCAGCATCCCATCTGGCTTAACATTTGTCCTGGATTTTTTAAAATAGACTTTATTATTTTTTGAGCAGTTTTAGGTTCACAGTAAAACTTGAGTGGAAGGTACAGAGACTTATCAAATACCCCAGCCTCCAAACACACACAGCCTGCCTGACCATCAACATCCCCAACAGAATGATAAGTGGGTTACAACGGGTGGACCTACACAGACAAACATCATCACCCAACACCTACAGCTCACATTAGGGTTCACTCTTGGTCTTGTATATTCTGTGGGTTTTGACACATGGATAATAACATGTAACCACCATTACAGGTCCTGTGGAGTTTCATGGCCCTAAAAATCCTCTGTATGTATGCCTATTCATCCCTCTGTCCTCGACTTTTCGTTCTGTAGTAAAGTGTAATTAAGGGAAGGGTATAGCTCAGTGGTAGAGCACGTGCTTAGCATGCACGAGGTCCTGGGTTCAATCCCCAGTACAGCCACTAAATAAATAAATAACACCTAATTACCACCCCCCAAAAAAGAAGGCTCAGTAAAGTAATTATAATTTTAGATTTGAAAATATTTTTAATGGAATTATTTAATAGGTCTTTCAAAATAGTAAAGCTTCTTTCTTGGTTAATAAATATTTCCAAAAAATGTAAATTTAATTATTTTTAGTGCCTACTTTTACTTCCAAAGGGATCCCAATTTGGATGATAAATTACATGGGTTCTGTAATTGTGGTTTGCATTTATGGGGAGAAAAACTGGTCCCCAGAGAGACTAGGACTCTCCCTGATGTGTGGGGCCAGTGAGAATGTAGAGCAGGACTGAAGTCCAGGTGCTCTGACTTCTTGTACTTTCTACGCCAAAAACAAAGCTCGCTGGGGAGGCAGCTCAGATCTCAAAGCTTATCACATCCTTAAGTAGTTTAAAGTAGTTATGAAAGTGAGATTGCTTCTGTATTTCTAATTCAGACACGAGAAAATTTGCTACGTTAAGTAAATGAATAATGTACCCAGTGAGGAACAGAACAGATGGCAAGAAGCTCAAGAGATCAAAACCCAGGCAGGCAAGTGAGGCTCTGCTTAGAAAGGGTGAAATAATATGGAGGTGGAAGTTTGGATTTAAAAGGAGTACTGTGCTTTTAGAGAAGATTCCATAAATTGTTAAGTCACTGAAGAATAACATCTTCAAATGTTTGGTATTTTGAGACTGGAATTAGAGTTTCATTTGCATATTTCTGGGACATAGTGCGTCTGTTTATCCAGTGGAATGAGTCTAGGTTCAAATCAAATACATACTAAACTTGGCTAATATAATTAACTGTTCTGTAGTATCACCCACGTGTAATTTTATTAGTGTTAGCATCCTAAAGATTGAAGTGATTAACTTTTCCATAGCCAAATTAGAAGGAAATTATTTCAAAGAAGGTTAGGTTTTTGTAAAGACCAATCCCTCGTCTCATATTCACCTTTAGATGTAGTCTTTAAAATACACCCTGCTGTAAAAACAGTTACCCTAAGTCAGGCAGGAAAGAGCAGTCACTCTTTTACAGAACAGATCACAAGGGGTGGGGGCAGCAACCAACAGACTGAAGGCAACGGTCAGTAACACAGAATGATTTGTGGGATTGATCCTCCACCCCAGGCATTGTTCCGATGTGAGGCCTTAGATGCTCCCTGGTGGCAGAGTATTGACTTTAGGTGTTTTCTTCTATTTGTAGGTGGTGTAGAGATAACGCTTTCATTTTACTCATTTTCATTAGGCCTGTCTATCCGGAGTGTGTGCTGGAAAGCAGACCGACTTCTAGCAGGGACCCAGGACAGCGAGATCTTCGAAGTGATTGTACGGGAACGGGACAAGCCGATGCTGATTCTGCAGGGCCACTGTGAAGGGGAGCTCTGGGCTCTGGCCCTGCACCCCAAGAAGCCGCTGGCGGTGACAGGCAGCGACGACCGCTCAGTCAGGTGAGGGCCCGGCAGTGGCCACCGTTACTGCATTGACCTCCCTGGGATAACAGATTGATTTTGTCCCAATTTGCTTGTTCCTTTAAGAGAAGGCTAACCCGCAGTGCAGAACCGCAGTTTCCAGACAGAATGCTAAGACATTTCACTCAGCAAAGTTGACTTCTTGGCACTTTGTTGTTGCTTGCTTTCTTTGGCTCCATCTTAAGTCAAGAAATTGTTCTTAGAAGTGAAAATACACTACTGCTGGTTAGACTGGCCCCAGGTCTCTTCCTGTTGAAGGTGTGAGCTAAGTGTGGTCACCTGTGATACGGTCAATTTCCTTGTCGGGGGCTGCACAGCAATGTCCCAGCTGAGTCACTCAGCATCCTCAGTTTAGTCACAGACACTCATTCATCACCAACAGAACTGAGATTCTGATTTTTCAAAGTCGTCTTCAGCACATGTCATTAATTCTATGTAAATTCTTGCGTGGAATTTTGAGCAGTGCCCTCAAATCAAAGGAAGTGTGCTGGTTCCTAAGGAAAAATGGCAGTTTGTGAGGGCCTCAAGGGTTCTTGCTTATGGATCCTTGTTATCTGAGGACACCACATGAGGAAGATGAGCCAAACTGATTATGCTTCCAATATCGTTGTGACTGTTGAAGGACTGAACGTAGGACTTAAGTGTGAGATGAAGAGTATTGCCCTGATTCCATGGTTTTTGTGTTTATTACTGAGCTTTAAATGTGCTCGACAGCAGGCAGGCCAGAAGGAGTCCACGATGTGAGAGGAAGAGACTGATCAGTCGATTGACTGGTGACTGCTTCTGGGTTTGAAGAGCTACAGTAGAGCACTGTAAACCCGAGGAAGGGTTTCCGCACTTCCCCCGCCCTTGTATGTTTGTGAATCTAACCAAAATACAGTCAAGATACTCATTAGTAAAGCATAAATCCATTTTTGGGTTTTTCCTGAGCACTAAAGCCTCATCTGTCTGAAAATCCATGAAAACGGCTACAGTTGCCTCTTCGTGGGACATAAATGTTTATTTGGCTTCCACTTCTCTTTACTCACTTCCTCTTCTCTTCCTCTTCCGTCTGTTACTCTGAGTAAACTGATGCTGCCACGCTATTCAGACAGCCGAGAAACTGAATTCATACCCATCCACATAGAAAGGATTTCAAGAAAGTCTTTGGCTTTTGTATTTTAACAACTGTGTTGAGTCTCAGAATTGCAAACATCCCCAAAGAGTCCTTGCTGCCAGAATTTGTATTGCTCTCCTTAACCATTAATTTGGCTAACTCTTTAAATGGAATTTTACACTGAGGATTGAAATTTAGGAAGGATGTAAGTCATAATTTCTTATGAAAGATTAGTTCAGTGGCTTTATAAGGAGAGTGCAGTTTACTGAGGAGTGATGTTTTCTTCATGCTAGTAAAAGCAAAGCTCACATTGCTTAAAATAGTACAAGGCTGAAAACAGCATGAGATTATGAATAATGTACAAGGTGTTGAAAGAATACCTTAAGTTTTAGGCTGAGGAGTGCAGGCTGCCTAAGGGTCAGCAAACTTGGCTGTGCAGCCCTGCACTGTCAGGAGCATCCCTCCCTCTCGATGGCAGAATGCATTTAGAGAAACTGCACCACAGTTGACTGTCTTGCCTTTTTATCACAGAACTTAGATCCTTGGTCCCCCTTGCAGATATTGTGTTCGTGTTAAAAGAAGACTGTTGCAAAGTTCTAACAGAGAGGTCAGATACCACAACTGTAACTCACATGTAAACCCTTACTTGTATCTTCAAATATTTAGTTCGTGTTCTGTCAGTTTAAGGTGCCTGGATTAGGTGGTCCAGGAGCTGCTGAAAACTGTTATCTGTTCTTGTTCTTGACCTTCATTTCTCCAGCAGTAGCTGTGCTCATCAGCCAGGGACACTGAAGTATTCCCCAACCCTGCCCAGGAGGGGATCCATTGGCAGTGGGGCACCCAGGGAGCTTGTGAGGGGTGACAGCATGTGACTGTGTACAGCCAACTTTGGAACATCTTGTGCAGGGGTAGCATTCATTCTTCTCCATCTCAGATACTTTTTCTTGCTCAGGAGGCCAACAAGTGGAATGTGTATTTCAATCTCTTCGTGCTTACTTAACACAGTTACTAGAGGAGTACTTGTATTAAAAAAAAAAAAAAAAAAAACTACCGATAACAGCACCTGGTACTACTTCTTATCCTATCGATGTTATTAGCAACTGTTGGTATAAATAAAGAACGATGTTTAATTTCCAAAGGGAAAAGTACAGTTTTGTGTGAAGGAGTATTGAAAATTTCCTTATTTTATAAATCTCAGAACCTTTGGAAATGTTCTTCTCATTTTATATTTCTTGCTGGGTATTCTGAGTGGTGAAAATAACCCAAAGACAGACTAAACCCCTTCCCAGATTCCCAGACATGCTGGGAGCGGAAGGACGCTGGTGCGAGGTAACTGGGTTTTCTCTTGTTATTGTCGCAGTGAACTGGCCTCCAGCCTTGGGCTGGCTGATGACTGTGAGAAGTTGTTTTGTCTTGTCTTTTACTTGGAACTGTGCGTAGGCTGTGGAGCCTGGCGGACCACGCCTTGATCGCCCGCTGCAACATGGAGGAAGCGGTTCGCAGCGTCGCTTTCAGCCCCGACGGATCTCAGCTGGCCCTGGGCATGAAGGACTGGCTCTTTCATTGTTCTCCGAGTCAGGCATGTACTGATGCTGAAGGTGGTACTAGAGATACTCTTGTTGAAATTAATTTTCCTGGTCATGATGTATGCCAGGACCTTCGGAAAAAGGCATTTACTCTCTCAAATAGGAATGCTGGAGATTGACAATCCCCTACATGTAATTCCAAAATCCAAATGCTCTGAAAATCACAAATTCTTTGTCACTTACTTGGCAGCACAGTCTGACCCAGTGAACTATTGTGAGCTTGTAAGTATATTAATTATTAGTAGGAATAATCATGTATCGTGTGATTTGCTGCAAAAATATTAATGTGTTCCAAAGAGGTGCTGCCCTAGCTCCTACTGGGGTTGTTATATATGTGAACCATTCTGAAACTCAGTAGATAATGAACTCTCAAGCTCATCTGGTCCCAGGGGTTTTAGATAAGTGATACGGTCTTGTAATAGGGAGAAAAGAGGGAGAAGGAAGGAAGCCAACCCCCTCCAACAGCACCAGATTTTTAGATGTGAGGTTGAGTAAAAGCTCTTCCACCTATAATCAGCAATAAAATGGAACACTTCATGTTTATTAACATCCTGTATTACTTCTACTGGACAAAAATTATGACCCACCCTTGTAATTCCTCTGAACACACACTGCTTGTTCTTTGGCTTACACATTTTGTGATTACAGAAAGGAAATGCAGCTGTAAATTAAATACTGCATCTCTCACACGTAGCAAATTCTATGTAGCTTTGGAAAATGCTCTTGGTGTGGTTTATTACATGAAATTCTCATTACCAGCCACACATAACTTATTACCAAATTGGTGGGCAACATTTTCTTTCTTTGCTTAGTGATGTGTGAAAAGATGGCTAATTACCAAATTTTCTTTTCTTTTTGATGGATTTCCCAAACCAAAAAAAGAAAAAATTCCTCCCACACCTATTTTATGACATTATGGCAAACTATAATGCTATTAATAAATTATAGTAGGTAGGAGGAATTATTATATGTAAGCAAGTATTTGGCATTATTTATGCATTCAGTTTATTTTTGGAGTTGATAAAGGCATTGTTACTAGCTGAGGGGACCTACTAGTCCTAATCTTGTCTCATAGTTGTAGGAAAAAACCTCAGTGAGCTTTCATGTAAGGGCAGAAATTCTTACCAGAAACTGATGAGAAAGAATACAGAATATTCCAGTGATTCAGTGTATGCATTATTGACTTTCAAAGTGAAACTTATAATTACATAAAAATTTAACATTAAAAAAGCAATTTTCCTCTTCTGCTTTTTGGACTTGCTCCTTTTACAATAAGCATCAAGCTTAACAGTCACTGGTTTTTTGTTCTTAAAGTATAAAAAAGGTGGTTTGTTTTTCTATTAACCTTGATATATTTTACCTTTCTCTGTGATATTTTAAAAACAATTTTCAAACACCATTTTTTTAAATAAAAAATTTTAGGGAAAAATAATGTATATAATGGAACATGAAAGCAAGATGCATTTCATTAAATTTTTTTTTGTTTTTATACTTTGGAAGCCCAAAATATTATTTAAAATGTTTAATTTTTTTCTACAATGGCCATGAACTAAATAATATTTTGTATCTTTCCATAGAAGTTAATTGTCTGCTTCCTGTAGGTTTTCTCTCCTTTTCTAAGTAATTTTTTTCTCTGGCACACAATCTGTAAAACATGACTTGGGGTTCCTATTTCTAGATTTGCTGCTTATCATTTTGCTTTCTTATTCTTACAGAGATATGACAGAAGTAGTCCATATCAAAGATCGAAAAGAAGTCATTCATGAAATGAAATTTTCTCCAGATGGTTCTTATCTGGCAGTGGGATCCAACGACGGCCCAGTAGATGTCTATGCCGTCACCCAGCGATATAAGAAAATTGGAGAATGCAACAAGTCGCTCAGTTTCATCACGCACATTGACTGGTCTTTGGATAGTAAATACTTGCAAACTAATGATGGCGCCGGAGAACGGCTATTCTACAGAATGCCATGTAAGTCACAAGGGCATTGGTTGTGTGTGCAAAGCACAACTTTCAATCTCAAGCAGAAAATATCTGAGAATGTCGTTAGGACCTCAGAAGAAGGAGTGTTTTCTGAAACTAGACACTGAAATCATAAACTCTCAAAGAAAAGATTCATAAATGGAACACATTAGAATAAAAAATGATTGCAGGACAAAAGAGACCATGAATTTAGTGAAAAGACAGTGCATAGACTAGGCATAAATACTTGCAGTTGTTATAACAGACAAAGAATATGTGGTTGACCTTTGAACAATGCAGGTTTGAACTGTACCATCTACTTATATGTGGATTTTTTAAACAGTAAATACTACTATATCACACAGTAGGAGGTTGGTTGAATCCATGAATGTGGAACCATGGATACAGAGGGTCAACTCTAAGTTATACAAGGATTTTCAACTGCATAGGGAGTTGGTGACCCTAGCCCCTGAATTGTTCAAGGGTCAGCTGTAAACCTAGATATAAAAAATACCCAGAGATAAGTGAAAGGAAGAAATCAGGAAAATACTAAAGATTTGAGGATCAGAATCCTCAATGACTGCGATTGTTTTAGTCTGAAATCTGGGTCCTTCATAATTGGAAGCCCTTATTGATTGATTGTTTGGTGAAATGTGCTAATTGAAATTAAAATAACCACAAATTTTACTTGTAACTCCCACTAAAACTTCTATAAGAGATTCATCTTATTTATATAATACTCACTTAGTAACATTTAGTTTATAAAACTAAAGTGTCTGAAAGATAAATTTCTTTTATAATTAATGTTTTTAATAGGAAAAATTTAATGTTTAACATGAATCTTCACGTCAAATAATTTCATCTTAGTTTTATTGAAAAATCAGTCTTCACCATAAAATAAGATGTAACATATAAGACTTCAACATTTTTAAGACTCTCTGCCCTATCGAATTCATCAATAACATTGTTAAGAGATGTGTATTTCTTTGTGTCTGTTGCTTGACAGTATTTCATATATATTTTCCATATGTGAAAAAGAACACGTTTGTCATGTGCAGCAACAAAATCAGTGATATCATAATTTACTTCCTCATGTTGCTGTTATTGAGCACTTGGGCTTATTATGTAGTTTCCTTACTGGTCCAGCCAGTGTAGCTCCAGTTGTCTTTGTAGAGGTGGAATTTTCTCTTCCAAGTTACTTCCTTGGACTATATTCTTTAAAGAAGGAATACTGGATCCAAGGCTATGTTCCAACTGTAAACTCTCTGATTCTATAGTCTTTATAATGAATTTTTATGTAATGCTGTGTTTGAGTCCAGAATTTGGTGCCGGCTTGACAATGCACCAGTAATGTACAAGAGCATCTGTTCTCATAGATTCTTTATTTGAGAATACTTGTTTATTTTGAGGGGGAAAGTATGAGATAATACACTTAATTGTCTTGATTTTGAATTCTTAAATTGTGTATGGCTAAGCATTTTATCAAGTATTTCTTTGTCCATGTGCTTTCTCCTTTGCATGCTCCCTGGGGACACCCCTTACCAGCTGCTGAGGAGGCTGGGTGTTGTGCCCTACACATACCTAGCACAACTGTCAGGACTATTTTCCCCAACCAGTTACATTTATTTCATCAAAATTTGGTGGATTTTTATTGTCTAGCACTTCAAAATTTAAATAATAAAATCCATTATTTTTTTTCTCATTAATTGAGCTTGAATTTTAAAAAGTCCCTTCCATGGTTCCTTGAATTATGAAAGGTAGGAGTTTGGAATAAACTTTTCAAAAACCTGGCAAAATGTTGGTGACTAAATATATAATATAATTTTTATATAATTATATGTAAACATATAATTTAATAAGTCATTTCATCAACAGTACAAAGCATAAGATCATCAGTATCTACATAATTAAGATCAAGTAAATATTAGTAGCTTCAGACATTCTATTTAGTACAATAATCATTTTCTTTCTCTTAAATCAATTTTGAGCATGTACTTTCTTGGAAAAAAATCACCAATTAAAAAGACCAATTGGATAGAGAGATTAGAATTTATAGTTTCCTTGGTTTAGAGACATTTTAAAACAAAGACTTTAGACCTCTATGAGAAAAATGAATAGAGTAAGAATATGATTTTTATCTAAATTATGCAGCAATATATTAAAATTGATTTTTTCAGCTGGGAAGCCTTTAACAAGTAAAGAAGAAATCAAAGGGATTCCTTGGGCCTCCTGGACATGTGTGAAAGGCCCAGAAGTGAGTGGAGTTTGGCCAAAATACACTGACGTCACTGACATCAACTCAGTGGATGCAAATTACAACAGCTCGGTGCTGGTGTCTGGTGATGATTTTGGACTGGTTAAATTGTTCAGGTTTCCTTGTCTCAAGAAAGGTAAGGCCAAAAGAGACATTTCATTAAATGAAGATTTAATCTAGAATATATATTTAGTGTAATTAAGGCTTATTTTCTTGGTGTCTATTACTGTAGACTGTTCATTTTATCTTTATATTCATATTTACTCTCAACACTTTGAAATAGGATGTTTGATGTCTTCTGCTTTTGACATTCTGCAATGTGTGGTCTTGCAAGTTTAAGTTGGCATTTTTAACAGATATTACTCAACATTTTGTGATTCATAGACCTCATCTTTCATGTTTTAAATAAGTTGTATCTTATTTTGTTTATATATCTATAAATATAATATAAATTACATATATTACGTTAAAATATCATAACTAAAATTCTTTTTTGCATTACAGATAGTTGTGCTTATACATAGGAAGCAAAGCAAATCCTTTTAGACATATTTTAAATAAAATCTGAAAATGATTGTTCTGGTGATGATACAGTTGGTGTACCCCTTGTCATAGCACTAATTTTGCGCACCAGACTTACATAACTGGTGAAATTTTTGAGAGAGAAGTTTTTATTCAAAACAATCCTTTCTGCCCTCCCATTTTGTTCATTTTTTGGTTAAAATGTCTTCACTTCAGTTTTTGTGGCATCTTCAGACTTTATAGAGTTTGATTGAATCAACCATATAATGACCGTGTCCCCTTGTTCTTTCAAAAATTTAGGCAGAGTCCATGCATGGGCTTTTCTGACTCCGTGCCTGCACCCTAAAAATCTGATCTCAGGAAAGTAATCAGTAGGGGTATGCTGTTGCATGAGAACTTTTTCACTTGAACGATTTTTAGATTAAGCAAGGAAAAAGATTGAAAATGTAATCAGAAAGTCATTTTCAGCTGACAGTTTCGAAGCAGTGACAATTATGGTACAAAATTATACATAAAATGCCTAGCAAAACCACAGTCACTTACACTTGGCAAAATGACCGCCAGTTTAAGATGCTCATGGCACAAAATTACCTCAATGTGCGTAATTCAGACTGTTCCCTCTCTCCCTAATGGGTCTTTTGAGTAATAGGGCATGTCTTGTTAGATTGAGTAATGTACTTGCAGAAGTTAAGATAGGCAACCAGAATATCTGGGAATTCAGGCTTCAGAATAAACATCATTAAGGTCAGAAGCAATACTACTAGTCTCAAGTGTCAGGACTTGGGAAGAGAGTTAATTCAGTGAGAGCTGGTATTTCCTGTCTATCGCCAAGCCTGGTAGGGTGGACTGTAGATCTTGGGTTTGCTTATTAGGATGAGGGTGAGGTAGGGAGGTACACTGAGTAGTGCTACTTGTCAAAATGAGACGTCCTGATGTGTGAAACAGCCCTGAGAATGATGGCATCCAGGAGACATCTGAGCGATCAAGGAGAGGTTGACAGCCAGAGTAACAGTCTGGGGAAGGCAATAAGACCCACCTTCAGCAATCTGCAGATGTATCCATGTCCTCAGAGCAGACTGATTTGTTCTACTTTTCATGACATGTGGTTTATAAATCTTGAAATTTGCCTTGGAGACATTTAGGCTTTGATGGCCTGTTTGTGCTAAAGCTACTGTCAGAAGTTTATACAGGTGTTGCTGATGAGTATGGTCACAGTTGCTAGAACTTGTCTCCCTATAACCCAGGATACCAGTGACAAGTATCCCCCTCAACTTTTGGACCTGTCAGCAGCCAGCTATGACTGTGAGAGAGTGTGGAGACTGAGCAAACATCACGGTTTTCCATTGTGATTAAATAAAACACACAATCAACTTAATTGACACATTTATAATTATAAGTGTGTAGTATTCTGTTGCATAGTAATTAAACTCAAGTGTTCTGCATTTGATGAAAATGACTGCAATTGGTATTTATTTTCCATAGCCAAACCAATTTGTTTTTCTCATTTTGACAGTTTTCAAGTCTTAAAATAATTAGGATTGATATTGATAATTTTCCCTGGTGTCAATTAGACTACACCCTGTTTGACCATCACCCAGCCCCCAGACACTCACATGAGGTAAAATCCAGAGCCTTGACATTTGCCGTATCTTAAGACCCTTGGCACTCATCCCTACACCAAGGAAAGGCTCAAGGCTGAGGATCTCCATGTTTTACTTGTGTGCTGCCATTCCATTAATCACACTCACACACACGGCCCTTGAACAACTACCTCCCATGACAAGTGTCCAGGATACTGTAAGACTTGAGTTGCAGAGACCCTGGGGGACCTTGGAAGGGAAAGTGTTGGCCTTGGCTTGGATGAGCTAGATGCATGAACAGAAAGATCAGTGTGGCTAGTTGTGATGAATGTGGGGAGAATTGTGTATGGAGAGGCTGGAGAGGCACTGCGGACCAGGCATGAAGGGCCTTGAAGCATCTGTTAGAAATTTGGGCCTTATTCTAAATGCATTCGAAAACTATCAAGTGTTTAAAGTATAGGAGTGACATGATCAATGTAAGTTTTTAAAATACCACTTTGATATTGTGTGGGGTAGAACAGGGAAGGGGAGGCTTCTAGAAGAGAGATTATTGCAAGAGCCCAGGTGAGAGATGATGTGACTTGGACAGAGGTGTCAGGAATAGATGTGAAGAGGTGGTGGAAATTAGGAAACAGTGCCAAGGTAGAGCTGAAGGTCTGGCTGATGGATTGGATGTGGGAATAGAGGGAAAGAGAGGAACTGAGGATGACTAAGTTTTAGGATTGAACAATGGGATGGATGGAAGCACCATTTATAGAGATGGGAAGATGAGAAAAGTTGTATTGTGTGTGTCCGTGTTTTATAGGGGTAGGAGGGGAAGGGGAACTCCTGGTTTGTCCATGGTAAGTTTGAGGCACCTATTAGGTTTCCAAGTGGGCATAGCACACAGGCTGTCAACACTCCAGGTAGAGTTCAGGGCCGGATATGAATGTTTGGCAATCAAGGGCATATAAACAGTATTTAAAGCCAAGGAGAAAGGACCAATAGAGAGGAAATGAGGGCTGAGGCCTGAGCCTTCCTTATGGTCCAGAGAACAAACGGAGGCCTTGTTAAAGACACTTAGTCTCCTAAGGAAAATCTTGGAAGAAATGACGTGGCCTTCATTTATTCAATAAATGTTAAGTCCTGTTCTAGAGGCTTGGAGGTACGTGAATGAATAAAACAAGCACAAATCCCTGGAACTTCTGTTCTACTGAAGGGACATAGTCAATAAACAAGAAAATATAAACATATGTGATCGTGAGAAGGGCCATGATGAAAAATAAAGCAAACAGCAGGAATAGAGAATGCTCAGGTGGGCAGTGTAGTGTTGCTATTTTAACTCTAATATAGTTTTGTTTGACTAGAAACCTGAAGGAGGTGAGGGAACCAGCCATTCAGAGATTCAGGGAAAGAGCATTCCAGACAGAACTCAAGTGCAAGGGCCTAGAGCAGAAGAGGGCCTGGCATGCCTGAGGAGCAGCAAAGAGGCCATTGAACCTAGAGCAAGGGAAGGGGAGAGAGAGGCCAGGAAGGAAGATCACAGAGATAAGGCCTAAATGTGGATGACACTAATGCTTTTGCAGGTTCTAGTTTCAGCCTACCAAGGGTATACAGGGTAGCTATTGCTGTGTAACAAATTCCCCTCCCTCACAAATTTAGCAGTTTAAATCAATAATCATTCATTACCTCAGTTTCTGGGGGTCAGGGATTCAGGAGCAGCTTAGCCCAGACGTTTCTCACTCCAGGTCTCATGAGGCTGCAGTCATCTAACTGTCAGACTAGGACTGGAAGACCCACTTCCAAGACGGCTCACTCTCATGGCTCTTGCTGTGTCTCAGTTCCTTGCTGTGTGAGCTCCTCCATAGGCTGCTTGAGTGTCCTTGCCACATGGTATCTAGAGATCCAAGAAAGAGGGCAAGAAGGCATCTGCAATGCCTTTTATAACTGCCACTTTTGACATATTCTATTTGTTTTGATTTGTATCAAATACTTTGTGGACTTGTTTCTTCTACTTTATTGAGATATAATTGACAAATCACATTGTGAAAGTTTAAAGTGTACAGCATGGTGATTTCATATACATATATATTGTGAAATGATTACTATTAAATTAGTTAATATATCCATCACCTCACTTACTTACTGTGTGTGTGTTGAGGACATTTATGAACTACTGTCTTGGCAACTTTGAAATATACTATACAGTATTATTAACCACAGTCACCACGTACATTAGATCCCCAGAACTTACTCATCTTATAACTGAAAGTGTATCATTGACCAACATCTTCCCATTTCTCCCACACCCAAGACCTTAATAACCACAAATCTACCATGTGTTTCTATGAGCTTGACTCTTTTAGAATTGTGGACAGTTTTTAAAGCACTACAAAGAGATGGGTTAAATAATCTCTGAGGAGGGTATAAAGGTCAGGGCAGCAAAGAATATGTCAGCAAGATATACAGAAATATGGGAAGGGTATATGTTTGCTTCC
The DNA here is from genome assembly GCF_009834535.1 of Camelus ferus. Classification (NCBI taxonomy): domain Eukaryota; kingdom Metazoa; phylum Chordata; class Mammalia; order Artiodactyla; family Camelidae; genus Camelus; species Camelus ferus. The sequence continues at coordinate 39,617,103 of NC_045710.1, forward strand.
TAGTTATTGAATTATCAGCCAACATTTCCAACTAACTTTAGGTGGAATCTGTTTGACTTTATTAAATTACCAAAACTGACCTAGGAAACTCTGAAATAGGCAAGGTTGCTTTTGAGACCCAAGGCCTTCCTTTCCCCGCTGTGGTAGCATTCCTCTTATCTTTTCTGGAGGCCCTGATACAATAAAACCTCACCTGGTCAGAACATGCTCTCAGGAAAGGGACATATAGCAGTCATTTCCATCTTCGTATAAATTTAAGTCATTACCTCCCCAGGAGGTATTTAAATTTTAAACATGTGATAGTTGAACAGATGGGCTTTCTCCCATTAAAGAGATTTCATTTAGAGGGACTGTGATAAGTGGGAGTATTTCTGAAGGAGGGTTGGGTGCTTGTTGGCCCCCTGAAATCTCTAGTTTCTGGGGTCCTGGGACTCCCCGTGGTAAGATGGACCTTGCTTAGCTCCATGAGTGCCGTTATGCTGCTCTGTACTGGCCGTACACTGAGGACTTTGCTGCAGTAGTTCAACCACAAGTATCAGTTCACATAGCTTTACTGTGGCACTCACCACCTGGGGATGGTGTTCACTGATGAATGCAATCAATTTAAGAGAAAAAAAATTCATTCTCCCGATTCTGCATCTGCATGACCCCTAATAATAATTTGACTTCCCCCACCCCCAGAATTATTTTTTGTTTCCCAGTTGTAAAGGACTGCTTGTTGTATCTTGTATTTAAATAAAAAAGTGTAAGTTATTCATTCTTGAGCATTTATTTTCAGAGTCAGGGAAGCAGGTTTGAAACAGGTTCAGATTTGTCTTTAGACACAGGGCTTAAATTTTAAAACTCGCTTTTAGCTTAATCCATAGTGGGATAATTGAGGTATCTTTTGGAGTATTTGCTTATTTGTTATGATACTGTAAGACTGAAAATAATATTTTCTAGTATATTTGAAGATTTTACCTCTCAATGTGAATAAGAATGTAATTTTCTAATCAATAAATTCTGTTTGCATAACTAATCTTCTCCTCAAAAATATTTTTTTAGGAGCCAAGTTTAGAAAGTACGTGGGTCATTCCGCACATGTCACAAACGTCCGCTGGTCTCATGACTTTCAGTGGGTATTAAGCACAGGAGGGGCTGACCACTCGGTTTTCCAGTGGAGATTTATTCCAGAAGGTGTCAGCAATGGCCTGCTAGAAACCACACGCCAGGGTAAAACCAGTAATAATTTTTCAACACCTGTTTATTTTTCAATAAAAATTTCAAAGAATGGTCTAACATCTCTTCTAAAGGTAAAGAGTGAAAGTCATTGTGAAAAGTTCATTCCTATAATAAATTTAAAATAAAAAAAGAGAAAAATCTTTTGCAGTACGGGCCAATTGAATATGGGTCAGTTGGATAATTTCCTTCAAAGAATTTTGCTTATACCAAATGCAAGTTGAAGGGCTAAGGTTTACATGGAGAATTAACCTTTGAAAATAACATGAACATATTTCAGCCTCCTTAGGACGATTGTAACAGATGGTGGGTCTGCTTGATCAGGTAACAAGGAAACCTTTGGAACAGAAGTTGCCTCCATAATGGGGTTCAAAGAATGGTCCACAATCTGGGCCACTGTGTTCCAGCTCAATGGATGTATAGTCCTTTAATTTATTGTGATGTCGGCAGGAATGATCGAGTAATATGTAAGAAATTGTTTTATTGGGAGGGGTTCTGCAGCAGTTTTGACCATGGTAATTACCATCACTCGGTGGGCATATTAACAGGTTAAAGAGATCTTTACTCAACTAAGTGGTTGGATTTCCTTTTGGCCCTGCCTTCTCATTGGTAAAACCTGTCCCCCTTTCTTCCCCCTTTCAAAGAAAGATTTGAAACCCAAAGATCTATTACCTAATGGAAGTGTGGACATGATCGGGGGGAGTTATCCTAGTCTGTTAATACTCCTGAAAAAGAGGGTGAGAGGTGTGCTGTACTTAACCAAAAGATGAAAGGAAAAAAAAGATGTTTTAAGAATCAACAGCAAATGAAAATTATGGTATAGTTATTTTTATTGACTTCGATAGGATAGAAGAAAAATATTTTAGATAAAGTTTTTAGCTATTTAGAGTCTCAGAATTTCTGCTTGTTCCTTATGGGATACGTTTCCACAGAAGGTGGCACTGATTCCTACAGTGAAGAATCTGATTCGGACTTATCTGACGTGCCGGAGCTGGACTCTGATATTGAGCAGGAAACTCAAATCAATTATGATCGCCAGGTCAGTGAACAGGAGCCTTATAATAGGTACCTTGTAACCCAGAATTTCCATCTCATTAGATTTGGACATTTGTACTGAAAATAGTACTTAGGCAGAAAATAAAACACGAATAAGAAAAATTGCCTGCTGATCTTTAAACACAGATTTAAAATAAGGCATTTATCAGATCATTTTATCACATTTTATCCACATTTTATCAGTAAATTTTTTTAAGTGGAAGGTAGTAGCAAAATTTCAAAACAGAACCCATGGCAGGGTTTTTTTTTGCCTCCCCAGCACCTAAAACTTTAAAATATTTTTTACAGGAAAATGTGCAAGTAAGCTATAGGATTTTTCATTTTGTAACAGATCATTAAAGCATGTGTTTTCTTTATAGAATAGGTAGCCATGAAGGCATGGTAGTTTGCAAATGAGCTGTTGTCCTGGTTTCTCTCTTAATTTATGGAGACTGTTACCGGTTTAATTAAAGTAAAAGCCCAAATACAGTGCACATTATCTCTCCAGTCAGAAATCATCCTTATTAGAAAAGTTAGACAATTGCAACCAAATTGGGTCCTGTTCTTTTTAAAATAGACATTTAATTTTAGCACTAAACGAAGTGTGTGTTAAACAGTGCAATCCTTCATTGGAATCTGGACACATATCTCCTTCTTACGGAGATAACCATAGGGGTTCTATTTTCTTCCTTGTCATTTAACAAAGGTATGTGAAGCAGATTCCGCACATGAACGTGGAGTGAATAGGATTTCAGACACAGCAGCTGTCCGAGTTGCCCATGGAGACTTGCCATATAGGCCTATGGCAGCTGCCATGTATCGAGTGTCTATGAGGCCAGATCCTGTGCTTTACATACACCAAATCCAACCCCATGGTAACCCTGAGAGGTTAAGTAATTTGCCCACATCCACATTGCCTGTAGTATTAGGATGAGAAAGTGGATCTGGGCTTCTCCCCAAAGTGCATATTCTGTGTGCTACTTGGCTTTGCCTCTACATGAGCTCCGAACTGTGTAACTTTTCAGATGATGACTTTTTTTTTTTTTTCCCAGCTCACAATCATCAGTCATTGATTCAGTGTTTGAAAAATTAGATTAGTACAAAAGCATTCCAACTGATGGTTTGGGTCAAGTTCAAGACTAAATCAGTTTGTGTATTGATAACAATATATTATGCAATAAAACTACCAAAGACAAAGATTTGAAAGGAAATTAATGGGGAAATACCATGCAAACACTAAACAATATTATACCTGAATTATCAAGGGGAAATGGGATTTAAGCAAAATGAACATGCATTTTAGGGGAAAAAAGAAAAGCAATTTTTAAAACTGGGATGTTTTTATTTAATAAAATGATACTAGTAAAAGAATGAAGAGACATGACTCGGTTGAAATTCATGCCTAGGATTTATATGTTCTCCCTGACATCTTACTTTCTAAAGTTTCCACCTATATTATTGATTCGCATTGTCTGTGTTTGATTCCTGAGTTGCTCCTGAGCAGGGATTTTCATTCTGTTCTACAAATGAGAATTTGAGGCCCACAGAGGTTATGACATTTGTTCAAATACGCAGTAGAAATGTCAAGACTAAAATTCAGTACTTTAAAGTAGTTGATGAGCTGATGAAAGCATCGTGAATTCAAATGAATAATTATCGTTAGGTTTTAAAAGCTTAGTTCATTGCATCTGTATTAGACAAGGGAGTAGTGAGGTAGCTTCTGACTTTTTAAATGATTTTTGGTCAAATCCTAAGGACTTTATTATAATATTTCATGATTATTTTGTAATCTAGTTTGATCAAATGAAAACTTTCCTTTATGAAGATGAGAAATTCTCCATTATATTTCATTTAAATGTGTTAAATTGGTATCTTTTGAGAGTAGGATGTAAGTACCTGGTAGACAAGATTCACTTTATCTACATTTAAATTCTGGGGAATATTCTCTCAGTCAGTAGTAGCATTTTTCAGATCCTAGGTTAGACCAAGAGCTTTGCTTTATATCTCAGTCTGATCTGAAAAATCCATGAGGTCATGAAGGAAAGATCATTCCAACGAGTGATCCCCATAATTCACGAGGTCCACATTTTATCAATGTCAGAAACATTATGAGATTTCTGGCCTTAGATGAAATTGTAACAAAATATTTTACTTATATTTTATCTTTTAACATTTTTTATTGATATATAATCATTTTACAATATTGTGTCAAATTCCAATGTAGAGCACAATTTTTCAGTTATACATGAACATATATATATTCATTGTCACATTTTTTTCTCTGTGAGCTACCAGTAAGATCTTGTGTATATTTCTCTGTGCTATACAGTATAATCTTGTTTATCTATTCTATAATTTTGAAATCCCGTCTATCCCTTCCCACCCTCTGCCCCCTTGGCAACCACAAGTTTGTATTCTATGTCTTTGAGTCTATTTCTGTTTTGTATTTATGCTTTGTTTTTTTTTTTTGTTTTTTTTTTTTAAGATTCCACATATGAGCAATCTCATGTGGTATTTTTCTTTCTCTTTCTGGCTTACTTCACTTAGAATGACATTCTCCAGGATCATCCATGTTGCTGCAAATGGCGTTGTGTTGTCGGTTTTTATGGCTGAGTAGTATTCCAGTGTATAAATATACCACATCTTCTTTATCCAGTCATCTGTTGATGGACAGTTAGGCTGTTTCCATGTCTTGGCTATTGTAAATAGTGCTACTATGAACATTGGGGTGCAGGTGTCATTCTGAAGTAGGGTCTCCTTCTGGATATATGCCCAGGAGCGGGATTCCTGGGTCATACGGTAAGTCTATTCCTAGTCTTTTGAGGAATCTCCATACTGTTTTCCACAGTGGCTGCACCAAACTGCATTCCCACCAGCAGTGTAGGAGGGTTCCCTTTTCTCCACAGCCTCTCCAGCATTTGTCATTTGTGGATTTTTGAATGATGGCCATTCTGACTGGTGTGAGGTGATACCTCATTGTAGTTTTGATTTACATTTCTCTGATAATTAGTGATATTGAGCATTTTTCATGTACCTATTGATCATTTGTATGTCTTCCTTGGAGAATTGCTTGTTTAGGTCTTTTGCCCATTTTTGGATTGGGTTGTTTGGTTGTTTCTTATTAAGTCATATGAGCTGCTTATATATTCTGGAGATCAAGCCTTTGTCGGTTTCATTTGCAAAAATTTTCTCCCATTCCGTAGGTTGTCTTTTTGTTTTACTTATGGTTTCCTTTGCTGTGCAGAAGCTTGTAAGTTTCATTGGGTCCCTTTTGTTTATTCTCGCTTTTATTTCTATTGCTTGAGTAGACTGTCCTTATTGATTTTCTGTCTGGATGATTAATCCATTGTTGAGAGTGTGTTGGATCAATCCCCAACTATTATTGTATTGATATTTATTTCTTCTTTTAGTTCTGTTAGTATGTGCTTTGTATTTTTAGGTGCTCTGATGTTGGGTACATAGATATTTACAATTGTTATATCTTGTTGAATTTACCCCTTTATCATTATGTAATGACCTTCTCCATCTCTTGTGACCATTTTTAGTTTCTTAGATTTTCGAAAACTTGATTTCCTGCCATTAAAGATTTCCTGAGAATGTTAAAATATTAATGTGTTTGAAGCCTAAAGGAAAGAGTTTCTGACTAAATGTTTCTGTTATGGTTGAAGGTTTACAAAGAAGATCTACCTCAGCTAAAGCAACAAAGTAAAGAGAAAAACCATGCAGTGCCCTTCCTCAAACGAGAAAAGGCTCCTGAGGACAGCTTGAAACTCCAGTTCATCCACGGGTAGGTGGTCTGTCACCAGCCTTAGCACCTTATCACCCTCCTTTGCAGTGCTGTCCCACTTCAGGCTGACTCTTCTCTCCAGTGTGCACCTACCTGCAGTTAACATTTTAAATACGATTTTCTGTCCAGTTTTCTCACTCGATATTCTGTGACCATCTCTGCATGTGCATCCTGATTTTTCATACTTTGTGTACTTCTGAGATGCATGTGTTATTGCTGCACATTAATCTTTCACTTCATTCTCTCCACCATCTCTGCTTCCTTGATGCCCATAACTCCTGCTCTGTTTACCTGGCTCCACTTAAGACAATGTTTCCTTCAGACATTTTTGTTCATGTACCCCCCAAATAATTTTGAATTTTGAAAATCATGCACAACCTTCCACATTTTAAGTTGACATCTAAGATTTTTCAACTTAGGTTTAAATGGTTATGAAGACTATGATACCTACTGTTTTATAAATATTCACATCATTTGTTAAGATGGCTCCAGTGGAACTTAAATGCCATAGATAGAGTCCTGTCATCATCAATTTAACAAATACATGAACTCATACTTCTGTTCCACTCCTCCCATAGAATTTTATCCTAATGCAATATTTTTGTGCTTGAAAGCCTTTAGTTCACCCTGTCATAACTTCAACAAGCAAGAAAATTTCTATAAATTCAATTCAAATTTAATTCCCTCGTGACCATTAGTCTCTAACTGTGCTGTCCAGTGTGGTATCTACTTGCAGCCAACGAGCACTTGAAATGTGGCTAGTCTGAGTTAAGATGTGCTGTATGTGGAAAATGTACACCAGATTTTGCAGACTTAACATGAAAAAAAGAATATACTTCATTAAAATGTTTTTATATTGATTACATGTGGACATGATAATATTTTGGACATATTGGGTTGAATGGTCTTAAAAAAAAAGATGAAATTATTTTAATGTGATGGAAAATTTTCAATTACCTATGTGCTCATAGTATTTCTGTTGGACAGTGCTGGTCTAAACATTAACAATTTTTTCCTGAATTTAATTGTTATAACTATTAATAATAAATAGCTGCCAATTCAATGTAAATGTAGTACAAATTGTGATAAACAGTTACTAAACAAAAAATCTTACTGGAAAAATTTTTTTCATAAGAGAATTTTTTCAATGAGTTCAGTTATATGTGCACATATATTTCTTATTGCTAGAATGTAACACAATTTAGCATTGAATCTATTTTGGCTTTTGAGTTTTCAATAAAAGTACTAAGAAAGCTTATTCACATCTACTTCCTTAAGTAGATGAGAACAGAAGCAGTTTTATCATAGCAATGTTAATTCTCTATATCCCTCTTGAGTCATAGGCCAAAAATATATATTGTGATTTTGATATATAAAAATGTAGTTTAGTGGTCTATCTGACAATTCAATTAAACCACTCTAAAATTTTGTTTAAAAGCAAAGAATTAGAAGTCACTTAATTTGCAAAAGTTTTTCTTACCCAGTTGCTAGAGCTGTTCACTTTCAACATACAATATTTGTATTTGTTTTGGCATCCCGGCAAAATTTGATATTCCGGGGTAATACAACATAGTAAGATTCCAAATGGATGGGAGTAATGACTTGCAAAACTGGGAAGAAGGCAATTATGAAAGGGGAGGTGGGAAAGGAAAACCTCCACCTCACCACAGATGTGTTCTCAGACTGGTCAGTTTTAAGAGAAAGCCCATACAGTAGCTGAGGAACTGGAAACAGATTCTGTTAAAATTATCAGTGTCCATTTGCCCCTTAGAAGGTCATCACGTGCCCCCGGAGGTCCTCATACTCCCATTGAAGACCACTGTCCTGGGCAACTGTGGAGACCCCTGGGGTTCTACTTGCGCATGTCTGTGTTAACATGTTAACTTTATCTCCTGACAATTTCTGATCTGTTCACTGCTTATTCAACTACTGCGCAATTCCTGGGCCTTTGCTTCAGTTACAGAGGCTACGACTGTAGAAACAATCTGTTCTACACACAAGCTGGAGAAGTGGTCTATCACATTGCCGCAGTTGCTGTCGTGTACAACAGGCAGCAGCACTCCCAGAGGCTGTACCTGGGACACGACGATGACATTCTCAGCCTGACTATCCATCCAGTGAAGGACTACGTGGCCACCGGGCAGGTACATATCTCTCCTGTAAGATGGGGGCCTAGCCAAAGAGAGACGATTTAATTTTGAATTCAGTTTGCACATGAGAAATTCAAGAAACACTTGGTAGAAATAAATGTGAGGCAGGAAGCTGAGGATGCAGTTAATTCTGAATCACTTGATGGTGGGATAATCAGCCATTCTGCCACTTCCGGAAAGTCTGAGGAATTCTCATTCTAAGGTGATGAGATCTATGAACAGGATTAGGTAAAACTAAAGTTCCGTGAAGTCTTAATATGTTTTCCTCATTACTGTTTACCCAGAACTTACTGTATCCTAGGTATTCAATAAATGTTTATTAAATGAACCATCTTTTAATACTAGTGTAACATTTAGTGTATAGCTTCTTTTTGTAAAACTTAGTCATATGACCTTTGGCCGTGTAGGAGTTGGCTGGACTCTGCTCAGTTATGTGCGTGGCTTTATGTCCCATTTTCCCTTTTAGAGTCGTCATACCCAACAAGGTTTTCCCCCTGTGTATTATAAATGAGGAAAGCCACTTTACTGTTAACAGTTTTCTCTGTTGTTGGGTGTTGGTGTGATAGAAGCTTGTGTCACCTGGAGGAGAAGCCACCTTACTGACAGAGTTAAGTCATGAAACTCATTTCCCAGGGGAAGAAGCAGGGCTGGGCCATGCCTTCTCGAGGTAGGTAGGTAATTGAGAGGTAAAAGCACTCTGAGGACAGTGCTGTAAAGACGGACAGCTGGCTTCCTTGACCGAGAAGGGGAATCGAGTGTGGAGTTGAGAAGGCAGGAACGGAAAGGCAGATCTAACAGAAGCAAAACACAGTGGACGTTTGAGCTGGAGTTTTAAAAGTCCCTTCACTGGGAGCTGTGCCCCAGGTTAGGCTCTGCTGGCACCTAAACTTGATGCCAGAGCAAGACCCTGAGACCCTTTGTGCCTCGGTTTCCTCATCTGGAAAACAGTGGAGTTGGACCAGATGATTTCCCAGGGTCTTCCTACGCTCCACATGTGTGGGTTTTGATTTCTGAGTAGCACTTGACTCTAAGGAACAAAATCATTCCTATGATAATTTGTAAGTAGTTAATAACACTCTTCCTATTCTTTAAGGTTGGAAGAGATGCTGCTATTCACGTGTGGGACACACAGACTCTAAAATGTTTGTCACTGTTGAAAGGACAGCATCAGAGAGGAGTGTGTGCGCTCGATTTTTCAGGTGAGCACGTTTCCCACCGGTGTTGTAGGCAGATGGTTCCACACTTACTTTGTTTTTTTTTTTTTTTTAAACATCCTTTAATTTTGTTTGCAAGGAGGTAAGCCCTTGGTGTGTCAGCTACCCAGTCTTAGATGGAAAATCAGATGAGTGCACATACCTAACAGAAATGTGGCCTTTAGATGCCACCTCCCATTCTGTCTCCCTTGTTTCCTCTCTCCGGAGTCATTCCCCAGAGCTCACACTGTGTTCTGCCTTTGCTGGAGCGATTTGAAATCCAGAGCAGCTGTTGCTGTTGAAAGACTTGGTTGCAAATGTCTGGCAGTGACTCAGAAGAACATCAGTTGCCTCTCTCCAAATAAGTGGGAACACAGCACCTGCGATTAAAACATAAAGAGCTAGAGGGAGGGCTGCACTTGCTCTGCAAAGGGCCACTTTACAAGGCTGGTGTTTCGGAAGTAAATCTCATCTTGAAAAAATAGAACTGAAGTTTCCATCTCCTCAATTTAAAATTTGAACACAGTGCTTTTATAATCCAACTGGTGAATATAATTTTCTTTAGAATAAGGCCATTTCCTTATGCTAGGATTGAAGAATGAGGACTTATCACAAAAGGATGTTTTCGCCTAGAAATGTTTAATAATCCCAAATGTAGATATTGGATGTGTAGGAAAAAATTCTAAACTTTCTGCAGAAAACTAATTCTGTAATTTCCTTTTTCTAAGCTTTATTCAAATGTTTAATATGTGCAGTATGTATAATATTGGTTGTTAAATTCCATGATTTCACAGCCCCAACCTCTGTCTTATGTGCCTCCCCTTCTACTCTCCTTGTTCAAGCCCGAAATTCTTCTCATCAGTGCCATCACAACTTGGTCTCTGCTTCCATCCCCACTTCCTCCAGTCTATCCTGCCCACTTTTTGAGTCTCCTGCAAGTGCAGTGACATTGCTCCCCCACGTGGACTCCCTTTGGTTGGCTGGCTCAGGGCTGAGCCCTTGGTTGGACATTCATAGTCTCTGTGATCTGGCCTCAGCCTTCCTTTGCAGTGTTTTCACCCACTAACCCATTTGTGTGCCTTTATATCCCCTAACCGTAGAACCCAAATGCACTCCTATCTGTGTTTTTTGCCTGTGTTCCTTTTCTCATGCTGTTCCCATGTGTCTGTTCAAGTCCTGCTATCCTCTAAGACCAAGCTGACAGTTTCCTTCTCCATCCTTCCAGAGAGAAATGACCTATTCCCTTTTCTGCATCCCTTAGCCCACTGTTGTCAGTGCTCTTGTGGTACTTGTTAGAGCCCACGTGGCACAGTAGTTACATGTGGTGACAGCTCCTCATACAGCGGAGCCCATCTCTCCGTTCCCCACTGCACACGTTGTAGCGCAGTGGACACAGAAGCTACTCCAAAAATGCGAGTGAATGAATACATGAATGAATGAGGTTTTGTTTAATGCATTTTGTCTTGCCTTTCACTACTGTTGCTAGAACTTGGCATTGTAAACCATCTTGGGACAAAAATTACCTTTATTCTCTAACCAATAACATGGTGCAAATTTCTGTGGGTGTGTCACATGTACATTCTCATATAGTATAAACTACTGTATAAATCTGAGTTGCTATGTCATTATTAGAAGTTAGTACTTTCTGTCATTATTGAATTAATAGAAATCAAGGCTAAACAGTTCATACTGCCCACTGATGGGCACGAGTGGTAGAGAAAGCATGAGTATCAAAGAGAGAGAACTACTTGGTTACCACCTGCCAGTTGAAAGCCTGGGTAACGCACCCAATAAAAAGTGAATACAAAGTCCTAAACTTCCAGAAATTTGATGGACGTAAAATTTTTTATTTTTTAGGGGGGTTTGGGGGAAAGTAATTAGGTTTATTTGTTTTTTAGAAGAGGTAGTAGGGATTGAACCTAGGTCCTAATGCATGCTAAGCATGCACTCTACTACTTGAGCTATACCCTCCCCCAGACATACGATTTTAAAATAAGTGCACCATGTGTCCTTGATACAAACAGTAAAATCTAAAATGAACCTATAATTTGAGTTCAGATAAGGTTCTGTTTGAAAGATGTGAATGGATTTTTGCTTTTTAAAATAGTTGCACTCCTTAATGGCGCAACTATCTGTCCTTTTCCTAAAATTAACTTGCTAGCAGATACATATGCGTATACTTACCATAAAAATTATATTAAGAAGTATGCTTTAGAAGAATGCCAAGACACCCATTAAATAAAATAATAAAACCTAAATGTGTCCTAGAGTATAGAGACTCTAATATATTTTTGGCAACATTGAAAATTGACTCAGTATTTCTAGCAGACAATTTGGTGCTGTTTAATAAAAGCTATATAACTTAAATGACAAGTATGTGGACTGTGTATTTTATACACATTTCCACGTATCAAAGAAAAATTAGAACTCAAAATAGCATCTATTCACTGATTTCAACTGAAATGTGTATTAACATACAAACCAAGTGGCAGGAAATTTAGAATACTACAAGTAGAATTTAATAATTATTAGACTATTTTTCTATAGAATTGATTAATTTGGGGTTTTTTTAATTGAGAAAAATAAAAAAACCAACTCATGTTAATTAAATATTCTTAGAAAAGAGATGAAAGGAGTGTTGATCAAAGACACTGATTATGAGATGAGTTAATACCAGGAAGCTGATACCCAGTAACTTGGTCTCTGTGTTTCTGAGAGCTCATATCTCTTCTGGGCTTAGCAGTTTCATAAAAGAAAGATCAAGAGATTAACTGAACTTAGAAGTCTTTCCCTCGTCAGGCAGCCCCTCACACTGATGCCTGGTGGAGAAACCAGACATTGTAGGAAGAGGTTGAGAAGCCGATTTTGTCACTTCTTCTAATTCCCATTTTGGGTAAATAAAGAAATACCCACATATGAGGTATTTTCTACCTAAAAAGGGTATTTCAGTTTTAAGAATACATTCTTTATTCCCCAGGTAACATTCATTAAGGAAGAGCCAATTTATTCAGCAAATGTGTTATTTTTTATTGTGAAAAATTACATATTCATCTCAGAGTTTAAATACAATGTTAATTCGTAAATGGCAGAAAGAAAGCTAGGTGATAGTTTTAGAAAGCACTAACCTCAAGGTAGTGGGGAACTACCTGTCGTGTTTGATCTGTCACCGTGTGTGGTTACATGCAGAGCAACTGAGGTGGTTGGTTGATCTTTGTGGTCTCTATGGCACCTCCTGAAGGTGTGAGCTGAAGCCTCTTTGTTTCGTTTACACTGATAGTAGTACTCTGTGTTAGAATGGTATCACTTTAGTCTTAAGCAGACCACTGCACCACTTTACAGACCAAGAATGTGGATCCAGAGAGTTTGTTGGTATGGCCAGGGCAAAAGTCAAACAATAGCAGATCCAGAGCTAGGACCTAGGCTCTCAGTCCCCTGTGAGAAAGCCACCCAGCCTGGGGCTGTCAGCTGGTGGGAGCTGTCCCCCTCTGCCTCTTGCCTCTTCTGCCCCTGCCCTCCACCAGGACCTGTATGGACTTTCAACGGAGAGTCATACCTGGAGCATTGGGCGTGCTCCTTTACTTCCTCACTCCCTCTCCCCAACAGCAGGTGTTTCCAGCTGCCACCGCCCCTGTTCTCCAGCATCAGTGTGAAGTGGGCATGGGGATACATAGAGGCTGCCATGTGCAACAGCCACTCCCGTCCCGCCTTGAAAAGAGACCCCTGTCCTAGAACAGCCCTGAATTAAACATGGTGAATAGGAGCAGAAAAGTGAGTAGTTTAAGTCAAAATGCCGAGAGCAGATTATTTAGATTTCCGTGTTGAACCATGTAAACAAGGCAGGGACACTGGTTATTATCTAGCTAGTGGCCCCATCTGTGTGCCTCAGCACCCCCACGTCCACCTAGCTCTTGCAAGTCAGCTCATTTGGGGGGTATTGTGGAGACCTACTGAGAGTACTTTTGCCTCTTATTAGAGAAAGAAATTGTCGTGGAAATACAAAGCAGGCAGATGATGTGAAAACTAGACAACAAATAAACAGTTATACTTAGGGATTTAGATTAATCTATGTTTGCTACTTTTCCAAAGCAAACAAAAAGAATAAATTTTTAACCAAAAACATTTCTAACAGCATAATCCATACCTCTAAATTATGTCAACAAGAAAAATGCATTTATATTATGTCACTTAACTGAGCAACTCTTTGACTTTGTGAATTTATTATCACTGTCTGGGGAAGATGGAGCCATCTATGGGACTGCTTGCAGTCAGGAAAGTGCCTCCATGTGAATAGAAAACCAATTAAAAAGAGAAAGGTTCAGCCATGTAAACATTCTCTAGACTAAATATCATCCTCATATTTTAAAAACCTTCACTGAATATACTAATTTCCATAAGGGCACCTCTAAGACTAACTTGATTTCATTGTATTCAATTCTAAAAACCCATGCATTTTTTATGAGCCCTGAATACGGGATCAACTTGTAATTGTTTGAGTAAAATATTTCTTTTTCTAATTTGCCCTTTACTGTTGACATTAAGTGCCTTAGAATTATTTCTGGACTGTGTCACAAAATACCCATAATTAATACATACTGTGACTGGAAAGATTTGAAAGGACATTGGTTAAACTCTAAAAATATGGTTGGAAATCAAAAACTCCAACTAAATGGTCAAGGGACAATGGATTTTCAAAGCTAAGGTCAAGCCTCTGGGTAAGGGGGAGGAGAACTGGGGAGAAAAAAAATGGTAGCCAGTTATACTTCCAAACTGTGTGGTGTGTAGAAATAGCCCATATCTGCAGAGTTCAAGAAAAAAATTGCCATCCTAAAGAAGAGGTATGATTTTTGAAGTGCCTCTGGGTTTATACTGCTGCTTCATTGCTACTCATAGTCATGAAATGGGGTAGAAAGGTGGTATAACTGTGAAGACAAGCTGTTGGGGCCTTGCGGAAATTCTAATAAAAAGTAGCAAAAAAAAAAAAAAATCAATTTACCCTGAGATCTTCAAAAAATGTAAAATGTGGGGGGAAAAACCCTATCTTTCAATATATGTGGATGTTTGCATTCTAAGAAGGATATATTAATACAGCTACACAAAAGAAAACATAAAATTTTAAATTAACAAATGCAAAAAATAGACACTGAATATTTGTGCAGTGTTTTTGAAAGGAATGATAATTAAGACAATTAACATTGTATAGCTAAAGAACATGGAACTATCCATAGGCACATTCCACTCTTGTCTCCCTCGTCCTCCTGATGTCATCAGTTATCACCAGACTTCACTGAAAAAGAACTCAGTATGAGGATCTCATAAGAAATGTGATACAAGTCCCATAAGTTTTAAATAAGAGCTTGCAATATAAGAAGGGAAAGAGAAATGTCCAATACAAATGCAGAGACAGGCTAATGTAGCAACATAGCCAGGCCCCACAGGAAATACGGGAAAAGTAATGTCAGTAATGAATAGGAGGTCGTCACCAGTCCTCTTCTCCCAAATGCATGAAGAGAGACCATGCACAATTTAAAGCCTAGTGACACTGATGCATAAGGGCATGTCATTCACTGTGATTCAGAAGACACATCTGTTTATAGTAATCACTTGGTGGCTTAGCCCTTTAGGAAAGTGTTAATGTCTTCACCTAATGCTACAGTCTAGGGCTTGAAAGGGTTAATGTAACCTTCAAATCCTTGCCTCAGTGGTAGTAGGTAGTAGCAGTAGCAGAAGAAGAAGATTGGGGAGGATTTGGTTTGTTAAGCCAGGCTCTTCCTTTCTTACTCTCCTTTTCCACCAGGAGGAAAAGGATCTGACTGCTGTTCCCAGTTGGCACAAGTAAGGGCACTCAAGGATTGGACGTTAGTTAACCAGCACTTGGGGAGGGTTGCCAGATACAGCAAATAAAAATACAGGAGGCCCAATTAAATTTGAATTTCAGATAAACTGGATAATTTCTTAGTACAAATATGTCCCATGCAGCGTAATATTGTACTAGAACTTACTTGTTGCTTATCTGAAATTCCAATTTGACTAGGCCCCTTTATTTTACCTGGCAACCCTAATTTGGCATCTACCCTAGGCCTGTCTTTGAAAATACCAGTCGAGACCCCGAGTGGGCTGGGGAGAAGTAGTTTATCACAAACTCATGTTTCTTTACCCGAATGTTGCTGGCCCTCTGTAGTCAGAGGAGACGCCCTGCTGAACTGAGGCTCAGTGAGTTTGGCCTCCCATCTCCCAGCCCACGGAGAGTTCGGGAGGAACTGCTGACCCGAGAAGCTTCTCTCTGAATCTGAATCATGAGGAGGCAGCAAAGGGAAGACTTATTGACCATACCTCTTCATCTGTCTTGAAGGGAAAAAGCAAATTAACTGTCTGTATTCAAATTCAATTATACATATTATATATTTTAATTTTGTAAAACAACCTGTCCAGATTATAGTAATCATTGGTAATATAAATAATTAATACTAAGGAAACATGCTCATCATATAACAAATGAAAAAAATTAATATGTTCATTACAATCCTGGTTTTGTTTTCTCAAAGCATATTTATATAGAGAAACTGACAGGACTTATATCAATAGGCCTAGAAGTTTGGATGATTTAAAAATTTCCTTTATCCATATTTTCTAAATGTCCTACAACAAACATACTTTATGTGAAATAGGGAAACTAAGAAATTAAGGGGTTTTTTTAAAATTATAACATCATCTTTTAAAATAATTTTTAAAGTTAAATTTAGTCTCTAATGCTCTGGAGAGTTAAACAGAACCCAGTTTCTTACAGCTGAGAATAGACTAAGAGTGACATTAAATGGCTCTTCCATTAAATGCCATGATATTTGTCTGACACAAAATAGACAAGGTTTTGATGACTCAAGACACTCCCCCAACCCCATGTCTCAGATTGGAACACTGAGTGAGTGATTTAATTCAGCAACCGGTTATTGTGCATTCAGAAGCTCCATATTGCTAGTTATGCATTTTGTTCAGTGAGGTCCCTAATTTAGTGTGTGATTCTTCTAATGTATTTGAGCCTAAATAATATTCTTAAGGTTAATTTCTTGTTCGTCTTTATAGTATATAAAGTGTTTGGGTTTTTCCACTGAAGAAATGAGTCACTTGATATTTGTGTTGTTTTCATACAGCCGATGGAAAATGCCTGGTGTCCGTTGGTTTAGACGATTTTCACAGTATTGTATTTTGGGACTGGAAAAAGGGAGAAAAGATAGCCACCACCAGGTAAGAAGCCTCCAAGGTTGGACGACACCCTGCCGATGATTACGCTTCATTAAAGGTCAACAGTTTGCATTTTCTGGTCAGATTTCTTCTTCAAACTCAGGTGGAATTCATATAGAAAACTTAACCCCTAAGGGAGAGCATATTGCAATATTTCATGGTGACATCCTGACTTAGAGGAATTAATGTTTGTTTCAGGGAATTGAAAAATTCTGAAATCCTTTTCAGAGAGTTATTCATCACTTTGCTCTTAGTAATATATGCATTATCTGTATCGGAGCTTTTTGCCAGCAGTAGAAAAGCAGCTTTTCTTAGGCTGGTGCCTTGCCCCCTTGTTTTCCCACTGTCTGAGCATCTGGTGAAGGCTTGTCAATGTCACTGGAGTCAGAAGGACCATTTGTCATGAGGCAGTGGCGTGCGGGAAAGGAGGCCCCATCGTGTGCATCTGCCACTCGCTTTCAAGCAGGCAAATTGTTTCCCTAATCTCCCCGTCTTATAAATAGACTTTCCAAGACTGACTGCTGTTTATAGACCACCTGTCCTCCCTTACCCCAGCCTCCCTCCCTGCTGAATCAGCCCTAAGTCTGAACATTGCTTTCCACTCCTGCTTACGTTGGGCTTAGCTGTTTGCCCAGCCGTGGTCAGAGGTCAGAATAGTTGGCAGCCAAGGCCCAGCAATACAATTTGTTGCCCAAGGCAGGTTATCAGTTTACCTCTCTGCTGGTTCTTCCCTGCGTAAACTGACTCCCTTTCAATCTTGCCCCACAAAATCATGTTTAAGTTCATGGCTTTTGAATGCCAAGATTCACTTTTTAAATTGATGTTTCCCTCTGTGATATTAAATAGGAGAAAACTTTTTTGGCAATTTGATTTAATGAATGAAGATCCATAAATTTATAGAGACTTGGAGGAGGAGCAGATGGAGCCTTGAGGACTCCAGCTGACCATCTTAGGAGAAAAAGAGGAGCTTTTCTGATGACTGCTGTTGAGATGGAATTCTTGGCAGCAAATGGCAGCTCATAAATCTGCCTACCCAAGTGGTTTTTCCTTTGGTCTCTCTAGTATTCCTCACTGTTGTTTCAATCCCCACTAGTACTCAGATCCAGCTTTTCATCAGAACTCTGCTCTCCTCCTCAATTAATATACTGAATTTTACTTTAATAGTTCTGATAACATGCCACCTGTATTACAGATAATTTCAGGCAAAGCACATGTCTGCATTTCAAAAGAAGTGCAGTTTTCCTGCTAGGAAACCCTCTGCAAATGTGGGTGGCTCACCTGTTGTATGCCAGCAGCATTAATAGAAATGGAAGAAATATTAATACTTAAAAGTATATATCTGATATGTTTAGTAGTGTTACTTCCATTTAATTAACACAAAGTGACTGAACACTATTACGTTAATGACACAGTTTATTTTTGGAATTGTTCCCAAGTTGTATGTCACATTCCCCAAACAGGACACCTGCAGAATTGCCCTCAGAGAGCATTTTTTCCAATGGTAACATTCACCACTGCTCTTTCCAAGAAGGAATGACAAGGATTGTTAACGTCCTTTGGATGAATACTAGATTTTTAAATAATAAATAATATTTATAACTACCTATTTATATAATATTAACATCTACAAATACTTACATAAGTAAGTAACCAAAAATAAAATTCATTTTATGGCTTGAAGTTAGGGTGCTTAAGTAGTTAGAAACTTTAAAAACAGCAGCATGAAAGACGTGACAAAGAAAAAGGAGTTAATACTTTGCTGATGGGACCTTCCTGGCTTCCAGGAGTCATCATAGCTCCTCTGAGGGTCTGATTTACTCTTGGCGGTGGCTGACTCAGTGACGCCCCTCACTTTGCACTTCTGTGTTTCCATCATTGCCAGCATCACCACTAGCAACGCTTAACAGGAAACTGGCTTCCTGTGGGCTGCATCCTTCTGTCAGGTGATATTCTCCAAAGTGCCCATCACCCAGGGTGTGAGATTTCCCCATTAGGGGAGGGGCGTAGTCGGTGGCTGGGGTGGCATCACCAGCAATGCCTCTGCTGCCCAAGGCTGGCGTGTGCCCTGCGGCACTCTCAGAAGCCACCCTTCAGTTGTGAATATGTTTAAGTGAACCTACTTTTTTATCAACTCAGAAATTAGCGAAGTTCAGAATTGGCCCATAGAGATGTTATTACAAGATCTCTCTCTATGAGATTTGATTCAATCTATTTGTGCAGTTGTTTTGGCTCTTTGCTAATTTTCCTGAATGATTTCAGTCACCTCCATTGCAGATGAATTTTTTAGTCTTTTTCTTCCTTTTAATATACAAGTAATATATTTTAGTTTAATATACAAGTAACCCATTTAATAACCAAGACCAATCTCTTATGGACAGTGGTGAAATGGCCTGATATTACTGTCAATCAGGGCAGAACAATAGGATAATTAATCAGGCACCTCTGTGTCCCTTTATTTGGATTTCCACCCTACTATGAACATGGCTCTGGGGGACAGTGACTGATAATTATTGACACACTTCATCTCAGAGGTTTGAACAGTAGGGATCGTAGGCAAAAGATACAGTATCAAGGTGCATAACAAGAACACTTCCAATGTTAATGTAAGGTAGTTGTGCTACTAGAAAGCTTAGGGACAAAGTATAGGCCCTCATAGAGCAGGTGCACAGACCCTCAGAGTATGCATTTCTGTTTTGGTTCTGCTGCTGTATCTATTTTAGGTCCTAACCTTACATACATTTAGTGAATAAGATCAAGTCTCCTGCATTCCAAATTGGCACTGTCTTTTCCCACTCTCCTTTTTAAATATGTGTATCTCTTTTTAAAAATAACATTTATTAATTTTTTTCTGTTTTTAAAATAATACATGATTATAAAAAAGTTAGAAAACACAGAAAAGCACCAAGAAGAAAAGGAAATGATTCATAATTCCACTCCCCAGACATAGCCATTAACATTTTAGCATATGTTCTTTAGTATATATTCAGCTAGTTTTTTAATCCATTTTTAGTCATATATGGGGTGTTACACATAGTGCTCTGTGACTTGCTCTTTTTTTTTCCCCACTCACCAATATATCATCCCACTTTCTCATTAATGTTACCTGGCTTATTCTGTATTACTCCATAGTGTAATCCATTTAAAATCTTACTTGGAGTGGGGTAGAAGTCAAACATTCATTCAGCCTTTCTGTTGTGGGCTACCTTCACACACACAAAAAGAAGACCAGATCACACGCACGGGACTGGGCCTCCGTGCAAACACAAGTGTTTGGAATAGAAGATTAAGAAGCCAGCTCACCTGGTGTGCAGCTGTCCTTGGCTTCTAGAAGGGGTGCTTCCTTCCCTCTTCTGCTGTGCTTGCTGAGAGAGTTTAAAATGTGGCCCTGCATGGTGACTTACCTGTGACCCAGGCATGAGGACCTGTCCTGTGTTGGGGCAGCAGGACAGACTTCTGCATTCTTACTCCTTCAGTTTAGGACCTGACACTCTTTTAATTTTGTTTTTCTTACACAGACATGAGCACACAGATGCAGTTGTAGGCAACTTTCCTATAAATTTAACAAGTGTCTAAAGGAAAGATTAGCAGATAGTCAGTGCATGTTCTTTATGTGTTGACATTAAGCATTTATGTGCCATCATTAGTGTAGAATTTTAGCTGTAACAGAAACAACATCGCTGTTTTTATGACACCAAGAAATTAGATGAAAACTAGAATGTGCTCTTAAAAAAGACTTTTCCAGCTGCCTTTAACTGTTTGACCTTGTATAGACACGAGCAAACAAAACAGTGCTCTTGACTATGTAGGAAATGTAATTTGTGATATGTTCTCAATTTTCATTTTGGTTTTCTCTAGCATCGTGTCTCTAAAGTTCATATTAATTATTTAGGAGCTGTGGGAATTTTCCTCCAATCACGAAATCCTTGGATAGTTAATGTCTTTCATGGCTATCTGGTTTCTTCTTTGTGTTAAGCACATTTTCTTTTCTCTTTCATTCATACCTTTTTCTGTCTGACCTAATTATTCCTTATACATCCAGTGATGTATCTTGGCCCTGGTGTCCATGTTCACTTTTGACTTTCAAAGAAACAAAGGGAGAAAGTTCAAAAATCAATTCCTCTTCCTTTGCCTGCCTTTCACTGTAGGGCTCATACAATGGGTATGGCGATGTTCTGTTCTTTCTTTTAACTGTTTATTATGAAAATTTTAAAAGTTACACAAAAGTGGAGGAAATAGCATAGTAAACTCCCTTGTACCCATCACCCAGCTGCAACATCCCACACATGGTACAAAGCTTCCTTCCTTCTCATTTTTGTCTTTTACTTTCTTTTCCGCTTTAAGATTTTAAAGATAATTCAAAGCATTGTGTCATTTGACCTGTATATACTTCATTAGGCATTTCTAACTGCAAAGACTTGTTTTTAAAAACCACCATTCCATTATCACAACTAACTAGGGCAACAGTAATTTCTTTCTTTCATTTATTACCCAATTTATAATCAAACATTCCTGACTGTTTCAAAGATGAGAGTTGGTTTGTTCAAATCTGCATCAAAACAAGGCCCACATTTTGTATTTGACTGTCATCTCTCTTAAGCCTCCTTTATTTTATAGCAGTCCCCTCCCCCCTTATTCGTACCATAGATGCATTTGAGGAACTGGGTCATTTGACCCATAGAATATGTCACATTCTTAACTTGACAGTCTTCACGAGAGCATAGCAAACATTTCCCTGCATTTCCTATAAATGGTAGTTAGACCCATAGGCTTGATTCACATTCAGTTCTTTCCTTGACACTAGTTTCATAGATAAATAAATCATATACCATATAATTCACCCATTTAAAGTGTACAGTTCAATTACTTTGTAGTATATACAGATGTCAAATTGTAATACTGTACACTTGAAATGTATAAACATAAATGAATATAGTGTACAGTTCAGTGTTTTTTTAGCGTATTCACAGGGTTGTGCAGTCATTACCACTATCTAATTTCAGAACACTTTGACCACCCCAAAAAAGAAACCCCATATTCATTAAGCTCTAATCTGCTTTCAGTCTTTCTGGATTTTTATATTCTAGACACTGTATAAATGGAATCATACAAAATGAGGTCCTTTGTGACTGGCTTCTTTCATGTAGCATAATGTTTGAAGGTTCATGTATGTCATAACATGTGTCAAGGCCTCATTCCTGTTTATTGCTGAGTAACATTTTATGGTGTGGATCCGACCATGTTTTATTTATTGATTCATCAGTTGATGGATAGTTGGGTTGTTTCCTCCTTTGGGCTCTTACAAATAATGGTGCTACGAACATTCGTGTACAAGGTTTTAAATAGATACAGATTTAACTTCTCTTGGGTATATACCCAGGAGTGGAATTGCTGGATCATATAGCAATTTTCTATTTAACATTTTAAGGCATTGCCAAAATATATTTCAAAGTGGCTGTACTATTTTACATTCTCACCAGCAATGAGTGAATGTTCCAGTTTCTCCACATACTACATACTTGCTGACACTTACTATAGTCTGTCATTTTGTTATATCCATCCTAGTAGGTATGAAGTGATACCTTATTAAAGTTTTGTTTTTCATTTCCTTAATGGCTAATGATACGGAGCATCTTTTCAGGTGCTTACTGGCCATTTGTGTATCTTTGCAGAAATATCTATTCAGATACTTTGCCCATTTTTAATAGGATTATTTGTCTTTTTATTATTGAATTGTAAGAGTTTTTAAAAATATATCCTGGATATAAGTCCCTTATCAGATATATTATTTGCAGATATTTTCTCTTAAGTTTAGTTTTTTAGGCAAGAGTACCTGATACGTACTTCACGTTGGACTATGTCAGAAACATAATCGGTGGCATACCGGGGGTGGGGGCCGCGGGAGTAGTACTTGCCAGGTGCCAGCAATAGGGCTTGTATTATCTGTAGAAGTTTTTTAGTGGAGTAATAAAACCAACTAAAAGCCAGTCTGCTTCTTGTTATTCCCATGAGCCAGCAGTTCTAAACAGTGTTAAGGATTGAATTCCTCTTTCTCAGGGCAGATCACTCTTCCAGTGCACTCCCACGGTGCAACATTGCCCAAAATGGTTCTCCTACTCTTCATAATACTCAGCTCCTTTGTGGGTTCTAGAGGTATCAGCCTAATCGTTCCATTATAAAGCCTCCCAACAATGTACTGTCTAATGGTCGTGGCATCCATTTACAAACTATGGGCTAAACTGATTATTTAATTAGGGGTTGAAAATGATAATTTTCTAATTCTATCATTCATTTTTCATATTAGCTAGAATTCTTCTATAAATAAGAATTTTCCCTCATGAACCATCTTGCTTCTCTGAAATACTGTTCACACAGGAAGTAGTCCTTTACATGTTAAGGTTATTTGTCTGTTGTCTGTAACTTGCAGATGTTTCCCCCAGTTTGTCATTTGTCTTTTGAGTTTGCTATGATGTTTTTCATTATGCAAAGGTTTTTGTTTATATGTGGTCAAATTTATCAGTCTTTACTACTTTAAGATTTTGAGACATAGTTAGGAAAGTATTCCCCATTCTCAAGTTAAAAGGAAATCACTCGTAATTTCTTCTAATCTGCTATGGGTTATCTTTACATTTAGGTCTCTAAAACATTGGGGAATTTATCCCAATATTTATTGTGAGGAGCAGATCCTATTTTATCCTTTTTCCAAATGGCTATCAAGGTGTTCCAAGCACCAGTTTTCTTTTCCCTTTTATATAGAATTTATTCTATAGGACAGCTTTAGTTTCACAGCAAAATTGAGCAGAAAGTACATGGTTCCCATATACCCACTATCCCAGCCTCCTTCAAATCCCCACCTGGCACCAGCGTGGTACATTTGTTATAATAGATGAAGCTACATTGAAACATCATTATTACCCAAAGCCCACAATTTCTATTAGGGTTTACTCTTGATGGTGTACATTCTGTGAGTTTTGATAAGTATATAATGACATGTATCTACCATTATGGCTTCGTACAGAATGATTTCACTGCCCGAAAAATCTGTGCTCTGGCTGTTCACCCCTTCCTCCCCTCTAACCTGTAAACCACTCATCTTTTTACTATCTCCATAGTTTTACCTTTTCCAGAATGTCATTTAGTTGAAATTATATAGTATGCAGCCTTTTTGAACTGGCTTCTTTTCACTTAGTAATATCCATTTAAAGGTCCTCCCTGTCTCTTCATGGCTTGATAGCTCATTGCTTCACCTACTGAAGAACATCTTGGTTGCTTCCAAGTTTTGGCAGTTATGATTAAAGCTGCTGTAAGCATCCATGTGTAGGTTTTTTGTGTGGTCATAAGTTTTCAGCTTCTTTGGATAAATACCAAAGAACATAATTGCTGAATCTTATGGTAAGAGTATGTTTAGTTTTGTAAGAAACTGTCAAACTGTCTTCCAAAGTAGCTGTACCATTTTGTGTTCCCACCAGCAATAAATAAGAATTCCTGTTGCTCCACATCCTTGCCAGCATTTGGTAACATACACCATTTATTTTAAGTGTTCATTTTTCCCCATTGATTTGAGACCTGTCTTTATTATGTACTACATTTTAATATTCATTTGGGTCTCTTCCTAGATTTTCTATTTTGCCACTGGTTTGTCAGTCAATTTGTGCACCAATACCATACTGTTTTAATTATGAAGTCCTTATAAATTGTTTAGTATCTAGGAGAGCTACCCTTTTCACTTTGCTTTTCTTTTTCAGAGTTTTCCGGGCCATTGCTGCTGGTATATTCTCCCATAAGAACTTTAAAGTCAGAGTTTAAACTCCAGGTTAAAGAACAAACAAATAGACATTAAACTGCTTTTTTAATTGGAATCAATTTGAATTTATAAACAAAGTTAGGGAGAATTGACATCTTTATGAGTGAGTTTTCCAACCAAAGAGCATGGAATGTGTTTTCATTTTTTTATGTCTACTTTTCCACCTTACAGATGTAGAGTGTTTTTTTTGTTGTGCTCATTCATATGTAGTGCACATTTCTTGCTAAATTTGTGCCTTGATATTTTTGTTGTTGTTTATACATAGAGTCCTTTCTTCAAAAATGTTTTTCAACTGGTTATTGTATTTATTAAGACTATTGATTCTA
Source organism: Camelus ferus (assembly GCF_009834535.1). Classification (NCBI taxonomy): domain Eukaryota; kingdom Metazoa; phylum Chordata; class Mammalia; order Artiodactyla; family Camelidae; genus Camelus; species Camelus ferus. Next base: position 39,641,849 of record NC_045710.1, read on the forward strand.
CATTTAATTTAATATACTACAACTTTACTAATTTATCTTGTTTGTAGTTGTTTTTACATTATTTTCCTTTGAAATTTTTAGACATATAATTACTCCTTTTGCAAATAGAAGGTTTTACCTCTTCCCTTCCTGTTCCTGTGCCTTTAATTTTTTTAGACTTTGTCTAATTGCATTAGGTAATAATGTTTAATGCAATGTTAAATGGTAGTGGTAATAGTCTTGTTCCTAACTTTATTGGGAATAACATTAAGTAAGAGTCTGACTTTTGAATCCACACACACACACAAATACACAAAAAATGAATAAGCTACTGTTCCAGCACATTCTTCTTTTTAAAAAGGAGAGCCAGTTTGTATATAGTTGATCTTGAATGAATCTAGGTTTCTCAGTGAGAGTCAAGAACTGCAGGGAAATATGAATATCTAACAGGTGACTTTAAAGCATCCATTAATTCCTACTTTACTAAGTGTTAGTTCAGTACTTTTTTGATGACAAATAACTTTTTTTTTGTCTAATGCCTGTGAAAATGACAACATAATTTTTCTCATATATGATGAATTGTACTGATTCCTTAATAATGAACCCCCTTTGCTTTGGTCATAATGTACGTGCTATTGGATTCTCTTTGCTAGTATTTTATTTCAGATTTTTGTACCTGTATTTATAAGGGAGATTAGTCAGTCATGTTCTTTTTATTAATTGCTTTTCTTTCACGTAATGAAAGTTATGTCCTAATATACCATCAAGTAGTCCATTAAGACCAGTAAATACTTAGATTCTAATTACTTTGGTGATTACTTTATACTCTAAAATGGAAATATTCCCTGCACTGTGGAATGGCAGGTCTGTAGCTCCAGACCTCCAATCAGTTGTCATCCTTACATTTGTCCTTGTGTCTGTTGAGTTATAAAGTTACATTTCTGAATGCACAGCATCCTAAGAGCCTTCAGTAAATCAGTAGACGACATCCTTTTCTCTCTCCATGGATGTGAACTAGGGTCTTCAATTTCTTGTGAATACATTTCTAGCTGAAACTTTGTTTAACGTGAAGTTATGCCTTCCATGGAAAGAAGATTACATTTGGAGCTTCTCATTAATGCTTTTGCAGTGTATCTTTCCTCTTATACAGGACCTCTCTATCCCAAGAATTACAATTCTATGGTGGTGGTATTAATTTTATCTCATGGAGACATTCTGATTCATTTAAAGTATTTCATTAATTTGTTTAAAGCATAATTAGGTAGACTTTGGTAGCAATGTTAGGGTAAGAAGAAAGGGCTCAAACATGCAAGGAAAAGCCAAAGCTCATTATTTTAATGTGGACCCCACGTGTATTTTAAATCATCTTCTAATTTACTTGTCCTGTTAGATGTACCGAATAAAAGTTAGACCAAATGCATGCTTTTAATTAAACTCCCTAGCAGTGCTTTCATCAAAACTAGAATTTTTTTCCTATTTGTCTCTTGTAGAGGACATAAAGATAAGATATTTGTGGTAAAGTGTAACCCACACCACGTTGACAAACTGGTTACAGTTGGGATCAAGCACATCAAATTCTGGCAACAAGCAGGTACTGTTGTTTTGTTTATCATTTATGTGGTTGAAAGTTTTACTCCAGCTGGAAAAAAACAAAAGAAAACCCTCAACCACCACTACTTAGCCCATCTCTGCAATGTAAAATTGTGCGTAAAAGCTGTTCTCTCCCAAATATGCCTAAGCCGTGAAACTGAGAACACTCTATATGATGCTATGCATATTCATCAGTACTTAGAAAGCTTTGGGATATGTTCTGCTCTGAAAATAATTATTTTTATATTTAGTCATTGGTTCTGAAAGCAGTGATTATATTGGACTACTGAGCAGGAAATAATCACTTTGGTTGGGTGAATAAAATTTTCATTATTTTGTGGTTCTTTTATTAATTTATCACTGAATTTAGCACATGAATGAAACCCTGACCCTATACACAGGAAGCGGTCAAAATAAATGTGGATATGATGTTGATAATAAGGATGCGTAAATAAGCATGACAAAACACGGAAGGGGGTCTTACTCTTCTCACTAATGGGCCAGACCTATTGTTGGGATTGTTTCTTGTTCTTAGTATCAGCTTTGGTACCAAGCCCAGCCTTACACAAGAAAAAACATAAAGAAGCTACTGTTCCAGTGCTTTCTGGTTTAAAAGAAAAGGTAATGGCCCCCTCTGTGTCTGGAAAGCCAGGCTGCATACAGTTCTCTGGAATGAGTCTGGGCTTCCCAGTGCCAGTCAGGAAGGGCAGGAAAAGGTGAACATCTGAGGACAAATATGATTCACTTCTCCTACACAGTGATTCATTTTTCTCACCCCAAAGTTACTGTGATAAAAATCGAGGCAAAACATACATAAAACATGTTTACAGTTTACTTCACAGCCACTGCTGGTTCCATTCTCTTTGGTCAGCCTTCATGACGGCTTGCCTGGATCTCCCAGACACTTAGTCGCTCCTCCCTCTGGCCTGCACAGAACTTGCACTGAGTCTTGGTTAGACGCAGGTCTCCTTGGACTGAGATGCGTATCAAGCTCTCTCTCCAACCAGACCCCAAGTTCCTAGAAGAGAGGAACTCTTTTCATCTTTAGACTCCAGCATTGACCACTGTGCCCACCACAAAGCGGGGATTCAGCAAGCACTGAATTCATGCGTGAAGAAGACCTTTTATAATGTTTTTGTTTATGATATTTTCGCACCATTTCTGTACATCTTTATGTGTACAGATAATGCAGACACACTGGGTTTTCATTGAAGATGGTCATTCTAAATGCCCATAGAAGGTGTCAGTTTTTCAAAAAGTGATAAATACTCTTGGTCTGTTCCAGGAGGGGGCTTCACCTCTAAAAGAGGAATTTTTGGAAGTGTTGGAAAATTGGAAACAATGATGTGTGTTTCTTACGGGCGAATGGAAGATCTAGTGTTCTCAGGAGCAGCTACTGGAGATATTTTTATCTGGAAAGATATTCTACTACTCAAGACAGTGAAAGCTCATGACGGGCCCGTGTTTGCCATGTATGCATTGGACAAGGTATGGTCTGTTTTCCTCATTAGCTTTCAAAATTATAAGTTAGGGTTAAGAAAGTCACACCAAGAGGATGTCAGTATGTGAAAACAGTACTCTCTGAATTAGGGCATAGTTGTCATAAACGGAGAGGAGCACAAATGGTCTTAAAACTTCTCTTTCATTTTTAATTGTTCTTTATGCGCAATTTCGCTTTACTTTTTTCACACTCGTTCTTCCTCACTCACTCCTAAGAACCTCTTAAGAAGTGTCGGGGTAAATGTAGACGCACAGTCGGAAAAGAGTCCTGAGAAAGATTTCAACACCGTCATTCTCCTTGGCGGAGTGGAGACCTGGAAGTGCCCAGGGGTTAGATTACTGTCCTCCCGTCAGTTTGACCTAAAGTTAGGTTGATAACCAGATTGTTCCTGTGTAGACAGGCTCAGGTTTAACAAGCGTGTTAGAGTGAAGTCTTATAACTGGGTGTATTTGTCAGGATTCTCCAGAGAAACAGAACCAGTAGGATGTAGATACAAAGGTATAGATGTACCTTTACATATGCAGAGAGGAGATTTATTATAAGGAATTGGCTCATGCAGTTACGGAGGCTGAGAAGTCCCACAATGTGTCATCTGCAAGCTGGAGACCCAGGAAAGCCAATGGGTTAACTCAGTCCAAGTTCAAAGGCCTGAGAACCGGGGGAGCCAATGGTATGAATCCCAGTCTACGGGTGGGAAAAGATGAGATGAGATGCCCCGCTCAATCAGTGAGAGAGGAATAAAGGAGGTGAATGTTCTCCCTCTACCTCTTGTTCTACGAAGGCTCTCAAAGGTTTGAATGATGTGCACCCACATTGGGGAGGGCTGATGACTGAGTCCACCAATTCAAATACTGATCTCATCCAGAAGCACCCTCAACAGACACATACAGGAATAATATTTAATCTGAGCTCCCAGTGGCTAGTCAGTTGACACATAAAATTAACCATCACACCAGCTTATTTCTTCTCAAGGTTGTCTTTGTCCTGACCTGTCCAGCTACACGCTTGCCTTGCAGTATTGTTTTTTAAAATAAAGATGGTACTTCCCTTCAGTGCTGTTAAAACACTTTCTTCAACCAATTTGCCAGGAAATACCAGTTTTTAATTCACTGCTAGCTTGCTGATGGTACCAGTTTACACATGCTCTCTGACCTCCAAACAGTTTAAACCATACAACACACCTAACTAAGCCTCATCTTGCATACCTGTTCCCAGGTAAATATGCTCATCCCACTATGGAAGTAGGTTCTTGTTAGATGGGCAACTACAATGGTTGTTTTGATGGTTAAACTGTTTTTCTCTAGGAAATTTGTTTTGGGTTCAACTACGAATTTTAGAAAAGATTAAAACAGAAGGAAAATTTTTGTAGGCCCAGAAGTTAATGTGATATAAATTTGTTTAAACTCTTATTGCTTGTTAACTTAAGCTGAAAAATTGTGGGAAAAGATAAGGATAGCACATTACAATATACTGCATTTACATTTAATTTGGAGAGTGGGTGTCGTTAGGGTCAAAATCTATAATAAGGATAAATAAGGATATTTAATGTAATGAATTACAAAATATTATTTCCTTGTGAACTTCATTGAAATGAAGTAAATTAAAGTTTCTGAGAAAACAATAAATTACTCAGTATTTTTCTTTTAAAAAAAAAAGAAGACTTCTAAGAACAGTTGGTGTGTATAAGTTGCCAGAAAGGAAAACTAATAAAGCCAAGAAATCATAAGCTTAGAACAAGAATAAAGATCACTGTTTAGTAAAAAAAAATATATATATATATATCCAATATGTTAAGCTTTTTACTTTTCAGGTTTTGTGAAAATTGATCTGAATTTTAATGATTGTCTAAATTATGTCTATTGATCAAAAGAACAGAGTAGCTTTGTTGTATGAAATACTTAAGTTACTCTTAATAGTAAATAATGACGTTTTTCCTTCAGTAAATATTTTAAAATATTTAACAATCATTTTGGATTGTGGTGACGCTTCTAGCTCACGCAGCAGAAGTGTATGAGATACCAGAAACTCTGCCAGGCTTTGAGGCTGGTCCTGTTTTGTTGGAACCCACTTTCTAGTCAGGGGACTGGGCCATCCAGTGGTGCCAGAGTCCAACCAGTGGTCTGAAGACAGTGCAGTGGGCACAATGAGGAGGTGCTTCATCCTGCCAGAGAAACAGGGGAGAGATGCTTCTAGAAATCATATTACTATTATCATCAGACTTTCCAGTCTCCTGTAGTTAGGAAGAAAACACAGACGAAGCTTCTTTACTCAAGGGGGAGTCCTTTCGAAGCTGAGTGGGTAACATGTCATTTTGATGTGTATATAATTCTTCTGACGTGTGCCTTCACAGGGCTTTGTAACAGGTGGAAAGGATGGAATCGTGGAGCTCTGGGATGATATGTTTGAAAGATGCTTGAAGACTTACGCCATTAAGAGAGCAGCATTGTCAACTAGCTCAAAAGGTGCCACTCCTGAGTATGCAGTAGAGATCTTTCTGTTCATAGAGATGGAAAAGATAGTACTAAAGTTCTTGGAAAACCATTACCAAATCAGTTCTCTTTTTTTCTTCCGCATTCAGAGCTCTTGATCCCTGATAGAAATGTCAAGGATGGTGGCCCAATACCTAGTACTTTGAAACTATGAAAATAGAATTGATATAATTATTATAATGTTTTTTGTTCTATTAAATACAATATTAACAATATTAAATAGAACATTTCGCCCCTCAGGCTTGCTTTTGGAAGATAACCCTTCTATTCGTGCCATCACTTTGGGACATGGACATATCCTGGTGGGAACAAAAAATGGAGAGATCCTGGAAATTGACAAAAGTGGCCCAATGACACTGCTTGTTCAGGTACTGTGTTTGTACATATTCCAAACTGTAATTCACATCAAAGCTGGAATGCGGGGTGAGGCAACAGGGAGCAGTAAGAGTGTAAAATATAAGGAGGCACTCACTCTCAAGGTTGGGTCAGTGCTGTATTAATTACTTATTGCTATATAACAAGTTGCCACAAACTTGCCAACTTAAAATAACATTTATTATCCTATGGTTTCTGTGGGTTGGAGCTGAACACAGTTTAGCTGGGTCCTCTATTCAAGGTTTTGTAAGGCTGCAAGAAAAGCCAGGACTGTGGTCTCATCTGAGGGTCAGCTGAGGGAGGATCTGCCTCCACGGTCACTCAGGTTGTTGGCAGAGTTCAGTTTCTTGTGCGTGCAGGACTGAGGGCTTCCGTTTCTTGTTGGCTGTTGGCCAGAGGCCACCCTCAGCTCTCAAAGGCTGCCCATAGTTCCTTGTAACATGGGGTCTCCAGCGTTGACTGCTTGCTTCCTCAAAGCAAGCAAGGGAAAGAGAAAAACAGGTACTAAAGTGCCTTTAAATGACTTTAACATAATCATATTATCACATTCGTGTAATCATGAATATCTGTCCCCTTTGCCATATTTTATTGGTTGGTAATAAGTCACAGGCTATAACACACTCAGAGGGAGGTGATTACACAAGAGTGTGAAAACCAGGAGGATCATGAGGGTCACCTGTCCAGCACAGCCTGCTCTCTGGCCATCAGATATCCCTGTCCCTACCACATGAAAAATACATTCACCTCTCCCAAAGTCCCCAAGAACCTCACTCCACTACATTACCTGCTCAAAGTCCATGATCTCATCGTCCAAATTAGGTCTAGGTGTGCATGAGGCTCCTTAGATGTATTTCCTCTCAGTCTGTCAAAATCTGTCAAACTTAACAAAAATTATTTGTTCTGCATACACCGAATACCTAGTGTCTCCTTAGATTTTGTGCATCATTCTAGTCTCAGCCTTGACTCACATAAACACATAACATGCTCCTTCACTTCCTGTCCCCTCAAATATTGTATTCCTGTAATACCACATTAAAATGAATGTCAGCTGAATTCTCAAAGATGAAAGAAGGGATCAAATCTCACCCAAGAGGGTGGGAGTATGTGGAGGTGGGTAGGTAGTCCTGCCCAATTTGGTGATGGATAGGCCTTAGTTACAGATGGAAGAGACCCAGGTGGGCTGAGGGTGTGTAGAAGGTGGAGTGAAAAGAATATACACTGGTTATCTCAGCTTCAGGACCTTTCGTGTGTCCAGCAGAGGAGTTTTGCCTCCTCCCTGACCTGATTGACACCTGCAGGCTTGCTGCATCAGAGCTGAACCCTCAGAATCCCACTGTGAGGGGTCTTCTGATTTACTTCACCCTGAGAACAGTTCTGCACACACATCATAGATCAGAGTCCTTTGAGGTTTTAAGAATGCATGGGCCCAAGCCCCACCCTGGATATCCTGAATGAAAATGCATTTTTTAAAAAAAAATTCTGTGTTAAAAACAAACCTCAGAAGCTCTGGAGCTGGTGGCGCCAGGCAGCCAGGATTGAGAACTGGGCTGAGGTGCGTCCTTGAAGTGTGACTTCTTTGTTCTCCAGCTGTTCTTGCCTTTGTTGTTTCCTTTCAACCTAATTTCTTTTTCTTTCCGGCCATGACTTTTTATTTAATTTTATCAGAAATTAAGTGTTTCTTTCTTTTTAATCTCCAAATATTTGAGACTTTAAATTGTTTACATACATGCTAGGTTGCATAAAAGTACTTAATCATATTCGATTAAGGAAATACAATTTTTAAATTAATATGTAAGGCAGTGGATTGAAAGGGTCTCAGAACCTTACGTCCCTGTCCTCGGTGTACAAAAGGACTTGGTCTGTAAAAGAGCTTCAAACAGATCCAGTTTGGGGGAAACCAGGGAGGGCTGACACCTGATCCATACTCTGACTGTGACCTTGGGGGTGGGAAGCTTCTCAAGGGAAGAAAACTAGAAAACGGGGGATGTATGGTGCTTCAAATCTAATATAGTCAAAAACAGTATCTACACCCTTTGGCCCTTCTCAGATATTTGAATGTCAACTGTATTGGGAACTTCATATCTTCTGCCAAATTACTGTTTTGCTTAAACAGCTTCCCAGTTAAACCGGAATCATCCAATTTCTCTTTGGAGAGCCACCTGTTCCCCAAAGCATTCCAACTACAAACACCTTTCAGATGCCTGTGTATGGTCTTCCTTTTTGCTTTACTAAGCAAAGTCTTTTTATAATTAACCGCTAAAAGCAGAAATTCAGTAAACAATCTGGTCTGTTTTATTATTCCATTTCTGGTCTATTCGTCACTACTTTATTGACTGATAAGTTAGAAGAATCAGATTCATTTTCTCCCTAATTGCTCATTTGTTAAATACTGTTTCATCTCAGTTGTTACTCTAAGCCAGTTAGGTAGCTGTGTTTGTGATAAGACATCGGTATGTGGAATTGGTCCAATGCCTGTCAAGCCCCTTTCAGTTTTCTGTTTACTAGAATACAATAATTTGTGAATAAATGCTGACTCTGAGCTGTAACCAGGGTGCTTGAAAATTTAGCTCTATTCCTGCTCTGCCCAATGCTGTGCATTCAAAGAACTAAAATGGAATTAGCAAGAATATTGCTGCCCATTTCCTCTGACAGATAGCTGGTACCTACATCTTTTAGAATATGGTCTTATTGAAGGAAGTGGTTTGTGTCGTTGTGATCAAGCTGTTTTATGAGAAGATACGTATGTACTGTGTTTATTCAAGTCAAACAACAGGATAAAATGAGGACAGTTCCTTATTCACTCAGACGTTTCTAAATGAAAAGATGTTTGGTGTCATATAAACAGAACTTCAGAGTGATGTGAGCCCATCCTTCATTTTCCAGATGAACGCTTTAGCATCATGTAGGCCCAACTTTAGATCAAGTTCAAATGAAAATTTATTCTGTGCAGTCATTTTGGCTCAAGGCAGCTTAAACTGTGTTTACTCATATTTGAACCTGTTTGGGATACTCTCAGGCTGAATATGCAGCACAAGGCTGCGGGAGGGCTGGCTGTAAGCATGGACTGATTCTGTGTTGTCCCATTTCCTCTCCCACAGGGACACATGGAAGGAGAGGTGTGGGGGCTGGCGGCTCACCCTCTCCTGCCCATCTGTGCAACAGTGAGTGATGATAAAACACTGCGGATCTGGGAATTATCCTCCCAACACCGTATGCTGGCAGTACGGAAACTCAAAAAAGGTACGTGACATCACCTTACATACCTGTGAAAGCGCTTACAACAGAAAGTACTGAACTCATTCATTCATTCATTCATTCAGCTAATATTCACTGAGAGCACCTAGTAGATGGCCCCAAATATGCTGGGCAACGGGGATTCTGTGTTTGTTGTTACAGATAGAACTAATCACATGTAGAATTGTTCCAGAAGGCTGGCCTGATCCAGTCTTCATTTTCCTTGCACTGCACAGACACTTGCCACCTGGGGGCAATATGTCCTTCCTCTTCTCATCAAGAACTGTGGGAGTCAGTTGAAACACATCAGCTTGTAAAGAATGCTGTTTATTTTTATGTCTAACCGTCTCCAGAACTGACTTACATTACTGAAAAATGAAAGCCAATTATATTAAAAAAAATAGCTAATATCAAGAAATGAATAAATATGTATCAAACACTTATATGCACTAGAACTAAGAGGTGTACCAAGAAGGACAAACTCAAAAAGCATTTATGGAGTGGCTTCTAGGTATCAGGCACTGAGGCTCCCAAGATGAACAGTCAATCTCTAGTGTCAGAGATGGACAAGATTTGAACAGAGTCCCAGCAACAGATGGCCCATTCAAATTGGGTAATTTGAGGAGAGGCTCGAAATGGTACTATTTATAAAGGAGTGAGCAGCGTGTAGGGAGATGACCAGGGCTAGTGCAGCACGATGCAGCCAGTAACAGCCGGGTAGCACGACCAGTCCCTGGGCCTGGAGGGACCAAGGAGGGCAGTTGCTGGAACCTTGAAAGTGATTGCTGTGCGAGGTGACAGCAGGCAGGAGCTGTGACCGTCAGCCCAGAGACTCAGCCAGCCTGCGGTGACCCCGCAGGGAGGCGGCTAGGGGAACACATACCCCCACCTCCCTCCTTCCTTGCTCCCTTCCATCCTCCCTCCAGTCTCCTGCTCATGCTCCCTTGACCACATGTAATCACAAGCCAGGGGGTGTGGGAGCCCATTGATACAGTCCATGTGGGCCAGCTCCACAGAGCAGGGTGGAGAGTGGGTGAGGACAGACAAAGGAGCTCTGGCACAAACAGGGTATCACGGAGGCTCAGTCAGGCCCACTGCCAGGGACAGCTCCATCGGGGAGGAAACATGAGCGCCGAGGCTCAAAGGATTTGTGAAAGTGAAGACAGGAAAGGACGAGACTGGGGTCTGGCCCTCAAGTATTTGTACTTGGGACTTTTATGAAGAGACATGGGATATTCTAGGGGGATAAAATGAAAAATGGTGTCGAGACGGTAATGACGATAATGACAGCGCTAATACTGCTGAGCCAGCGACTGTGCTAGCCCTTCGCCTTCGTCTTCACTGGAACCCAGTGAATAAGGCCTTTATTATTTCCACTTACAAATTTGGCAGCTGAGGTACAGACAGCTTACGTTGTTTGCCCAAAGTTGCACAGCTAGTAAGTGATGGACCTTAATTCAGACCCAGGCAGTGTGGCTTCAGAGAGCACAGCAGTGGCCTCTGTGGGACCTCCGCCATAGTGCTTCCGGACTTCTAGGTGGTGATAAGTGATGGAGTCAGCATTCAAACCCAGGTCTGACTCCAGAGCCCATGCTCTTACCCATTACAGGACTGAATAATTTGGCCACTAATTTATATTGGAGAAATGATAGACCAAGTCCTTAGTGTGAGTGACTCGAATATCAAACAGTGGACTTGATTCACTAGGTTAAAAATCAGGTCAAAAGAACCACTGCCAGCACATCTTAGAGAGGATGGCCATTCAACCCAGTTGACAGCTGTTGTCCTTGTGTAGGTGTTAGTAGCTCCCCCTTTCACTCTCGGGTGTCCTGATCTGTGTGGTAAGTTATGAAGCTTAGCCTAATCTTGGTGGCTCTTCTCAGGAGCAGGCTGGTCTTCCTGGTCTTCCAGCACTGGTGGCACGCCTGATTCATAGAAGGTAAATAACGGCACAGTGAATGAAGGAAGAGAGGAAGGGAGGTGTAGTTTATGAGCCAGTTTTAAAGTTTTGGTGCTTTCCTCATGCCTGAGGCCTGAGGGGTGTGTATGCTCCATTTGAAATACCTTAGCACAAGGCTGCCGGACTGTCCCACCCTGGGGCCGTGCCTACTATAGTCTTGACAGTAAGAACAAGGGTGACATTCTTCAGTAGGATTCCTATTAAATGTACCCCAACAGAGTCCATCCTCCCCAGTCAGAAATAGCTCCGTGTGACCCTCCAAAGTAGTAGAAAACATTGCTCATGTAGCACCCAGTACTGATTAGTTTTGCAGATACCTCTGCAGAGAATGTCCATAGTCCATTCTTCTCATGACAAAAGAGGCCAGATCAAAATCTTCCACCTCTAGAATTATGCATTAGGATCCATGGGTCAGAGAATTAGAGTGACTCAGAGTAGAACAAGGAGCTCTAAGGCAAGTTGTGTGTGTCAGCAGTGATACCAAAAAATAGTTTCCAGAAATGTTATTACAGAGCTTTCCTTCTTAAATATCACCTCTTAGGAGCAGAAATATGGGTTATATTAATCCTTTATTTTCCCCATTCACTCCCCTTGTCTTTTGAAAAATTCAGATACTAAGAAATGAATAGATAAACCTCCAATAAATTGAAAACATATTGTTAACATTATGATCATTGTCCTTGAGTTTGGAAGAATGAGTTGTTCTAAATTATAATGTTTTAATTCTTCTCAAGTGTAGTGTGAATTTTAAAGGCACAGTCACACGTCCATGCATAATGCACGTATTATACAGATTTCCCCATCTCTTCGTTTTGTTTGTTTTTGGTAGCAAAGTCACAAATCATAACAGTTCTTTGTGGATTCTTTTTAGGTGGACGATGCTGTGCCTTCTCCCCTGATGGGAAAGCCTTAGCAGTTGGCTTGAATGATGGGAGTTTCCTGGTCGTAAACGCTGACACTGTTGAAGACATGGTCTCCTTCCATCACAGGAAAGAAATGATCTCTGATATTAAATTTTCAAAAGGTGAAGATGACAGCAGAAACTTTAAAAAATGTGTTGGGATAAAAAGTTACAAGAGTGGACTCTCTTAAAATATTTCCTTGGCCTTGAACTCATTTTAAAATGCTCAGTTCCTGGAAGTAAATTCCCATCTAAAATGTTTTGGTGTTAACTGCACACTTTTCTTTATAGATACAGGAAAATACCTTGCTGTGGCATCCCACGACAACTTTGTGGATATATACAACGTCCTTACAAGCAAAAGGGTCGGCATCTGTAAAGGGGCTTCCGGTTACATTACACACATTGACTGGGACTGTAGAGGTAAAGTGGCTTTTAAAATATACTTTCAGTTTTTAAAAAGTCCATTCATACGTTGTTTCCAGAGAGAATGGCAGTTGAGTTTTAAAGCTAGACAACATATAAACAGCTGTGATTTTCAACCCCGAGGCAGCTGCTGTTAACATTTTGAGTATTTTCCCTTCTTTTTGTTATAATTACTACTACTACTATAGTTATTATTAATTCAAGCCATTGAGTTTTAAGACAGGTAAAGATACACGATGCTTTCTGTTACCACGGCAAGTCACCTCTTCACCTCTGGGTCTGGCATGCTGTGTCCTTGCCTTCTGTCCCCTCCTTACTGCTTTCCCTTTTTCTACCAATTCTCTACCACTTGGGAGAACTGCCCAAGAAGTTTCAAGCAATTTTCACCCTCCACTGAAGGTAGAAAGCAACATTCAGCTCACCTAGAGATTGTCTGCTCTCTGAGACTCTGAACCTGCCCCCCACCTCCTCTCAAGCATGCCCACAGATGCCACGGGGATTTGTCAATTTATTTTACAAATCTAGCTTTGCCATGTGCTTGGTTTTACACCAGAGAACGTGGAGGATATGGAAATGAGTGAAACATGGCTCCTGTTCCCTGCAGAGCTTATAACTTAGTGAGGGAGACACACTAGTGCCTGAACAGGAGCGCAGACTGGGTAAGGCATTGGAGTGAGAGATGGTGGGTCACAGGGGAGGTGGTGAGCGGGAGCTTAGAGCGGACCAAGGCAGCGTTGAGCACCCAGGGTGCCACATCCGTGCGTCCACTGTAGGGTGGGCCACTTTTAAATCCCATCCCAGGGTCTTGGCTGATGTTAGAGTCTGGGGCAGTCATTTAGGAGTGGGCAGGACCCCAGCCTTCAGAGTTTTAGTCCATTGGGGTAGACAGTAGTGTCTTGAGGAAAGAGCTCCCAGGGAACCCATGGAGCCTTCACAGAAGAAGTGACCTTTGAGATGGATTTTGAAAAATGAGTAGAAGTTCACCAGCTGGCAGAGTCTGAGACGGGCTAGCATTCCAGGCTCAGAAGGAACATGGCCCGCCACAAGGTGGAGGCAGGGAGAGTTGGGTGATTAAGAAATAGTGATGCTGAGTGGCTGCGGGCACGAAGGGCAGAGGATGGGAAGAGGCAGACCAAGACAGAGTGCAAGGAACTGTTACATCATGCCTGCAAGTGGAACCCTGAGCTTGACCCTGTAGGCATTAGGTAACTCTAAGGGATTTTGAGTGGGGCGTTCCTACCCTCTTGGGGAGGGTGTGTGAGCCTGGAGTTGGAAATCAACTAAAATAAACCAGGAGAAAGAGAGAATGAGGGCTTCAACCAAAATGAGATTCTTCCAGAAATGCCAGCATATTTTATTTCGAGTATTTCTTAAAGTAGTGGCCATAGACTAACCTTCCTGCCAGGCAGGGGTTTAGTTGTAACTATACTTGCTGCACTGGAATTTGGACTTAATTTAAGTGTTACAACCTACAGGCATTTTACACAGTGCAGTAGATGGAAAGAAGGCATGCCGTTTATTGTGAGAGGTACAAGTCCCAACAAGGGCAAAGGGAGATCAGATAAGTCCTCTCATTTTCACGTTAGGGCCTGCCGGACACAGTGCCCAGGGCACAGGCTGGCGCTTGTGATTGGCTGGGACACTGGTGGCCTGGGAGTCATCTAGGAACCTGTGCAGCCCTGGGGGGTGCATGGGAGCGGCTCCTTCTCAGCCTTGTTCTTTGATATTCCCTGCTTCATAGTTTAAAAAAAACAAACAAACAAGGATTTCACCCTATTTCTTCTCTGGCTAACATCCCTAGATATACCCTCTTGTGAGAAAAGTTTAGAACATTGAGGGCCAGTTTTCTGCATATATGTAGAAGAGAGTATAGTGAGTTTTATTTAGAACCCAACACACACACACTTGACACAATATGTGAGATCCCACCACCACAACAACCATTAGGGGGTTAAAACCAATTACTATTTACATTTTATGGAGTGAGGGACCAAGAGAAAATGAAACACAGTAAGTTTTGGTTGGGAAGATTTCTTTAAAATTGTTTTTAATTGTGGTAAAATAATGCATAACATAAAATTTACTATCTTACCCATTTTTTAAAGTGTATGGTTTAGTGGCATTCAACACATTGACGTTATTGTGCAGCCATCACCTCCTTCCGTCTCTAGGACTTTTCATCTTGTAAAACTGAAATCCTGCAGCTGTTAAATAATAATTCCCCTTTCTCCCGCCCCCAGCCCCTGGCAAACACCATTCCAATTTATATCTCTAAGACTGTGACTATTCTAGGTACTTCACACAAGTGGAATCATACACTATTTGTCTTTTTGTAACTGACTTATTTCGCTTAGCATAATGTCCTCAAGATTCATCCATGTTGTAACGTGTCAGAATGTCCATCCTTTTAAAGGCTGAATAATATTCTGTCTTGTGACAGAGCACATTTTGGCATCCATTCACCCATCAGTGGACACTTAGGTTGCTTCTACCTTTTCACTATTATGAATAATGCTACTGTGAACATGGTGGATGCAGTTCTTTGGAGTATATACCCAGAAGTGGAATTTCTGGATCAAATGATAATTCCATTTTTAATTTTGAGGGGAACCACCATACTGTCTTCCACAGCAGCTGCTCCATTTTACATTCCCACCAACAGTGCACAAGGGTTCCAACTTCTCTGCATCCTTGCCAACACTTGATATTTTCTGGGAGGGGGGTTTCCTAGCAGCTATCCTAAATGGGTGTGAGGTCATATCTCATTGTAATTGTATTTGCATTTTGGGAAGGTTATTGCTATTAGTTTTCATTCTTCAAATGTGTAGACCCTGTGTCAGATATAGGGCTATAAAGAGGAGTAAATAGAAAGAACAAGATCTTGGCCAGGATCAGGGGGCTGCCACCGGGAGGAGCCTGGGTAGAGGCCGGTATGAAGGCCCTCGGTGTGGAGCCATTACCTTGCAGGAAGAGAGGCAAGTCTCACTATTTCCATAATTCTGCCCAAAGCCAGAGTCTGTGGTCCAGCCGGTGCTCAGGATGATGGAAAAGGCCCTGGGAGTAAGGAGGCCGAGGTCTTTGAAAAGCCACTTTGTCTCTCATCCTATGTGACCCCTTCAGTCAGATAAAAGGATGAGACCAAATGGTTTCTGTGGACTGAGAGAATAGAATATTTTTGATTTTTAGGGAAGAGTTACACCATCTGGAGAGTAAGAGCAAGTGTGCCAGTGAATCTTCCCTGGTTTAACTCCAACGTTACTGTCATGAGACAGGTGTCCTGTTGATATGCTTATGCTCTTGATACCCCAGTTCCTCAAATGCCTGCCCTCAAGCCCGCGCCAGGCTGCCTCATGATCAGACAGCCTAGCTTTTCACCGCAGGGCTTTGGGGGCTTTGCAGGGGCTAGGGAGAAGAATTTAGGAGCAGCGATCTGTTTCATTCTTTTGATGCGGTCAAAAATAGTGAACGCATTTGTGAGAGCCAGCTGGCTTGTCAGGGGCAGGCAGTGGCATGGCTGTGGCGTGGCTGCCAGCCTCCGCAGGCAGCCTTCCGTGTCCATGGCAACTGCAGGTCTCAGGAAAACCAAAAAGCACATCGGGCTTTTGCAGGAACATCAGCTACCCCTGAATGAAAGCTCCTGCACAGAATGCTTGAGAATGAAAAAATATATATACATATGGAGAGAGAGAGAGAACATGGAAGGGTATTTTCTAGCTATTATTAGTTCATTACTAGAAATATCAGGACTCTTAAGATCTGCTACCAATTAACATTTGAGCCATAAAAGGACATCTCATTCTGATTTTCATTGCAAATGGCCTAATGTGTTTGGTACATTTAGTATCACTTTTGGAATTGTTCCAACTTGTAAATTATATAGCATCCAGGATGACGTATGTGAATCACTTAGTGGATTATAAAGCTCTGTGCACCTGCAATATGTGTGATTTACTGTACCTGCTTAGTGCTGAGGATGCCTGTCTCTTTCAGTTCTCTTACTCTGGGTAGACATGAATAGTGGATAAAAATGAGAAGATTCTGAAAGAATAACAATTCAGCGTCAAGTTATACAGGGATTACATGGACTTTTGCCCTTTGCTTCCACTCCTGTCCTCAGAATATTCCAGTAGTTACAGAGCAGCAGGCAGTGGAAAAAAGGGAGTGGTGACCTAAATAGTTCCTGTGCTGAAAAAAGAAAAGATAGCAGTAAAGAAAATTTGGGGGGGGGGGGCAAACACCCATAATTCTACCTTCCAAACACAAGAATAATGGATTTTTAAAAAATTTATTCACACCCTTGGTTTCAAGGAACAGAAACACACTCAAGCCAGCTTAAATTTAAAAAGAATACAAGATGACTTTATTGGAAAGATAGGGATATCTCAGAGAATCCAAGCGTAGAAAGCAACATCTCCTGAGAAACTGGCTTTAGGAATGAATTGGAAAGTTCCTAGAACCCAAGCAGACAAGCTCCCCCTCTTCCTCTCCTGCTCCGAGGCAGCCTGTCTCAGTGTCCACTGCTCTCCTGGGTCTGGTGCCTGCATTTGGCCCCTCTCTCTGCAGCGGCACAGCCTAGCTCATTTGCACATGGCCCACTCTCTGTTGCCCCAGAATGCTACCCTCAGTCCCAAAGTCCTCATCTCTTCCCAGCAAGGCATCCACCAATTCAGCCTTAGATTCCAGTTTCCCAGGAGAAAGAATTTTTGATTGCCCAGTCCCAGTCTCCAGCCGGGCCCCTCCTGGGTCAAGGTCCACCTCCAGAGCACGAACGTGACCACAGGGGCCCAGCCCAGGTGGAGGAAGTTCTCAGGAGAGAGGTGGGGCTGGGAAGGTATCCTTGGTGCTGCAAAGCACTTCCGGTGCTTGTCTGTTCTTTTGTTGTATTTAACATTCCTGCAGTCATAAAGTACTTCATTGAGCTATTTTAATAGTTTTTGCTTTGTTTTATGAAGTATGATCTTTGAAACCATGGCGTGAAGTGATTTGTTAGGATTATCTGAGAGCTATAGTTGTTTGAGTTCTCTTAGATTACCTCATAGCCAAAAAGTCAAAAATTTATCTATATTCAAATAATGTTTTCATTGAATCTTTTAGTCATTTTCCTGCATCCTTTGTTATTTGCAGTTACTTTTGAGAATTCTAAAAATATTCTTTGCAGATAGGTCTAGTTCACTGGAAAAATAGTGATTACTCATTTTCTTATAATGCTAAATAGCCAAAGCGAATTTCACTCCCTTTTTTCTTTTCTCATTGTGTATGTTGAGCCATAAAGTCAGAAAAACATACCCATTTCAGAGAAAACGTTTTCAAATATACTTGCTCCTCACAGCCAAGGCAAAACCCCCTCATCACCATGTTATAACTCAGCAAATTGGAATCGATTCAGGTCTCAGTTACGAAATGAGAGAACCTTGTTTTAATTAGTCACTTAGAAACAGACCTGCAACTCCTGAAGTTTAGCCAAGTTAGATTTCAGACCTAAATGGTGCCAACTTAAATGTGAAAGAACATGATATAAATCACAGAGTTCTTACTTTGGTATAATTTTTTCCCAGAAGGACATTTCAAGACTTCTAGATGTAAATCGTTTTGGAAGAGAGGGTCAGAAAATGCTAGTATGTTTATATATACACTGAATTATCTACAGATGAAATGTTAGGATATCTGACATTTGCTTCAAAATAACCTGGGGTGAGGGAATGAGAGGACATTCATGAAATGGGCTGGCCATGTGCTAGTCACCCTTGCAGCTGGACGTTGGGCACCTAGGGCTTCCGTATACTGTTCTTACTTCCATGTGTGTTTACTATTTTTCATAATTTAAAAAATGCTGGAAAAATACCAAAAAGTAGATATTTTGAGTCATTAAAAATTTCAAGCCATAAAGGATCATTGACATGGTAGGAGGAGAATTAGGAAATCTAATCTGTTTCAACATTAACCAAAATGAATCAAAGATGATCATTTTACATCAGACTGAAAGATGATTTTTGCTCAAACATTTTGTTTTGGGCAAAGTCTTAGATCCCTTTACAAATTTTCAAATAAAGGGGGAAGGATGGAGTGGAATGAGCATTCACAGTTTATTTTGTGCATCCTTGTCTTCCTGTTTCTAAATGTTAAAGGGCAAATATAGAATTTATATCTCAGTAAACAACGAGGTTTTTGCTTCTGGTGCCATAATTCTTACCAAAGCAGTTTGCTTTTATTACATCTCTGTGCTAGGAGGCAATGGGGTAAAAGAGAAAAAAAAAAAAAAAGATTTCGTCAGGCTTTGGAAAAATAGCTCCTTTCAATGCAACAGAGTAAAATATAGCAAACTGGAGTCTTCTATTTTTGAAGGATGTTCAAAGTCAGATTTTATTTGGTTCATATTTTTAAAAATCATAACTTTGGAGATTGTACCCTGCCATGTAATTGTATTTTCACACACTTCTGGATAATTCAGCATATATTTACTCCATTTCGGAGACTTTGATTAAAATGAATCAAAATAGTTGCAACCATGCTTATCACCTTGTAATAAAAAGATAAGTGCAGAGTTTAATTGTCTTTATTCTTTTGTAACAGGAAAATTACTGCAAGTTAATTCAGGTGCCAAAGAGCAACTCTTTTTTGAAGCTCCAAGAGGCAAACGGCATATAATAAGACCTTCAGAGGTAACAGTCATTCCCATAGTGCTTTAAAAAGTTATTTCATGAGGATTTATTATGTTCATTTTAGTAAAACCTATCACTGTTCACTAATGTGGGTTATATTTAGTGTAGCTTTGAGCTTGATCATTTCTTACATTTGACTGCTTCCTCTGGTTTCCTGCTTCCTGAGGACATGCAGACTTACTACACCACCGACATAGCAAGGCTCAGTCGGCATTCTGCTTAATCTTCCTCTGCCAGAAGACAGTGAGCTAACAGTTCGGATGCTACGTAGTACTTTTCCTCTTCCACATGTCCTGTTGTTTTATGCAAAGCTTTTTATAAGCATAAATCTTTGAATCATGCTTTCTCAGGGTTTACTGTTTGTAATAATAAGCAATACCTTCTGCGACAATAAGATAAATTATTTTTCAAAACAAAGCTATTCACAACCTGACCATCCTAATGTAGCAGAATGTTTCCTTTTTCCACATTTTCCTCATTCCCTTAGCCATGTACATAATTTTTTAATTGTTGAAATCAAATCTTAGGTAACATTTTTGAATCCATGAACTAATGCCTGCTTTTGTGGACCAGCACCCCTTTCAGAGCCTGCACAGCACTTCCCTGGAGTGAACCCCGCTGGCCAAAAGGTCATTGCCTGATTGAGCACTAAGGACGTTCTTTTAGTCCCAGGAGAAAATCTGACCCATTTATTTGCTAGGTAACAGAAGAAATATTGCTTCCTTAGAAGAAAAGAGGTTAAGGGTACACTGCTGAGGGACAGGCGTCTTCCTCTCTCTAGCCTCAGTTAGCCAGTAATATAAACTATCTGAGTATCCTAAAGTACTCTCAGAGACGCCGACTTGCGTCCACTTGTAATACTTTCACTGTTGCTAAAGGAATATAAGTGCGGTACATGAGAGACACAAGCTGCTATGGGTGATGGCATTGTATTCATGGAAACTTGAAAGTGATCAGTTGATCTCATTCCCCAACTCCAGTTTATCTATCTTTGATCAGTCTTTGTTTTAACTTTTTTTATGGGGAAACATTTATAGCTTTGAGTAAGGGATATTTTTAATCATACTGTTCATTCACTGAACACCTGTGGAATGTGCCGGGCACTTCACACACCTATACTTCAATCCTCACAACAGCCTTGTGTGATAGTTGTCAGTCTCATTTTACAGACAGGGACTAAGGCTCCATGAAAGTTAAAGGACCACGGAGCTGTGATCCCAGCCTAAGGGGTCCGTGTGTGACTCCACAGCCGAGACCACGCAGCATCCCTGTACATGGCTCCACCTGTATTTTCCCTTCCTGTTTCAGTGCCCCAAAATAAGTATACCAAAGTAACATGCAGTCTAACCAAATGGTGGAGGGGGCATAAGGCCAACTTGGGACAGATGAGCAACTATTATGTTAAAGAAAAACAAAACATACGAATGGGAAATCTGTGTTGTGAGGCTTCCTGAAGGCCAGGCTCGGCTCTGGAGAGTGAATAACTTGTCAGTCTGCAGTGCACATTCGTTGTCCCAGAGACTGACCTCTGTGCTGCTGTTTGAGGACTCCCTCCAGCTGGTGTCTCCTCAGCCTGGCCCCCCCGGTGTTGCCACTGCCAGGAGCTCCAAAGAGGTAGCTCGTGGTTTTACTCATCAATGTTTGACTGTGAAGGATTTTGAAAAATCTCCTTTTCAAAAAACTTTTTTAAAGAAATAGCCACGGTGAAACTAATACAAAGGTTACCTAGCAAAGTGTTAAAAATGACAAATATTAAAATGTCCACTTATATCCAGCCGCCTGATGCAGTGTGGTGCCATTAAAGCCGCTCCATACCAGGAGGCCAGCCCTCTGAAACTTAGCTGCCCCTCTACTTCCTAAACAGGCTGCGATTTAAGTGACCACCTCTCCCTGGGCTCCAGTCAACTCCTCTGCAAAATGGTGATGATAATGACATACCTGCCTGGGGCAAGGTGCTATGGAAGACCCCTTGAGGGCTCTCCTTTCATCTAAACTCCAGGGGTTTTAACAAGTTCATTTACCCCTTTGGGGTTTGTGGGTTACAAGGATCTTTCTTAATGCTTCATTTAAAATGCAACTTCTGTAGGTTTAAACAAATTAGACATTTGCTTCCCCTGGAGAGCACGGTGTCCAGATCTGGCCCAGGGAGTTCTGCTGGGGTGACAGGACAGTGAGCGGTACCAGCTCACTCCCCTTTCCTCCCTGGATAACGAGTCCAGGGAAGGTGCCACCCATGGAGGTGGCATTGGAGATGGACAAGGAGGGTGTCAGAAATGGAACCTGGTACCCATCAGGGAGTCAGTGGCCAGAAAGCCCATTTCTAGAACCAGAGGGGAGGTTCCCTGCTTCTCTTCCTATGAAGGTCAGTTTAGGGTGTCATAAGGAGTTGGGGAGACTCCACTTGACCCGCAGGAAACTGAGGTAGTTGTTGGGGAACGCCTTCATGTCACCTCAGTCTGTGGCCCTGCCTGAGGCACCCCAAATCACTGGGTCAGCCACAGCTTTTTAGCTCCAATTCTGCGTGTGTCCAGAGGAAACACAGAATGCTAAATGAGGAGAAATTTGAGCAAGTGAAATATTTATAGCACCTCCACACTGTGACTAAAATCCTGGCTGCATCTTTATCTTAACATTTCTCTTCTAAGCAGTGGTACTAGGCAGAAAACAACAGAAATGGAGGCAAGGTGCATTAAGAACATGCGAAATGGTTTCCAGGTCCAAAGGGAGAATTCTGGCCTTTAATTTTAGCTAATAACTTTTTATACCCTTTTAAATGTGCTATAAAGTGTTTATGTAAAGAAACTAATGTGAAGGTATATTAGTGGACCTTGAATGAGAGTAAATGAGATCACATCCCCCAGAAAAGTCTGATCCACAGTGATAGTTGTGGTGTTTTATTTTTTAAAAAAAAGAAAATCTTCAATTTAATCAGGATTTAACCTATATGAACTGCAAATATTCTGTCCATGAATTTCACACAAAACTGTTTTAAAGAATAAATATTTGTGTTAATACAATATGAACAGCTTTTAATTTTTAAGATGGTCTCTCCAGAGCATAAAGAATAATAAGCTAGCTGCAGAATCATATTACTCTTTCCTCCAAGGAAGCAGCCCTGCAAAAAGTTATGTCCTGTGACTTTTTAATATACTTTGCTGAATGATCAGCCCCATTGATCAGTCTAGCTCAGTGGTTCTCAACTGGGAGCAATTTTGCCCCCTTCCTCAGGGACACTGGGCGATGTCTGGGGACAACCTGGGGAAGGGATGCTACTGGCATCCAACGAGGGAGGACAGGGATGCTGCTAAACATACCACCAGGCACACAGACAGCCCCTGACAGCAAAGATGTATCTAGCCTAAAATATCAGTAGGGCTGACGTTGAGAAACCCTGACCTGGCTTATGGCATCTACAATGATGAATATCTAGTTAAGAACAAAAAGACTTTGTCATTGTCAGATGTCCAGGGTCCCAACATGTTCATCTTATCTAGGAGAAGTTATATGGAGATTTGACTGCAATGTTGGATTTTTGAGACAACTGCATATATCACTTAAAAGATGCAACTGAGAATTTCTGCACCACAGCCTACAACACAAATGCCTGGTGTTGGCAGTCACTAATTACAACTACTCAGCCTCAATTTGTTTCTTTTAAATAAAACAAAAAGATCTCTAGGTTGTGCAAAAATATATTAATTTTTCCTTCCTTCTTTACAAGATTGAGAAGATAGAGTGGGACACGTGGACCTGCGTGCTGGGGCCCACCTGTGAGGGAATCTGGCCAGCACACAGCGATGTGACCGATGTAAATGCTGCCAGTCTCACCAAAGACTGTTCCCTCTTAGCCACGGGAGATGATTTTGGCTTCGTTAAGCTCTTCTCATATCCTGTCAAGGTAATATTGCATGTTTACTATACATACCTGCTCAGTCTCATTAATAGCCCAAAATCTAGCTATTAAATCTAAGTAGATTTTTAAATATTGAAGGCATAAGCAATCAATAATGTTATCTACTGTATCAAGGTTTTTTATACTGTATAAAAACCTTTGTGACATTATGTTTACTGTTTTGAGTCACATTCTGGTGGCATAGAATTCCTCCCTGAAAGGCCTTCAGTGATCATCGAATCCAACATCTCACAAACTACCAAGTAAGGCTTTTCTGTCCATCTTGGACTGGTACCTTTACTAGCAAACTTCCAGAGATGAACAACTTACCACCTCACAAAACAGCCGATTCATTTTTAAGTAGCTCCTGTTGTTGAGCTGAAATTCTTCCCCTTTAGCCAAAGTTCTGCCTTCCGAAGCCTCACTGATTCCAGTCTCCTCACAGCCTTCATGGGTGGAGGGATCGTATTTGACTCCCTGAAGTCTCAGTTTCTCCAGCCTCAACATTTCCAGTTCCCTCAGTCATTTTGCTTGTGACCTGGTTGCCAGCTGCCCCCTCCCTCTAAACATAATTCATTTTATCAATTCCATTTTTTTTGTTTTGTCTTCCAGTTTTATTGAGATAATTGACATAGAGCACTGTTTAAGTTTACGGAATACAGAGTAGTGATTTGACTTACATACATCATGAAATGATCACCGCAATAAGTTTAGTGAACATCTATCATCTCATACAGATATATAATAACAAAGCAAGGAAAGAATTTTTTCCTTGTGATGAGACTTAGGATTTACTCTCTTAACTTTCATTATATCAAACAGCAGTGTTGGCTATAGTCATCATGTTGTAACATTATATTCCTAGTATTTATTTATCTTATAATTGGAAACTTGTAGCTTTTGACCACCTTCATCCAATTCCACCACCCCTCACCTCTGGCAACTATAAATCTGATCTCTTTTTCTATGAGTTTGTTAATATAATTGACCTACAACAACACAATGTTAGTTCCTTATGCAAGCATAGTGATTTAGTATTTCTGTATATTATAAAATGATCACTGCGGTTAGGCTAGTTACCATCTGTCACCATACAAAGATAGTCCATTGTCATTGACTGTATTCCTCACTCCGTCCGTTTCACCTCTGTGACTCATTTATTTTGTAACTGGGAAGTTTGTGCTGCTTAATCTTCCTCACCTATTTCAATTCCATTTTCTACTGTCTCATCTAAAACTGAATTCAGTGCTTCAGATGTAATCTGACTAGCTCAGGGTACAGTGGGACTCTTTTGTTTTAATTTTATTTTTGTATTAAACTAAAATGGCATCAGCTCTTTTGGGTGCCACACCACACAACCGAATCATAGATATTATTCCCCAAAACGTTCAGGTCATCTCCATCTTGGACTTACACAATTGATTTTCTAAAAACTGAGCACAGACCTTCATATTTGTACCAAATAAGATTTATCTTGTTTATTTTCCATCCTTGTTCCAACCTGGCAACATCTTTGAAATACCTTTTCAGAGTATTTACTTCCCCTTCCAGCATCGCATCATCCTGATTTCACAAGTGTGAGTTCCAAATCATGGAAGAAAAAAAAAAAGAAAAAAAAAAAGACAGAAACCACCAAACACCACCAAGAACCCGTATTCAACGTGGCATTCTGTTCATTAAAGCACATGTATCAGAAACAGACGTTTTAATCTCTGATGCTCCTAGCATAGAGCTCACATTTCTATCTCTAGTCCAACGAGACATCATGAAAACTTGGCAGGTATCTTGCTAAAAGGCAGGTTGTATCCCTAATCTCGCCTAATAAATCAGGCAATAAAAGACGTGCAGTTAGTTTGCAGTGAACCCCTGTTCCTGCCTAGTCATCATTACTATCTATTCCGAGTGCCTGTTGACCTTCTGGGTAATAGTTCACCCTAGCATTTTCCAGGAGTTGCATCAACTCATGAACCAATATTTACCAGTCTGCTTGGTTTCCCTTTTGGATACAGGAACCTTTTTTTGTTTGTTTTTGGGTTTTTTGTTTGTTTGTTTGTTTGTTTGTTTTGGATGCCACCTCTCCTGGTTTCTAAACTCTCAGCTAATACTGACCTTATTACTGTGGTCACATTTGAAGGTGTCTGTATTCACGGACACGAGCTCTGTTTGACCCTTTCTGGTTTGAAGAGCATTCTCTTTAATAGAGGAGTTAACTAAATCTGCTTTCTGTTCATATTACGCCATCTGATGTAAGAAGTGTTCCTAACTTTTCTCTGTTTTTCTTCTAGTCCTAAATGTATCTTTAAAATCCTTTTCAGTTGTTTTGGGTTTTGACCTTAACATTCCTGAAAGAGCTGTCTGTGCAAGACTTCTGTGCTCATCCCTGGTTATTCACTCCTCTTTCTGTCATTAGTGCATTTAAAACCTTAAAGCCACAACCAGCTCCCTCTTTAGCCACCTTGGTTTCTTTAGATGCCTTCCTCTTCCCTTCTTCATTTGTTAAAATCTCATCAGATGATCATTCTTGGTAGCCTTTTCTAAGATACACTTCTGATCATGTCCAGTGTTCCCTTCCTTGTCCATTCCAAATTCCAAAGCCACCTGGTTACCTTCTCCCAGTGATTCATCTCTTCACTCTCACATATCAGCCCTTCCTACTTGATCAGAATCCAGTTCTATGTAGCAGTTTTCACTGCTACTTCTACATTTTTTGAAATGAGACTGCTAGCAGGACAAATCAAGAGGTTAGTGATACCCGGGTTTAGCAGACTAAGGTTTGGGCAGATTTAGATACCAGAAGTCCTCATGGTACCATTGCATCGTGCTCTGGAGCTAAATTTATTGTTGACCCTGGGACTTCATCGTCCACATCCCAGCCTGACCAAGCGGGCTGTCTGTCTATCACAGTAATTTCAAACTGTGTTCCTCCAGCTCTCAGAGTTCCAGGAAGCTTCCTCAGAGACAACCCCAGGAAACAAGGCAGGGCCAACCAGAGGGGCTCTGGGGTCCCACCCCTGCTCCAACTGGAGTCACTCTGTGTTTTTGTACTTTATATATTGAGCATCTGTGGAAGATTTTTTCCCCAACATTTTGTTATGAAAATTTTTAGGCATACAGATAAGACGAAAGAATAGCACAGTGAACTCCTAGAAACCCACCACCTAGATTCTGTAATTCAGAGTAAATTGATGACATCGGGATACTTACCCCTAAATGTTTTAACATGCATATCATTACTGAGAGTTCAACATTTGTTTAGTATTTTTAAAGTAAAAGTTTTAAATTTAGTTTTTAGAATTTTAAGATTTTAAAATTTAAAAATGTATAGTTGAGATGAACAAATTTTATAGTTCCTTTTGATGCACTTTGACAAATATATATCCGTATATAATCCAAACACCTATCAAGATACAGAATGTTATCCCCCCGTGAAATTTCCTCATGCTAACTTCCAGGTCAGTCCCCACCCCCACTCCACCCTCAGATGAAAAACCATTCCAGTGTTTTTCACCATAGATTAATTAGCTTACCCTGTTTCAGAACTTCATATAAATGGAATGATCAAATAGATTTCTTCATGTTGTGTGTAACAATAATCCTTCCTCTTTATAGCTGAGTGGAATTCCCTTGTATGGATACAGGAAAGTTTATCTACACAGCTATCAGTGGACACATGCTTTTCCCATGTTTGGTTATAATGAAGCTGCTATAGGCATCTTTGGAAAAATCTCTGTGGACATACATTTTCTTTATGAAATATGTAGGAGCAGAATTTCTGGGTTATAGGGGAAAATGTATGGTTAACTTCTTGAGAAACTGCCAGACCTTTTCCCAAAGTGGTTGTATTTTACACTCTCACCAAAAATGAAAGAGGTTTCAGTTGCCAGTTAGGCCTTGTCAGACTTGTAAAATGTAGCTGTCCTGAGGAGTAGATAGTGTGATCTTTTGTATTTGTAACTTTCATTTCCCTGGTGTCTAATTGTACGGAGTACTTTTTTGTTTGCTTATTGGTCATTTGTGACGTGTTTGCACATATCTTTTGTCCACTATTTTAAACTGGATTGTTTATCTTTTTATTCTTGAGTTCACTATGTAAGATTTGATGGAAGAAATAGTTTCATAATTTAAAAGCATTTGAAAACCACTGGTCTGTATAAACCACTTTGATAGTATCACTTCTCTTCCTTTTCTTTTAAATCTGATTTTTCCAGCACTCTTTCCTTCCCAGTTTCAGGGACCCAGGCTGATGAACATTTCTAGCTGGATAGTCCCACTCTTCCAGTGCTCTGAGTGTGTTGGCCAAAGTTCACCATCTGTTATGGACTGAATGTTTGTGTCCACACCAAAATTCATATGGTGAAGCCCTAACACCCAGTGTGACTAGATATGTACAGAGAGCATTTAAAGAAATAATTAAGGTTAAATGAGGTCATAAGGGTGGGGCTCTGCTCCAACAGGATTAGTGTCCTTATAAGAAGAGACACTGAAGAGCTCACTCTCTCCGTGCACACATGCACTGAGGAGAGGCCAGATAGGCACTTTCTGTGTGCTCCTATAAGGGGTCTGTAAGCCAGGAAGAGAGCCCTTACCAGGAACCAAATTGGCTGGCACCTCTTCCCAGCCTCCAGAACTGAGAGAAGTAAATTCTGTTGTTTAAGCCACCCAGCATGTGGTATTTTGTTATGGCAACCCTGCCAGCCTAAGATACCCTCCCATTGCCGTGTTCTAGTGCTGAGTACCATGTCAAGCCTTAGTGCTGCCTAGGAGATCTTACTGTCATCACACAGCTCTCTCTTTGCCCAAAATTCAGGTTCCATTGTTAGACTCTAACGTCATGTCTTCTTTGTTCTCCTTTCCTGTGAGTTACTAGGTGTCTCTTGCAGGCATCTTTCTGTCCTGACAAACATACTCCTTATATATGCAGTTTTACAGTATAAAATCTTGATGAGGGCATCAGCCCCCTCATAATCACATTGTCTCCAGCCTCCATAAGATAGACTCTCCCATCTGTCCAGTACCTTCAGCCACGTCCCAGAAAATCCAATGCTCTGTCACCATCTGTATAGCTACCTGGTGCTTCCCACAGCCTCCCTTCCTTTCCAAAGCTGGTCTCTTACACTGTATCAGAGAGGTTATAAAGTACCACCATGTCATGTACATTTTTAAAACCTACCCTCAAGTTGTCATGTTTCCTTCTCAGAGTACCAAAGCTCTAGAGACTGGTTCTTCAAAGAGGAACCTCATAGGAAAAATTTTACAGGCAGAGAAGCAATATGTAAAATGTTGTGAATGTGGGAAAAGGGTACACAGCTTTCATCTGAGTCTCAGGAATTTCTCACCTAAAAGCAGTTAACAGCCAGCACGCTGGAGACATATTCCAGATTCTCTACTCTTTCATGACCCAGTGCAAGAGGAAGGCGGTGGTAGTGAGTCCCGACAGGTGTTACAGAGATACAGAGATGTCTGGCACAGTGACCCAGGGAGACAGCTCACCTTTCTGGCTGGGCCACGTCTCCAGAGGTTCCTTCCACAGGCCCTAAGGGGACCAACAAACATCCTGCTCCTGGGAGGAGCATCTGGCTTCCTGGAACCTTCTAGTAACCGTGAATTCCCATCATTGTTCTCTGGAGCAGTGATCTTGTTTCCTATTCTGAGAATCTTGAATCATCCCTGCTCGAAGAATCTCAGCTTTGTTCAACAGCCTCAGTGACTCAGTTTTTTCCTCTTTCTTGCCTGTGTCACTTTCTTTCCCCTGCAACCTGATTGTGGTCACTTTAGAACATTTCTTCCTTTGTCTCTTTCTTTTTGGATTCTTCTGTCCTGTCTCAGTGTGGGAGTATAGGGAGGCGCTTCTCATGCTCTTTCACTTTCTCCTTCTCTCAAGAACCAGCTTACCTTTGCCTTGGATCAAATGGGTGGGTGGGTTCCTGCTTCCAGCAGGAGGACCAGCAGGACGCATGGCTGTAGCCACTCTGACAGTCGTCTTTGTTTCCATGCCTGCTAGAAACTCACGTGGTCACACAGTGGTTTCCTTTGGAAATTATTATTTTGCTCTCCCTACTCCCTAGCAAATTGTGGCTCTGGAGGGCTTCCTAGAAATGCTGCCTGCCTGCTGGCTTCCCTAATCTTTCTAGACTCAGTGCTCTGCAGAGGGGTGGGCACTTTCACTCTGCTATCAGGTAGGGGTCAGCCAAATGCACAGAGATCTTGACAAAGAGTATTTCAAAGTCACACACTCTCCTGCCCTGTCTCCTGCCATGTGTCTACGCTGGCTTCAGGTTTCCCAGCATGCCCGTCCAAAACCCTCTGGAAGCCTCTTGCCAATGACTGAATAAAGTTTTCATCGGAGGGAGCAATGGCCCTTGCACGACCTCACAAAGTGCATGCGGCTTCCCACGTTGCATAAGGCATTCCCTGGGAGTCGCTAAGAGGATGGAAAATCTCTCCCACTTTCAGTGGCTTCCGCTGGAGCTGTTTTTGCCAGGCTGTGGCTCACAAGCCAAAAATGGAAGCTGGTTTCTGGTGCCAGCTTGGGCTTCCCACTGCTTGTCAGGACTGCCCCCGGGTGAGCAGCTGGTCTCACCTCAGCCTCATCCTTCTGCACCTGAGGGTGCACGTGGTGTGGCCTGGGCACCACTCTGAAGAGCTTTCAGTAGTTGCTAATAGATTGGGTTCTATTTATTTGGTTATATTTGATAAAAAAGCACCTTACTTTGTTTTTGTGTGTGTTTTATTTTTAAGGTGACATGTCAACTTGTTTATTAATTGTATTTTTCAGTTTGTATTCTTTATTTGGGGGTTTTGTGGTGGTTTTTTCCTTTTTCTTAGAGCTCACTTTGTTTTAAAATCAGTTGAAAGTTTCTAGTATTAGAAATTGTTTCCAGTGTCCATGGCAGAAACTGTGGCATTGGTTTTACATCTTACTTGAGGCCCCAGGATTGTAAAAAAGAAGTCCCTGGCTCTTCTGTCCCAGCTGGGCTGTGAGGGGTGACTGGGAAGACACTCCTCATCTCAAATGTCAGCCTGACTCACAATCAGGAGTTCACACTGGAGACCTGAGGAGAATGCATATTTGATATTCGAGAGAAACAGAAACAAGCTTTTTATACTTTCTTAAGCTACCTTTTTCAGCTTCCAGAAATAGTTTCTGTAGTTTATTCCTTCCCTCACAAACTGTTTATTGAGGACCCATGTTGAGGCAGGAAATGTTTCAAGGAAGCAAGAAATCGAGTCCCTGCCCTCGTGGAGGTTACATCCTAGCAAAATGTGGGGAAATGACAGCTTGGGGGAAACGTATATCCAGTAGAAGCCACGCTAGAGAATAACCTGGATGGAACAGTCCAGAAGAAGGAAGGATGAGACTCCGGGCGGGGTCATCCCCAGTTTCTGGCTCCGCAGGGCCAGCACGCAAGATTCAAGAAGTACGTGGGCCACAGCGCCCATGTCACCAACGTGCGATGGCTGCACAACGACTCGGTGCTGCTCACGGTGGGCGGCGCCGACACGGCCTTGATGATCTGGACCAGGGAGTTTGTGGGAACCCAGGAGAGCAAGCTGGTGGACAGTGAGGAGTCGGACACAGACGCGGAGGAGGACGGAGGTGAGCCCCAGCGGCCACGTGCCGAGCGCGCCTCCCTCCCCGCCCCGTCCTGTGCCGCCGCAAACCAA
The DNA here is from genome assembly GCF_009834535.1 of Camelus ferus. Lineage (NCBI taxonomy): Eukaryota > Metazoa > Chordata > Mammalia > Artiodactyla > Camelidae > Camelus > Camelus ferus. Next base: position 39,672,520 of record NC_045710.1, read on the forward strand.
CTCTGCCTCCTTCCCGTGTCTCTCTGTCGTTTGAGGCTATGACAGCGACGTTGCAAGAGAAAAGGCCATTGATTATACCACCAAGATCTACGCTGTGAGCATCAGGGAAATGGAAGGCACCAAACCACACCAGCAGATGAAGGAAGTTTCAGTGGAAGAAAGGTATGGTGGCGCCGGGTTTGTTTGCATTTATTAAACTTCACGACAAGAAACTTGTCGAAACCACAGTGAATTTTCCTTTGCCCTAAAAGGTGCTTCTCAAGCTAGTCTTTTACGTATATGCACAGTCTTAACCAGCACACAGGCTTAAGCTGGAGGAAATGGTCCACAGCCTCTAATGTGAAAAAAGGGTGGGTTACACTTTGCGGAAGTCGTGTGTGGAAAATGCCTCCAATAGACATGAGACTTGGTTAGACTAGAGAGGGTGTGAGGAAGGCCCAGAACCGTCCTGAGTGTGATGGCAGACAGGAGAGCGTGCTGACTCCAGAGGTGGGAGGAAAGGCAGGCTTCTGAGGTCTTGGAGGAATATCTGTGGGTTGTGAAAAATAGTCTTCCATCCTGACAGTAGTCTGCGCACCAGGCTGCATCCCTTGCTGTGCCTTCTCCTATTGTGTCTTCACCTGACCAGCTTTGTTCAGGCGTGTTTGGAGATTCCAGGCTTAACCAGTTTGATTTTGTTGCCGTGATCCTCTGTGTAGAAGGAGGGTTTCTAGTAGTATTTTGGGCCTTTTTGATGTGCTATTGTAAGTATTGATAAGAGAAAACACTAGCATTTCTAAAAAAAAAAAATTCATAATTACAACAATGCTTTAATTTACCATACTCATACTAAAGAGGAAAATATTGAGTAAAAACACTAATATCTAAAGAGAACTTCATGGATCTCAAAGACGTTTAAGAATTATCTGTGGGCTCTTCATATTGATATGGGTTCAGTGTTCACAAGTACCCTGATCTCATGATATATAATTAATGGGGTTCAAGTTGGTTTTTTTGCATTCAGCATGGCTTTATGCTTAGTAATAAATATTTAATAGATCTGATCTATCACCTTTTACTATTAGGTGAAAATTTAGATACAAAGAAATGTCATTTCCCTCTCCTGCTTCAGTTCAGAACCAGATGTTAAAATAAGCCTGATAAATGGTGGGTGTGCTACAGGCAAGAAGATTGAATTGATACAAAAAAACCCTAATTCTTTCCTAGCCTCTTTGTTAAATGTTACTCTCAGGGTTCAGAGTTGTCTTTTGATTAAAACAAAATAAGAGATTTTTCTGAAGTAGTCATTACGGTTTATTTTGCTTGTAACATGTTTTTTTTTTTAGTGGCTGCAAAGAGGAAATATTTTTAAAGGACATAAATCTAAGGAGAAAGAAAAAAAGCCATATGCATATAAATGTATGAATAAGCCTTCCACTTAAATAATCCACCCTAAAAAACATTTGGCCTAAATTAAACATTCTTTTGAAAAAAAAAATGACCCAGCCTTTCCAATTTCACATAATGTTATGAAATGAATCAACTTGACTATTATTCCAAGGTTGCTTCTGGCTAATTTCTACAACCCAGTGCTTCATTCTGCTGAGATTTACACTGGCCACCAAGATACAGACATCTAATCAAATTCCTAATCCCAGACACTGCAGTTGCTTTCTCTGAACCTCTCTTGGTCTTATTGTCTCTTTGGATGGATCTTTAAAAATCTCATACCTGCCCAATTTAGCAGGAGGTAAGAAAGGTGACAGTAGAGAGGACCCTAAGAATTTTCAGTCTTAAACTTCAGAATTTTGAAGCTACCTCATTTTTTTCATCATGCCAGATTGGAAATTTGTCATACATTAGCATACACAGGATTGACTTTTTAAATATGAAAAAAAAAAGCTTCATAGTGTCATGAGACACTGGGGTAGGCATTTCAATATTTTACTGGCATTTAAGAAAATAATTCACACCAGGGTGTAGTGAAGAAAACATGTAGTGAAGAAAACAATTTTAAGATATAAATACAGGGTCCAGAGGAATAGACAAGGCTTTTCTATAATAGCAACATGCTTGATAACTTAAAAAAGCCTTGACAGCATCAGTTCCCAGAGGGGGCTGTAACCAAAGAGAGGGCTGCCAGCTGCACAGCATGCTGGGAGCAAAGCAGGACCACACCAGGAAGAGGCGAGGGAAGAAGGAGCAGCCAGTGGTGTCTGAGTTAGCTGCCTCCATGGGGGTAGGTCACTTCCTAATCAGAACTGGGAATCAAGTCTCCTCCAATCCTTATCATTAATTCTAGGAGACTTTGAACCTCAGAGATAGGCAGCTTATGAACTGCAGAAGAAAGGGGTGCCAGGCACGGCTGGCATTCAGAGGATTTGTGAGAGCAGGATGAGAGGGGGAATGTGGGGCAGGACCAGGCCTTTGGGGTAGGGGGGACTCTTTGCTAACAATAAGTCAGGCAGGCAGCTCACCTGAGTCCTCACCTGGGGTGCAAAAGGGGCTCCATGGACCCCAGCATCCCAGGCGTCAGAGAAGCAAATGCCTGGGGACTCAGGCGTCAGGCACAGGGGGCCAGGCAGCACCCAGGTTCTCCCTGGGAATATTCAGGACTGTCAGCCCTGGCACCGCTCCCTTTAACTACTTCATGCCCTGCTAATTGAAGAGGCAGAGACTCCTTTACCTTCCCTTCATTGTTCTGTCCTGTGTGTATGTGCAGATACCTGCCTGCACCTGGGTGTTCTAAACACCTGTGTCTATTCATGTAAGACTAACAGGAGACAAATTCCTGAGGACCTCCAAAGATAGGAGCTCGGAACACCTGCTCAGTGCAGGGGCCTGTTTTGCCTCCTACCAGTATTCCAGGCAGTTCTTCTTCTGGTTTAAATCCTTTCCACCTTAGAACCCCTGAGATGAGTGTGGTGTCTGTCATACTGAGAACAGTGCCTTGATGGCAGCTGTATATTATGCATCAGTCGATTTTAAGCAACTGAATTCCTAATTCCTAAACTTTAAAATATCATAAATTATTTCTGATTGGACTCGGTGTGATTTTTAAGTAGCGGGGAGGCTTTGGATTGTGCTTCTTAGTACAATTTCTAACACATTGTGAGTTCCTATTCTTCAGAAGCCATATGATCTTTAGTTCCAGTCTTTTGAGAGGTGGGAAAGTGGAAAGAAATGTGTCGTTGCTGCCAGAAGAACGCCGGGCTACCCCTACCAGTATGTGGTCTCTTCCCGGTATTGATCGAGCGTCCTGGTCACCCACGTCAGCTTTGCTCTAGCACGCTGGGCTGCCTTGCCTCCCGTCCAGCCAGTCCCCAGCCTTGGGTGAGCCCTTGGGTGGTTCTGCTGCTCAGCTATGTGTGGCACGTGGCTGAGGAAAGTCAAAAAGTCTTTTCCAACGTCAGGAGTCCGTGCTCCCAGACCTCATCTAGCGCTCAAAGTGCACTCCTTGGTCCCCAGCTAGTCCATCAAATTCTAGTCTAGAGCAACCTTTCCAAACCTGCCCTGCCTCTCAAGCTCCCAACTCCAGCCTGATGCACCTCCTTGCTCTCAACTTTTGACCTCATCTCCTAGTTTACCATGTTTCCTCACAATAGAGTAGCTGTTTTGTCTATCTGCAAACTTAAATTTATTACTTAAGAAGTGTTTAAAATGTCAGGAAGCTTCTCTTGAGAAAGTTTTTAAAAATAGGAGGCAAGAAAGCTTAGTTTTCCAGAGCAATTTAAAGTACAAAATGCTTACTGTTATCATAACTCAAGGGATGGTGCCAAAATCCTGTCCTCTGACTTCGGTAAAAACAGTTCTCCCAAACTCGCCGGAAGAGTAAACCCCTAACGTTTTCTCAGTACCAGTTACTAGAGTTGCCTGAAAAATTATGAAGTTTTTTTCAACACATTAACAAGTTCATACCTTGTTTATATATTGATTCTTGAGTTAAGGGATTTTAGTCTCAAGGGCGTCACCCATCCCAAACTGGCTTAAGCAAAAGGAAACCACTGGCTTTCACACCTGAAAATCCAGGGATAGGAGGTCTTCAGGTGTCACTTGATTGGTGGGGTTGGGGCACGGCTCAAATCTTGCTACCAGGACTCAACTCTGTTCTCTCTCCATATCCCAGTTCTGCTTCCTCTAGGTTATTGCAGTTCTTCAAGTAGAAAAATGGCAGCAGTACCTAGACTGTATAGTCTCTGCTGTTGAAAGTCTTCACAGGTATCTTATGATGTGCTGGGAAATATGAACCTTTGATGATTATGAAGTAGTCACATGCCACGCATAGACTAGCAGTGTAATCCCTCCACCAGAAGTAAAACTCCAGGGCTCTTAACCAAATTAAAGAGATTGATTTCTGGATGGACCCAAAACAATGAATTAGTCTACTACACGCCACCCTTTTCTTGTCATATAGACACTCTTAGGATGCCCCAGTTTAAACTGTCCCACGTATGATTGAAAATGTAGTTATCCCCTCCCCAAAGAGAGAGATCCCAGAGTCTTAACCAGTTACTGCATCCAACCCCATATCCAGGATCGTGGGACATTGTGATGTCTTCTCATCCAGGTCCATATAAAGCTCCTCATTGTTCTGTGGCTCACGATAATGTCAATCAGCATAACCTGTTGAGTAGACAGTGAAGAGAGGAAAGTGTGAGGATAGTTGTTTTAAACGACCACTTGAAAGGAGGGAGAATGAGGTGCAATATGCAGTGCTCACTCGTCCATGCCTGTATCATCTTCAGTTGGGCATGACAGTCAAGGATTTCTGCCCTCGCATTGTGCGTGTTTTGCATAACTGGACAGTGTATGAATGTTGGAAGATACCAATAGTCAGAGGATGTAAAGGTTTTGTTTATGACAAAAGATATAGACACATAATGGAAGTGAAAATGTAAAGTAGGAGGTAATATAATATCCCCTTAAAGAATTAGCTTCTCAAGTCTCCCAAATTCCTACTGGGATGCAAGCAGTGCCCTGTGCAGTAAGGAGTCTTGTAGGTGTGGGAAACTTTGCTATGCTCTTGGGAGAATTTGTATCTTCCTGCCCCCACCCCAAGAACTCCTGGACTCTTCCAGATGCCCTGGCTCTGTGGTTGGCTGCCCCCCAGGTGACCATGAAGCAGTGCACACAGCTCTGAAATGGGGAGGGGAAGGTCAACTTTTAGAGACCCCCAGAGACCCAAGTTTCAGGTCAATCTAAATTCCATTTTTTAAATCATGTATTCTCTGGCCTGAGATTTGGCATTTCATATCATCAACTTAGAAAAAATATATTTTGTATCTCAGACTGATAACTGCTTGAATTCTTAAGGAGGGGAAAGTGTATCATTTATAGCCATATTAGTATTTTATTTTTAAAAATCAAGTCATTTTTCACTCTTTCTAACCTCACTTTTGATTTAAAATGAGCACTAGTTGTTTGATTACTATTGATATACATTCCTTTTTTAGAGCATAATCTGTATTATTTTTCTCCTGCAGTAATAATACAACTTTTTTTACATTCAAAACGAATGGCGTGCTGTTGTTGCCTTCACTTCATGTTTAAATTATCACTGTTTGGTTTGTAGCAGACCTTTATTTGGGTTGGTGTATGTGGCTTTTTACAATACCACTGTGTATTTCTGAAATTGTCCTTGTTTTTTGACAAGAGGTCCCACACTCATCTTTGGTTTTCCTGTCCCAAACAGAGAATCTGGTCTCTGTTGAGTTCACATTCATTTGTTGCCTGTAACTACTCGAGATTTCTTAAATTAGTGTAGACCTAAAATAGAAAAAAATTACTCTTAAGGTCATGAGGTTACGTTGATATTTTAAATATAACCCATTTTTCTCTAATAGGAATTTTTTCCTGTGTTTGATGCACGATGTTATATATTGTATTTCTAAAAATTATGTTGGATAGTCTTGTCTAAAACTTCAGAAATCTCTCTCTTTCTCTTCTGGTTTTGATTCTTGGCTTAAGCTCCCTAAAATTGACTTCAAATGATACAAAAATACAGGACACCTAGTATCTTGGATAGAATTTCATAAAATTGGTAGACAGTGAAAGGAATAACCTAAGTCTTTCAAGCTTGGCCTAAACCTAAACTCACTGTGTCAGTTGTGGTCCCAGCAAGAAAGGGAGAGACTCTGAAAAGGAAGTAACTGGGGGAAGAGCTTACTGAAGGGGCTGTTAACAAAGGTGTGGGCAGGATGAAGAGAAGCAGCAGGAGTGGGGCAGCACCTTGGGAATTGTAATGGCTGGAAGCCATTGCTATCCCTGGACCTGAAGGGGAGGATGCTGTTGCCAGGTGTGGAGAAGGTCGCTGTATGGAGCAGGCCACCTTCCAGGAGCTGAGACCTGAGGGACAGGGTTGAAGGTGACCAACCTGAGTCCCAGCAAGGGAGTATTGAGGGAATACATGCCCCAGCTGCATTCTCCTGTTACCCACTGCTGGTGCCTCTCTTTCGCTGAATCCAGTCAGAAGCTGAAGGGCAAGGCAGTCCATTGATGTGGTGCATGGTGACCAGCCCTGGAGGGCACAGAGCAGGAGGAGAAGGGTGGAGGTAGATACAGAGGGGTGCATGGAAAATGTCCAGCTCATTCTCCTGTAATTTTTTTCCAACAGAAATTGGTGTTATTATCATAGAAAAGAATTTCAGGCCATTTTAATGTTGCACAGTAATTACTATCCTTTATAAATGCCTTTGAATATGCACAGATACTTTCTACCTAATGTTATAACTGTATAGATACAATCAAAGATGCCAGTGAATACAACCAAATCAATACCAAGAATTATTGGAGACACTTAAAACTTGACCCAGGTTAAGTGGAACAGTTTTAATGAGCCATAGATTTTACACCACTGTCTGGGGGTGCCACAAGAATCAACTCATTAGTACACGGAGAATTAACAACTTTAAAAAATCTATATTTTAGTCACATTACATTTTGATATTCCCCAATATCTTTAAAAATAATGTTTAAATCTTTAAAATTAATGGAGATGTTGGCCCATCTCCAGAGATTTTTATGTTCACATTAAGACAAAAAAACCCAGAAATTAGAAACTAAAGTTATAGAAATATTTGGTACCAATATCCAGTTTTTTGTGTAGATCAAAGTATCATGCAACCCCAGTTTTGCATCCTATGGTAACTGCATAATCACCACAGAGGTGAATTACAAAGGCGTTTTCTTAATTTCTAGATAGGATCTAATAGTATCTCCCAGTGTGGGATATGGTCTTTTATTAAAATCCAGATATCATGACCAGCCATTAGTCTTCCTAGTTGTGCCTGATGGGGTCATGTTCCTATCTCCTCCTCACCTAACTGCTTAGATTACCCATTTCCATGGGGAATAGTGATAATGGATATTTTTTATTTAATTTATTCCGTTGGAACCTGCATTCAGACCAAAACCACACTTTATGATGAAAGATACAAAATAAATACAGATTGAACTATTTTTATGGAAATAGGCATATAAAGTACTCACCAACTTTTATTTTTCTAAGTGGGTGTAATAGTTATCTTAGGGATTGTTTTCTCAGTGCATCTGAGTCAGCAGTCTGTATTTTTTCAAGGTCCTTTATTAACAAATGCTGAGGCTTGCAGCTTCTGGTTCTCTACCCAGGGTTGAATAAAAGGCTGTGGGACTTAACCCTGTCTGTTTCTACACCATCTTTATAATATCATTTTGCTTATTATAGCATTTTCCACCTTTTACTAAAAGGAGAGGTTCAAACCTCCCCCACCCCAACCTCAGAAGCTGCATAACTTAATGGTCACAAATCCAAATCCCAAATAGAGCTAAAACATAATTTTTTTCTTTCCTCAGAAAGTTTTTGGGCTTGCTGCTAAACTGTCTTGTTTATCTCAGACTGGAAAGATCATCTCTCCCTTAAAAAAAAGTGTAAAGTTGGAAAGTTAGCGTTTAACACTAAAGCTGTATTGTCTTAGCACCAGTTTAATGTAGTTTACTTATGAAGTTATGGACAGCTGTAGAAACATGATATTTATGGTTTTAGTCTTCACTTTATCAGAAATATTTAGTCTAGATATTCAGCTGTCTTACCTGGCTATATAACATGTACACAACAATCTTCTAAAAAGAAGTTTTAAGAAATCATGCTTTTTATACATTTTTATCAATTAAGTTTTATGTCTTAATTAAATATTATTTGTTTTTCAGAGAGGGGTGATCCCTAATACAGTTAGAAAACCATTTTAAAATTTCTTCCTCTGTATTGTGTTTTTTTTTTTCTAAATTACATTTACAAGGTCCAGTTGTTTGTAAGGGGAAATATTTAGAATACACTTTTTTTTTTTTTCATTTCCCTCTCATCCAATATTAGATATGTATTGGGGGTTTCTGTTTGTCTTTACCCCCAGTTTTATTAAGAAATAATTGACACACATCACTGTGTAAGTTTAAGGCATACAGCATGATGAGTCAATTTACATATATTGTGAAATGATTACTGCACAAGGTTCAGCTAACATCCATCTTCTCATATATATACAATTTTTTTAAAAAAGGGAAAAATGTTCTTGTGATGGTAACTCTTACAGTTTACTCTTAACAACTTTCATATGTATCATACAGCACTGTTAGCTGTAGTCATCATGTTGTACATTATATCCCTAGTACTTATTTATCTCAACCAGAAGTTTGTATCTTTTGACCACCTTCATTCAATTCTCCCTGCCCCCACCTTCTGCCTCGGGTAGCCATAGAAAGAGTCTGATCTCTTTTTCTGAGTTTAGTTTGGTTATTTATTTGTTTGAAGATTCCACAAATAAGTGAGATCGTATAGTGTATGTCCTTCTCTATCTGACTTATCTCACTTACCATAATGCCTTCAAGGTCCATCCACGTTGTCACAAATGGTAGAATTTCCTCATTTGTTATGACTGAATAATACTCCATGTGTGTGTGTATGTATATGTGTATACACACACAACTTCTTTGTTCATTCATTCACTGATGAGCACTTAGGTTGTTTCCATGTCTTGGCTATTGTAAATAGTGCTACTATGCATATAGAGGTACAGATATCTTTTTGAGTTAGTCTTTTTCATTTCCTTTGGATATATTCCAGAAGTGTAATTGATGAATCATAAGGTAGTTCTATTTTTAGTTTTTTGAGGCTCCTCCATACTGTTTTCCCTAGTGACTCTACCAATTTACAGTCTCACCAATAGTGCACAAGGGCTCCCTTGCTTCGCATCTGTGCCAGCATTCATTCTTTCTTGTCTTTTTGATGATGGCCATTCTAATGGGTGTGAGGTGATACCTCATTGTGATTTTAATTTGTACCTCCCAGATAACTAGTGATGTTAAGCATCTTTTAATGTAGCTATTGACCTTTCATATATCTTCTTTGGAAAAATGTCTAGTCAGGTCCTTTGCCCACCTTTTAATTGGGTTATTTAGTTTTTTGAATTGTAAAAGTTTCTAAATATATTTTGAATATTAACCCCTTATCAGATACATGGTTTGTAAATATTTTTCCCATTCCATAGATTGTCCCTTCACTTTGTTGATGGTTTCTTTTGCTGTGCAAAAGTTTTTTAGTTTGATGTAGTCCTACTTGTTTATTTTTTATTTTGTTGCTTGCACTTTAGGTGTTATATCCAAAAAATCATTACCAAGACTCATGTCAGAGAGCTTTGTTGCTTCTTATAGGAGTTGCATGGTTTCAGGTCTTACGTTTAAATGTCTATAACCCAGTTCAAGTTAATTTTTGTGAGCAGTGTAAGATATGGGTCTGGTTTCATTCTTTTACATGTGAGTATCCAATTATTCTAGCACCATTTATTGAAGAGACTGTCTTTTCTTCATTGAGTATTCTTGGCTCCCTTATCAAATGTTAGTTTACATATATATGCTTGAATTTACATCTGGGCTCTTGATTCTGTTCCTTTGGCCTATTTGTCATTTATGCTGGTACCATTCTGTTTGGATGACTATAGCTTCATAGTGTAGCTTGAAATCAGGAAGTGTGATGCCTCCTGCTTTATTCTTTATCAGCATTTCTTTGACTGTTTAGGTTCTTTCGTGGTTCTGTATAAATTTTAGGAGTGTTATTTTCTACTTCTGTTAAAAAAAATGCCGCTAGAATCTTGATAGGGATTGCATTAAGTCTATAGATGGCTTTTGTAGTATTGACAGTTTAACAGTGTTAATTCTTCTAATGCATGAACAAAGGATACCTTTCCATTTATTTGGATCTTCTTCAGTTTCTTTTATTAGTGTCTTGTAGTTTGCAGAGTAGAGATTTTTCACCTCCTTAGTTAAATTTACTCCAAAGTATTTTGTTTCTGATGCTATTATAAATGTAATTGACTTCTTTATCTCTTTTTCTGAAAATTTGTTATTAGTGTATGGAAACATTGTTAATTTGTATCATGAAGCTGTACTGTGCAGCTTTACTGAATTCATAGATTAGATTTAAAAGGTTTTTGGTCATTTTTAGGATTTTCTGTATATAAAATCATGTCAGTTGACAATAGAGACAATTTTACTTCTTCCTTTCCAGAGCTGATACTTTTATTTTTCTTACCTGATTGCTCTAGCTAGAACTTCCAGTACTGTGTTGAAGAGGAGTGGTGAGAGTGGCATCCTTGTCTTGTTCCTGATTTAGAGGAAAACTTTCAACTTTTCACCATTAAGTATGATATTAGCTATGGGCTTGTCCTATAAAGCCTTTATTTTGTTGAGATATGTTCCTTCTACTCCTAATTTGTTAAAAGAGTTTTTATCGTGAATGGATGTTGAGTTTTGTCAAATGCTTTTTCCATGTTTATTGAGGTCGTCATATATTTCTTTTCATTCATTCTATTAATGTGATGTATCACATTAATTGTTTTACATATGTTGAACCATCCTTGCATCCCCAGGAAATCCCACTTGCTCATGGTGAATGATTCTTTTAATGTGCTACTGAATTTGGTTTGCTTGTATTTTATTGAGAGTTTTTACATCTGTATTCATCAGAGATATTGTCCCATAGTTTTCTTTTCTAGTAGTGTCCTTTCCTGGTTTTGGTATCAGGATCATGTGGCTTTGTAAAATGAGCTTGGGACTGTTCCCTTCTCTTCAATTTTTTGAAAGAGTTTGAGAAGGATTGGTGTTAATTCTTCTTCAAATGTTTGGTAGAATTTACCAGTGAAAGCCAATCTAATCCTGGGCTTTTCTTCAGTGGAATAGAACACATTATCTTACTCCTGTTGGTTGAAAGTCTGGGAATTGCCTTAAGAGTTGAACAACCATAGATCTTTGTTTGCCAGATTAGGAAATTCTAGTAAAGTTCCTCTTCCCCAACTAGGATATCAACTCTGTGAGAGAAAAATTTCTGATATACTGCTCCAAATTTTGTAACAGTGGCAGCACATAGTAAACATTTATTGAACGAATTAATAAACTCCTTAACAACTTAACAAGATTTAGGTTCATTTCCAGTCACTGACACCCGTGGATTCGATATCAAGAGTCTGAGATCTTGTTGGCATCTTGTCTTTATATCCATAATCCAGTTTAGAAATTTCTGTCTCTAAGCAGTTGGCACCCCTGGCCATCCTTCCATTTCTCAGGTTAAAGGCGTCAACCTTTAGGAAATTCTGAACAACACCTTTAAGTTGAGAGGCCCTCACTCCTAAGCTACATCTCTGTGGCACTGAGGGTTCCCTCTGGAAGAGAGCGTGTGACATTGAGTGTTTAGGAGGGGTCAGGCAACTCCCCTGCTCAGTCATGTATGCTGTAAGTTTCCTTTCATGTGGTTGAATGAGTGGTGCCTCCAGCAGTTCCCGTGGACAGGGACTCATCCTCCTGCACCAGTGACCCCTTGCGATATTCACCCACATTTGGCTGTCAGTGTCTCATTACCTTTCAGTAACCCCCGCTTGTGGATCTGCAGGCAGATCAGGATCCTGAAGGGTGGTCTTCGTCGTCCCTCTCCCTGTAGGTCCTCACACTGGGGAGGGTGGTTGGGGCACCCTCAGACATGTAGTAGAGGTGGTTATGTGTTTCCTGCGTGGAATCCTTCTCCCAATACTCCATGGTGAGGGGAGGGGAAGAGAATAGTTTTCACTCATGAACTGCCTTCCCCTACAAGGCAACTTCGCCCTATCCATCTCAGCGACCCAGTGTGAGGAGACACTGATGTGGCAGTGCTTAGGATTATTCTTAGCAGGGGATTATGAGGAAGGAACCTGCGTATACTCTTACATTAATCTTTTAGTCCCTCTGGTGCACGTTTACTCTCAGTTTACGCCATATGTTCCTTAGGAAACCAAGAAGCTTTTACAAATCAAGATTAGAAGCAGATTCTGAGCCCTCTGTTAATGGTGGTCCCTTCTCTCTGCACTGACAGGTCCTAGCACCAAATGACTTCAAAATTCCACTCTAGCATTACGAGTTTTCCAAACTTTTCCTTAAACGGTGCTTATGACTGAGTGAGGAGAAGCCCTAAACCATATCTACTTCACTATCTCATATCCTTTCTGAATCAGTCTGTATAAATTTATGAACTTAAACAAAAAGATAATCCTATAATGAAAACTGTACACCATGGGTATGTAAAGAAATGCTAAGGAGGGGGTTGTTTTGTTTTTATTTTTTGTTTCAGCCCCAAATTAATAGCTGTCTTTAATCCTTGGTTCCTTAATGTATGGGTCTGTGGTACTAAGATATTTACAGTTCCACTGAATTACAAATTTTGTTTATGAGACTCAGTTTCTCAAGGGTCAGCCCTGTATCTATCACGGTTACCTCCATGTGCCTAACTCAGTTCCTTGCACATAGTACACAGTGAACAAATGTTTCTTGAATGAGTAAATGAATGGATGCCTTTGCTTAGCCCGCTTCTCTTCATACTTAAACAAGTTAATTTGTCCTCAGAATGGTCTACAGATCTGTTCTTCATCAGTGACCCCTTTCACCTTCGTTTTGTTAGCACTGGTGAGTGGCCTTATTTTGTGGGAAGGTGTGACTCAGGTAGAATCGAGTGATGCCCCCCTGGCTGCAGAACTGCTCTTAGTTAAATGATGTTTTTATCTCCATACCATCCGTCCTTTAGAAATTAAATGTTTGTTTTATTTAAATCTATTTAAATAACTTGAGGCAAAAAAACAACTGAAAATTCTGTGTTATTGTAGCCATCACACCTATTTTGCAGACAGAGCTTCTTAGTCAGCAGATTGACAGTGAAATAAAGAACAGGCTCACAAGTGGCAACGTATGAAAATACGGGCGAGGTTTAGATAGATTTCCCCAAATTGAAAGAAACCCTGATCTAGGTAATCCCAGTTCTTCTTTTTACCTTTTATGCTATGTTTGAGGACAGAAATCTGCTGGAGAACCCCCCCCCCCCCAGTTTTTAAAAAATGCTTTATTGAGTGAGTACGTCCCCATTCCAAGCTTGCCTGAGGCTTGATGAGTGTGATGAAGCGGGGCAATGCTCCCCTCCAATAAACAGCCCTGGTCCCCTGGCGCTTTCCTGCGCTCACTGGCCTGACAGAAGCCCTTTGTCATCACTGATCAGTAGCTGCTCTCTGAGCTTGTATTGTAAGAGCTGCTAAGAACCGACAGTCAAGCTGGCAGGTGCCACTGCATTTACCATACTGAGCTCTGCCAAAACCACTCTGTCCTGTGAAGGAGGGACCTTGCAGAGCAGAGAACTCAGGACACAGCCCTGCAGTTGCATACATGTCACTTGTAAGCCAAGCTCAGACCTCACTCTGGGAGGGTGACTGTGCTGTGGTGAGACAAGCAGGCAGGCAGTGTCCCCTGCTACTCCCGGGCATTTCTCTCCAGGCTAACTCCTCCTCCTTCACTGCACCCCTTAATTCTGAGAACTCTTCACTCAGAGCTGCCCTGAGCAGGCAGTAGGGAACAAGTTTCCTGTCCTTTAACCACGTGGAAGGAACTGAAGTTACAGTATCTGTTAAACTCGGAAATGCTGAAAGTAATCATCTCAAAAAGCCCAGTGTTTAGCCATGTAACTCTACTGAAAGCTGAATCGTTGATTTTCTAAGGAAATGTAATGCTACCTTCATAAGTGATTTTCTCTTTTCAGATCTCTTGATTTTCTGTATTGTTTAAAGCAAAATAATGACTTCTGTGTAACTGATCATTTTAGGAACTAAGCCTGCCATTCATTAGAGAACAGTTTGCTCACTTTCTAGCACAAAGAATGTACCAGGGTGTAAAAATGCAGAGGCCAAGTGCTATAAAATGATTTTTTTTAAAAGATGAATACATCTAGGAGATCGTACTCCTACAGTGAATCAGTTGACTCAAATGCACTCACACACGGAGCTAAAGAACACATGCCACATAGGTAAGCGCTTTTCTACTCAGAGGGAGGCTCTCTGAGAAGACAGGGGCCAAGTTGGGTCTGATTATTTTAATCAGGTCTCTGAACATCTCCCAGACCTGCGTTTGGAGGGAAGGGGTGCTCCCGGTGTGGCTTCTCCTCCTGCTTTGTACTGTTGTGTGGTCCTGATGTGGTAACGGAAGACATAGTTGTTGAGGGCAAGATGTGTGCGGCTTATAAGGGTGTTGGTGGGTGTGAGTTGTGGGGGGTCCGGCGTTTTGTGGATGTGTGTAAAGCATTCCGCACACTCTCTAACCAGCCTCACCCACTCCTTTGAAGTCCACGGCTGCACTGCCATCCTCTCCCCGCCCAGTTTCTGTCATTTATCGGCTTCCGGTCTGTTGGGGTAATGGTCAGCTGGCCCACACCCGCACTGTCATGCTGTGGGTTACGTCATCACCCGTAACTCCTCACTCAGTGGCTTAACCTTCTCTCCTCTAGAGTTCTCATTCTCAGAACACCTCATCTTCATTCTCATCAGTGCATCCAGTGCCGACACACCTCCATCTTTTTTTCATCAGCTCCTTCTTGGCCTCACTTTTTGCATCTTCAAATGCCACGCTTCCAGGCCTTGTGGCTCTTCCTCCTTTGTTTCTCTTACCACCCACCCCTCCACTCTCTGACCAGAAAATCACACTGGTGCCGACTGCTTCCCCACCCTCCAGAGTCCATGTTGCCAGCTGTGCTTAAGCCCTCTTCGCTGCTCCCTCATCTTCATCCTCGTCTTTGATTGGCTCCGTCTGCCACCCTCTTCAACAGTCAAACTTCTGAACTTGAACTCCAGCTTGGCACTTCTTTCTCTCTTCTGACTCACTTCCCATTGTCCACCCATACGAAGACCATTCACCTCCTTCCGTCTCTTCCCAGGGGAAGTGAGTCCCTCCTGTTCAAGGCCAGTCCCTCTTCTTCAAGCTGGTGCTTGGGCCTCAGCCTCACATCCATCCAAGCTCCCTCAGCATCTCTCCCCTTTCCTGTGTCTCCTACGCCACTCGTCCAAAACTGGATTCATGTCCTCAAGCCAAGAAACACATTCTGGTCTTTCCCATTCCCATCCCACCCAGCCCACTTCAGGAGAAGAACAGATCTCTTGACTGATCTTACACACATGTTCCCACCCTCACCCTCCCTCCTTTTCCCCCTCCCATCCAGGCCCCACCAAGTCGCTCCATCACTCTCTAGCCATTCCGTCTGTCTTCTGTCCCTGCCATTCTGCTGACATGGTGACTCTCTAATTCCCAAATCCAATCCACTGTCCTCTTTGTCTCATTTAAAGGGAGAACTGGGTGTTTTAGGGGAGCATTGTTCAACAGAAATATAATGCAAGTACATATGTGATTTTTCTAGCAGCCACATTACAAAAATTAAAAGAGATGGTGCAATTGATTTTAATAATGTATTTCATTTAACCCAAAATATTAAAATGTGTAATTTTAACATGTAATCAATATAAAATTCATTATTTTATATTATTAAAATTTTTTTTACTAGGTCTTCACAGCCTGCTGTGTATTTTGCAGCTTTAACACACCTTAAATGTGGACAGGCCACAATTCAGTGTTCAGCAGCCGCATGTGACCAGTGGCTGCCATATTGCACAGTGCAGGTCTATATATCCCTCTGTCACTTACCTTTCGGAAACAGTCTCTTCTGGCCCTCCTTCTCCCACTACAGCCACCCTTCTCTGTGTCCCATCCCTGCCTCCTCTTCCAGCCCTTCACATGCTGTTGGTCCTTCGAATTTCACCTTTGGCCACTCTCTTTTCACCTTCCACCCTCTTCCTCATTGATCTCCTATATTCCACCTATTGGCTGATGATTCCCAAAGTCATATGTCTGAGTCCCACCTCTCAGTCGAACTTCCAGCTGTATAGCCAACCCGCAGATGTCCAGAGTTTGGCATGCCGAAACTGAACTCATCGTCTGTCCTCGTAAATCTTCTCCTGTCTCAGTGGTGCCACCATCCGCCCAGATGCCCAAGCAGAAAACTGGTGCTCCCCTTGCATGGCTCTTCCTCCTTCATCCCTTAGAGCTAATCAGTTCCAAAGACCTTGAAGTCTGCTTCACCACTGTTTCTTATTCACTTGTTTCCTTCTCCACCACCATTGCTTTAGTCCAGATCTTCACCATCCCTCCCTTGGATTATTGCATTGGCCTCTTCTATGGTCTGTTCACCTTTGCTTGTACTTCCCTCTACTCCATCCTTTATGCCCTTGATTTTCCACCCAGATAATTTGATAGTCACCTAAAATGGCCGAGTCTGGGACTATACCCCTATTTAAAAAAAAAAAAAAAAAAAAGGGCAGGGGCCACATTATAGGCATCAGTCAAGGGCACTTTCATGGTGGAAGGCTCAGGGTAGCCCACAGTTCTCCCACCTGACAGCCTCTTTCAACTCTGCTCCTTCACTGAGCAGCTCTACAGATGGTTCTGGAAGACATAAGAATGCATTAAACAGAATCCGGTTCCTTTTGTTTTGATAATAGAGAGCCCCCATGGCTTTGGATACTTTTCCTAAACTTGGACTTATCCTAGAGAAGTGGTTCTTAATCAGCCTCTCTCCCAATCTCCTTCTCTCTCCTTCTCCCTCCTTCTCTCTCCGTTCTCCCTCCTTCTCTCTCCTTCTCCCTCTCTCTCACTTTCTCTCTCTTACTCACACACACGCACACGTGCGCGCGTGCGCGCACACACACACACACACACACACACACACAGTCTCATCCTGCAGACATCTTTGAAAATATGATTAAAGCATGCCTCTTTTCACCAGAAAAGTGTACATGTGCAAACACAATTTGGAATGAATGTCAGGGTTTCCCTGGCCCCTGAAGCCCATCTGTGGGGGTGATATATCTTGTTGGAGGACAGTTCGAAAACAGTGCTCAGATCATCTGCTGGTTCCCACCTGTACCAGGATCATCCAGGATAGTTGGGTTTCTTAAGACATTTTGAGAACTCTTAGAGCATTTTATAGCACATTTTGGAACCTGGAAAAAGCTACATTTCCTCCAGGGACTTTGAACACTGTGTGACTAACAACACTAAAAACAATTCCAAACTTGCATTTCTTGGCTAAATGTAGCTGAATTTCTCCACACCCACACCTCTCTTTATAGAAGCTCCCTGGAACGACTTGGTTTCTCACAGGCTTTCTGAGCCTGGCTCCCTAGCTGGCTCTCTCGTTGTGTTCATCTTGCAGTTGGGACTGACTTTCATAACCTCCTCTGTCATTTCAGAAGCTTCCCCAGGAGTCCTGGCAACGACCCCTCTCCTGTGCATCTCAGGCCATCGTGTGCTCTGCTCCACCCGACTCTGCCAGCCCAGCACCCAGGGAGGGGCTGTGGGCAGGGAGGTGGATGCCTGGGTGCTGGCCACCCTTGGGGCTCTTTGACCCTCCCCACATGTTCAAGTGAGTCTCAGCTTTCCCTTCAGCAGCCAAGATGCTGGACAATGGGATGATGGCAGGTCCTTTGGTGCCCGCAGAGCACATGAGGCATGGGTGTGGGTGGGGTTCCAGCAGCCTGCACCTTGCATGAAGCAAGAGCTGGGCTGCCTTGTGACTTAACACCAAGTCCCATCTTGAGTTCACAGGCCTCCCTGCCTTTTCCTCGGCACAGCTGCTCCGCCATTCTCCCTGAGCTCAGCCTACCCATCGTGTTCTCCTGATGGTCCAGCTGGTCTGCCCTCTTGCCAGGCACTCTTCTTACATTGCTTTCCCAATGAAAACTCTCTCCTTTGTTTCCCTGTGTCTCTTCAAAGCTCCACTGGCCCCTGTGAGACCCCTTTGTGCCTTTACTCCTCCCATCTCTGATCCCTGCCTTCCATCTCTTAACCTCTCCCAGCCTCCCCGCTAATTCCCATTCCTGACGCGCTCACCGCCTCCTCGCTCTGCGTCCTGTGTGCCAGCAGGGAGCAGCCAGCTATAAAGAGTTTATTGGACTGAAAAGTGAGTGAATGTTCTCAGACCTGCTCCTATTTCCCACCTCAGCAAAGCTTTTCAGAGTCACATTTCCAAAGGAATCTGAATCTGGAAGGATTTAGATCCACCGAAAAATGCCAAACCTTCAGCGTTTGGCTGCGCTTGAGATTTATGGCAGTCCCTCCCATGTCTGATGTTACAAACCCTGTTTATGGATGCCTGGAAAGAAGCCTTTAATGCTTGTATTGTGTTTTAACTTGCTTTCCTTTGGAGGCAGGGAATTGTCAAGTAAGTATGCACAGCGCTCTGCAAAAGCCCAGGTGTTGGATGAGCATCTAGTACTAAGCGTTCGTGCAGAGTTCACAACCGTGAAGGGTCTAGACTTACAATCTGCTGAATTTGCCACAATGCAGGTTTCTGCCTTTTGCCCCCTCATCTTCAGTTTTGAAGCAATACAGCTGTTAACATGCTTGTGAAATAAGAAAGAAACATTGAGATTGCTTTACTTTTCAGTTTTTAACTGAAAATCAAGGTGAACAAAAGCATCGGATTGCCTCTACGTGTCCATATATACAGTCTCGTGTATATATGAGTGCACAGTGTTTGTGCTTGGATGTGTACTCCAGATACACTGTATAATATATGACATATTATACAACCCGTGTGTGCCCTGGAAACGAGCCCTGCGTGTAATCTCAAATTCTGCCTTATGAACCATGCTCTAGTCCCCAGTGGCCCCTTGCTCCCGGCCCAGACCTTGGCTTGCTTTTGTCATACATTACAACACTCTGAGGTGAAGGAAGAAACCCACGGATTTCATTCGAAAGTCCCACTAAAACAGAAAAAAGAGCAGATGTCCTGGGAAGCGATAACTAACGAAAACGAAGTGTCTAATTGTGAGAACTGGGCTGCCCCCAGCCTCCCGCTTTTGCTCAATTTGGCAGCGATGATGTCAGCCGGGGGTGTCGCTGGAGAGATGTGCTCTCTCACCATTCTTCGGTGGTGATTATAATACCATTTGGTCCAATTATCACTTAAGATTACATAACATGTTTTGATGGAAGCGTTTCTGAGAAAATAAAAAGCTACCTTGTTTTTCCCCAGCATAAGAATGCAAGCCGTTCCAGCAGGCGAGCTGCCCTCCCGAGAAACACTGGGAATGATTAGGCTAAATTATGAGTCGAACTTGATTCAGAAACAAAGCAGCCGTTGTGCATAACTCCCAACGACATCCAGGAGGATGTGATTGTTTCTCTGACAAGTTTCTCCCCAGCACACTCTAAAATAAGCAGAGGCCCCAGGCGCATTGGCAAAGCCACGGAGAGTGTGCGGAAGCGGTGACCAGGCTTCCTTCTCTCTCCCTGTCCTGTAGGCGCGTTAGTGCAGAGTTTGCCCAGAGACGCCAGGGTATGAGCTTTCTGGATTTGTAGACCGGTGCACTCTTTCCTTTCTGTTTTAGTTCTTTGCTGGCATGCTCGGGAAGCATGGTTTGTGCCACACAGGAATGTCTGTTCACTTGGACGGTGCTTGTGCATGAATGAGGTGGTTGCTAGTGCGGCTCTAAACTGTACTAAGTTTCTCACTTGGCTTTGTTTGCTGCTTACAAGGGGATCAAGGTAATCCTTCCTTTCTGCATAGCCCAAGAGCAATAGAGAATAGATTGGAACACGTGGCATGAGCTGATGCAGGTCCCCGCATCCGTCCCCGGGTTCCTAAAGTCCAAAAAGTCTGATTTAAGGGAATCCCATATTACCAAAAATTGCCCTACTCATTTGCAAGTCCTTAAGAGCTTACCCATTAAAGAAATCTCTTAATTAAAGCTGGATGCCCAGATCTCCAAAACTAAGTGGGAAAACTAACCTCAGGTATGATGGTAGCAGTTTGCTACAGACCAAGACCCTGAGGGACAGGGCAGAGGAGGAGTTTGTTCCGTCTTTGACCCCTTCACTTCCCACTTGCCCTTTTGTGTAGTGAGAGTGACCTGGGCACTTGGCCTTCAGGGCCCGTTCCAAGACTGGCTTGTAAGTCCCACCTCACACCATGCCATGACCTCTGACCCCCTAATTCTGACCAGTGTGGGTACCTCCCTGCCTGAAAAATGGCCAGTGGGTTCAGGAAGCAAAGCCCCTTGCTTGTCAGGCTTAGGCTCCTCTTTAGTTTTAAAGTAAGTCCCTCTGGTCTGTTTTCTTCCAGGCTCCCAGGAGAGGGGGACTGACCCTGACTATGAGGCCCAGATCAGTGCTTGTGAATCCAGGACCCCCAGTGTCAGAAACTGCTTTTCCTGGGGTGGGGGAGCTGAGACGGGGCAGGACAGGACAAACCCGGGTGTAAGTCCCCCAAGGGGGGAGAAGAGAGAGAGGAGCCTGGACTGGCCTTAGCTGACCACACTGACCAGGCGACCTTGCTGCTTTTTGTTCAACGCTGTGCTTCTTTTGGCCACTCTCTGTTCCAGACCTCCCGTTAGCAGAGCGGCTCCCCAGCCTGAGAAGCTCCAGAAGAACAATATCACCAAAAAAAAGAAACTGGTTGAGGTGAGGAGGTTAAACCATTTTGCTTTTAATCTGATACTCACGTCCTAAGATCTGCCCAGCGGACATCACCTCCTGCACGTCCCACAGGCACCTTCAGGTGAACCGGCATGGATCTGGTGGTCTCTCTTGTCCCCTCTGCCTTCCCTCCTCTTCCCTCCCCACACCCTGTTGTGTCAAGGCCTTCTCTAGCATCTTCCCTGTGCAGTCTCCCCTGAGGCTCCCCATCCTGAGCCCTCCTGCCTTCCACTGCACACCCCCTCCTCCACAGCACTTGTCACACACTCCACTGCCATTGTTTCCTACTCATCTGTCTCCCCTACTGTGCTCTGAACTCACTGAGGCCAGAAAGACTCACCTTAAGATTGTTTGCTGGAAAAGGGGAGCTTAGGGGGGATTTATCAGGGAACACAGCAGAGGTCAGGAAATGCAGCTGAACTTCAGTAAAGACGATCCTGGAGCTGCAAAGTCATCGTAAGCCAAGATGGTGCCTTGTCTGCCCAGCAGGGCCTGTGTGTGCCTGTTGCGATCTCCTCTTTTCCTGCGGACTTTGTCAACTGCTTTCGTAGGCAGTGGTGCTGTCCAGCACTTGGGTTTACATCTCCTCAGTTAATTAGGCAGCCAAAAAGACTAATGTCCCCAGTGCTAAACTCCTGGGAGAAACTGTGATCTGCCCAGCTTGAGTCAGTCATCCGCCAGGACTGGGGGTTACGTATGACACCCGGTTTCTGTGAAGCACATGGGGATGGGGGGAGGCCGGGGAGTGGGTAGACACTAAGTTGGAAGGATAAGAGCTTTCCAGATAAGAGATAATTTTAGAAAAGCAAAGTCCTAAAGATAGGGAAGCTCCTGATATGTGGGGGTAAATTGACACGTCATCTTGACCAAGGGTCACAGTAGATGGGAGTTGGACTGATTGTGGTGACTTAAGGAGTTTGGACTTTATCCCACAGGCAGTGAAAGTCAGTGAATGTTTTTGAGTAAGGAGATGTGGTATTTTAGAATTAATCTGATGTTTGCAGTTGGCGAGCTTTGGAGAGAGAAAAGGCTAGAGTCAGGGAACCTAGACTAAAGGGATCCACATCTTAACCCTGCAACCCCACCAACCAGCACAGTGCCTGGTGCCAAAGAGCCACCAGCAGTACAGGTGTGTCAAACTGAATAAAGAACAGATCTGCTCTGAATCAGCCGCTGCTCTTTGTCATGGAAGGCAAGGCAAGAAGAAGGGAAAGACTGTAAACCCAGAGCAGTATCTAGTTGTTGTGGGGGAAATGGCGAGTTGTGTAGGAGCTTTGTAGGGCAAGCACCAAGCAGCAGAATGAGCGTGGCCCTTGCCTCCGTGCTCTGCCCTGCCGGCCCCGCTACATCTGTGAGAATCAGAGCAGAGCTCTGAACCACCACCCTTCAGCTCACCTTAGATATCAGACTCCTAGGTACCCTTTACAGGCCTTCACACTGGTAGACTTTGCCTCACCTGAGGAGCTGGGAAGCAAATCTAGTTTATTTAGAAAACTCACCATAATTCTATGCGTTAGCCTGTCCCCCTGCCCCTTAGGAAATGGAAGAAAGGGCATCACTGCATCCCTAGCTGGTCACGTGGCAAGGGGTTGGCTGTCTCACCAGCCTTGGGTTCCTGTGAGATGTGTGGCCGTTCCCGCAGTGCGGTTTCTTCCTCTAAGGGCCCTTCCATCCTTGTGTGGGAACGTAGGAGCTGGCTCTGGACCACGTATTTGGCTACAGAGGGTTCGACTGTCGCAATAACCTGCATTACCTGAATGACGGTGCAGACATCATCTTCCACACAGCTGCGGCCGGCATCGTTCAGAACCTCTCCACAGGTAACTCGCAGGGGGAGACCACCACTTGAACACAGGCTTTTATTTTAGCCCTTTTATGCGCTTTCCCACTGGTTAGATGCCCCAAAGCTTAAGCATTCTGTTTCCTTTAGAGACGCTCCCCTACGTTCCGGAGCCGTGTCATTTAGTCCTAGAAGTGCTCGGGCCCATATTCTCAGAGTCAGGCCCTCTTTGTGTCCAGCTCTCACCCAATCGCGTCTGTCTGAGGCCCTGGAAGGGAGGGATCCGTGTTTCCATCAGCTCCACGGATGCTTAGCTGGGATGGAGGGAAGTCAGAAAGAGGGTGTAGGGAGTGGACAGTAACTGGGGACAAGGCGTGGGGGAACTTTTCTCATTGGATTTTAAGTCGCCATCTATTTAGCGGCTCATATTTCCAAGTTTTGTTGGTTTTGACTCTGTAACCAGATTTACAGTGAGAATGACTATGAAACAATAAAACTATAGCATGACTCAAATTAAAAAAATAGTTTAAAAAGAAACACCTTGTGGGGAGGGTATAACTTAAGTGGTAGAGTGCATGCTTAGCCATGCGTGAGGTCCTGGGTTCAATCCTCAGTACCTCCTCCAAAAATAAATAAACCTAATTATCTCTCCCTGCCAAAATAAAATAATTAAACAATACAGTAATAAATACATTATTTTAAAAAAAAAACACCTTAAGCAAAAAGAAGAATTCAGAAATTGTTTCAACCAACACCTTATCTTTACCACCAGATTTAAATGTGTTAACATGTTCCCTTATTTGCTTCATATCTTAAACCTTTTTTTTTCCCCTCAAATTTTTATGTTCCTTCCTAATTCTGTGTAGTTCATGCCTAGTCTGAAAAAGACAGTAAAATCATGGGGCACATAATAATTTGTCTTCTGTGGGGAGGAGGGCCTTGGAGTTTTCTATACATTTTTCTCAATTTTCCAGCCACATGTTTCCAGGTTAGTAGCAAAGTGCTATTTCTAATTGTGTTGGAAGCCATCACTCACCTCTCAGTTCCTATGCGTTTGGGTGGGTTTACAGTGGCCACTTGGGCAGTCAACATACCAGTGTGCTGCAGTAGATAATAAAGTTTTTCTTATCCTTTCTTCCACTTCTGTGACACATGTCAAGTTAGGGCTTCCAGGGTGAAGCCATCACCGGTGCCATCCAGGCTCTCAGTGGATTAGCACTTTGATGAATAAAGAATTGAAAGGGCTTTCCTAAGTATTGTCCTATTTCAGTCTTCCCTTTCCAGTGAGTAAGTCGTGCCATTTTGCTCAGGACAGCACTATCTCCAGCTTCCCTCCCCCACCCAAGGGAAGACAGTGTCCTGGACTGAGGGGAGGAGGAGTCAGTCTGGACTCTGGAAGCCTCTGTGCTTGGACTGTGCCCTGGCCCCACGCTGGAAGCAGAAGGATTGACGTGGAGCTTGTGGGTTAGATGAGGATTAGATAGCAGGCTCCGGCTCTCCTCCTGAACCTGGCACAGAGGATGCAGATGTGGGAGGTGATCTCCCATCCCCCCAGCGGTGATTCTGAAAGTGAGAATTTGACGCTTTAAGCTCTTACTTTTACAAAACATTTCCAGAGTCTCCACACAAGGCTTTGGGGTTGTCCTGAGAGCTCCTTTGGTCCCCTGCTCACCCTGCCCTGTCTCTTCCAGGGAGCCAGAGCTTCTACCTGGAGCACACGGATGACATCCTCTGCCTCACGGTGAACCAGCATCCCAAGTACAGAAACGTGGTGGCCACCAGCCAGATAGGTAGGAGGCCCTGCAGCCACCCAGGGTCTCCCAGCAGAGCAGGGCCACTGACTCACTAGCAATTACTGGGAGAGTCTGCGGGCACGTCACTGATGGCCACCCCTTTCCCATGTCGCTGTTGATTTTTTTGAGCCCCGGATGTATGTGTCTTGCCTGAGTTGATGCATCCAGTGATTGGTGATTCCGAGGGACCATAAAGTCTGACCAGCGCCTCATCATCCAGGTAGATGGGTGGCCCCCATCCCTGGGGATGTGTGAGAGCAATTTCTCAGCGCCCAGGTATCGGATGCAGAGCCTGCATCTGAAGCCTGGAGGTTGTGCTTGGCAAGGGTGGCCTGCGATGTGTGTGCCTGGCTCTTCTTACCCTAGGGAACTGCCAACAGCAAATGTGAACTAATTCACATTTGCGAAAAGTTATTTTTTTTTAAACTTTGTCATCTCAAAGGCAGTTTGTAAACATGTCTTCCTGCTTGTTTTCGTTGAACCCATGCCCATTTTTAAATTTACTTTGGAACTTTCTGATGCTAGTGTTGAGTGCCTCATTCTTAGAAACATGACTTATTTTAGCTATTGTTTTCCCTTGCCGCTTCCTCATTGCCATTGCTCACCCACTGCAGGTGATGTTACGGAGACCCCAGGTAAGGCTGTTCCATCCGTGAGTAGTTTGAATCTGCACAGCAGAATGGTGTCAATGTATCATGTTTGCTGATTGTATCTGGCTGAGTTGCAGATACAAATCATTGACCTCACTGGTGTCCGTTGTATAAACTCCTCCTCGGGTGTGCGTGTTGAACACAAATGCCCTTAGGTCTCTGCCTCTAAAAGCACAGCAGATGTTTCCCGTTGTCTCACCCCCAGCCAGGCCAGGGTTAGGTCTCTCAGCCCCCACTGCTGAAACGCCCTGGACACTAGTCTTAAAGAGGCTTTTAGGTGAGTGGCGGGGTTGCCCGGCTCCACCGTTCTCCAGCCTTAGCTCTCGGTCATGCCTCCCACATTCAGGCACAACCCCTTCCATCCACGTGTGGGATGCCATGACCAAGCACACCCTCTCCATGCTGCGGTGCTTCCACTCGAAGGGGGTGAATTACGTCAACTTCAGCGCCACTGGGAAGCTGCTGGTGTCGGTGGGCGTGGACCCCGAGCACACCATCACTGTCTGGCGCTGGCAGGAAGGTAAGGGCAGCGAGCTTGGTGTCCCTCTGGGAGGCTGGCTCAGGCCGTGGGCTGGGCTCCAACCTGGATCTGCGTCACTCCACCGCCTGCCAGAGGCACAGCTGCCGACTCAGCAGAAACCAGGGCTCTTGGGATCCTGGAGAAGCTGCTCATGAGCTGCTGCTGTGTCCCTGCCCCCATGGTCATGGGAGTTCCGGGCTGGTTGATGAAGGGTCTTTGTGAACTAGCCTCCACCATTTCTGTCCTGACCTTAATGTGCCTACCCAAACTCTTGTCCTTCCGGTGACCCCTGGATCTTGCTTCTGCCACAGCTTGGTCACCCTGGTTGCCTTATTGCAGGAACTGGGATGGAGTGTTCCCGCCATAGTCTCAGAAACACTTTTCCCCCACATTTTAGCTTTTGTGAAATGGGGATTCACGTGATAATTAAGGTTTAACAGGATTTTTTTCTTGTCCTCCCCCAACACACGTGCACGCAGAGGCTGCCACTAAGTTGATGCTCATCTTCAAATCCATGATGTGCAGTCTTCTGAGTATATTCTCAGGTTGGCAAAAGCAGATCCAATTGCTTAAGACGTTAATGAGGTCTGTCTCCGGCCAGGGCGCCTGTATCTGGGGCACGCTGAGCCTGGCATGCAGAGATGGCACTTCTCCAATCCAGGGCTCCTGGCATCCCATTATCTCCGCATCCTCCCATGGAGGGGGCCGTGAGCGGGGACTTGTAAAGAGATGAGCCCAGTGGGAGGAAAGTGCCAATCCCTCCTGAGCCCCTGTCGGGGGAAGAGGATGGGGACCTGCAGGTGTTTATGGTGAGACTCACTTGTCATAATCCATCCATTTCTCACTTCCTTGTTCATCGGTATGTTGTGTCCAAATGGCCCTATAATCTGTATCTCGGGGATGCAGGTCGTTCCTTGTGATGTCAAATGGACAGCTAATGAAATGAACTCAGCCTCAGATGAGAAATTGAGCATCTTAAATGATAGACATACAGCATCTTAGAGTCGGCAGGGCTGGAGAAGTCTTCCTGCCCAGTCAGGATCCATCCATGGAGAAATCCCTCCAAGTGCATGCCTGACAGCTGACTGCTGTTCTCTGTTTGAGTACTTGCAAGGATGTGGCCCGCGTCACTTCACAAGCCAGCCCACCCACTGTTGGAAAGCTCTTGCAGAGCCCTTAGGTGAGGGTGTGACTTGCCTCATAGTTCCTCTTCCTCAGTAGTAACTGTACTCTCAGGGTAGCCAAGATTTTATTCCTAGTTCCGTGGAAGAAAGTTATCATATTAGACCCTATCGTGTCTTGTCCTTTTCAGTTCAGGCTCTCTGTCCTCACTTCCCCACCTGTCCTTCTGGGCAGCATCCATCCGCTCTGGCTGTGCACCAGCCCAGTACCTGCCCCTGCCTTGCCTCTTGCTCACCTGGGGCCCCTTCTGACCTCCCAAAGGTGGTTTGAAGGAGCCAGGACTTAAATAAGCTCCCAGAAAAAGAGAAGAATTCTCTTTGGTAACTTGCTCCCATTGTCTTTGTCGGAACCGGTGCGTGGGTCTGTACAGAAGAGTTGTGAGCTAGTGATAATATCTAACAGCCTGTTACTAACCACAGCTTTTAAACTGAACTGATTGTGTATGGTTTTTGCCTTCACTTCAAGTCCTGCTTACAGATAAATAATATGGTTTAGGGGGAGGTTCATACCTACTACCTTATTATCATCAGAGAGCATATTATTCATTTCTCATTTGTCTTTAGCAAGTTGTTTTGTGGAATTCTTGGGGTGTGTGTGTGTGTGTGTGTAAGAAACAGAATTAGATAGAGTGAAAAAATGAGCTTAATCTATAAAATGAATGTTGTCAGGTCCTAGATACTTGTATGAAATTTGTTCTGAGCAACCTAGAAGCCAATGCAAAGAGGGGGACAGGCATTTCCACAATTAGAAGTGTCCATGAGATTAAAACAAGGAGAAAGCAAACAGTGGCTTAAAAGAAATGTGCATCTTAGTAGTTTATTTTGCATTTTCCCCATGACTGCTGGAATCAGTCCTCTTTCCATCTCTTTATTATCCACTTATATTGCTTTTTCTGCAATTCAGCTGTTCAGATCCTTTTTCCACTGTGGGTTTGGGAGGGTTGTTTATCTTCTGCTTATGCCTTGTAGTTCTTTACTAGTTATTAATGTTAATTCTTTGTTTCTTAGAACGTTGTACATGTTTTCTCCCAGTCTGTTGTTTGTCTTTTAACTTAGTTCACAGTACCGTTGGGGACTGTGGGTTTTAAAACCTCTGGGCCCTAGGTAGTGGGGAATCTGTTCCAATAAGCCA
Source organism: Camelus ferus (assembly GCF_009834535.1). Classification (NCBI taxonomy): domain Eukaryota; kingdom Metazoa; phylum Chordata; class Mammalia; order Artiodactyla; family Camelidae; genus Camelus; species Camelus ferus. Next base: position 39,700,387 of record NC_045710.1, read on the forward strand.
GGCATTCCATCTGCAGAGAGAGAATTTCTGCCGTGAGGGGTGACCCATGGGTCTTCCCAGCCGCTCTTGGGAAGGGGTTCCGGGAGGGAGTGTCAGGGCTGTGCTGGCCCAGCCGTGTGAGAACCACCGCCACCAGCTCGCTAACAGAAAGCCAGGTAAAAACGAAGGGAGGAGGAAAAGGGGAGGGAAAAAACATGTGAGTAAATCCGATAGGGAGAGGAGATGAGGAGGAGGAAGTTGGAGCTAAGACATTAAGAACAAGTTTGAAGAAAATGGGAAGAAAAGATATTTAAAATAAACATTAAAAACTCAAAAGCTGGAAAGTAATGATGAGATAAAAATAGATGGGGTTTAAAATACAGGATAAAAGACTAGAAGCCAAAAGAGCTAAAAGAGTGATAACAATACTGTGGTTACTCCGTGGAGAACCCTCAGTGCATAAAGCACCGTTCTGAGGGCTTCCCTTGTATCAATTGTTTTAGTCTCCACAACAGCTTAGAAAATGGTAACTGTTATCCCCGATTTACAGGTGAGGAAACTGAGGCATAAAGATATTAAAATAACTTTTCCAAAGTTGTTCTACAAACAAACAGTGGAGTTGGGATTTGATTAAGGCAAAGATTAAGTAAAAGTCAGGAGATTAAAAAAAAACATAAATAGGGTTGAGGAAAAAGACTAGTAATAAAATATAAAAGGTAAAAATTCTAAACCTAAAAACCATGAAAGAAGAAGGAATATGAGGAACTTTTTAAAGAAATTAAAGGCAGAGAATCTTGGAGAAAAACAGAAACTGTCTAAAGGAATGTGAGTCTCCAGTGACACTGGTCCTGTGGGGTGAACCCAGTGGCGATGCTGGAGATTGGAGGTGGCCAGATGGAAGATGCCCTTAAGCCTTTTGGCCTTTTCTCATATCTAGAAGCTTCTATCTCCTGGGCCATCCTTCCTTGCTGTGTTCACAGATGCCTGGATGTGGCTCATGGACCTGGGGTAGAGTGCAGGGAAGGGCATTCTGTTAGCCGCACCTGCTGCTCTGGAAAGTTCCCAGACACGCTCTTTCCCTCCCTGGGAGTAGTGTCTGAAGGTGGGAGGGGGACGTTGGAGAAGAAAGAACAGGGAAGTGTGCCCTGGGCCTTGCTGGAACGAAGAACCGTCTGTCCTGGGCTGCAGCTCCCCTGCCTGCCCGGGAGCACAGGACCCACCTCACTGGACTCTCTCTCCCGCACAGGTGCCAAGGTTGCCAGCCGAGGGGGTCACCTGGAGCGCATATTCGTGGTGGAATTTCGCCCCGACTCAGACACGCAGTTTGTGTCTGTCGGGGTCAAACACATGAAGTTCTGGACCCTGGCAGGCAGTGCCCTGCTTTACAAGAAAGGGGTCATTGGATCCATGGAGGCTGCCAAGATGCAGACGATGCTTGCTGTGGCCTTCGGTGCTGTGAGTTCCAGCAGAAGCTTCCTGAGAGGGGACCCAAACCCCTGGGTGTGGGCGTGGGCTTGGGGGGCAGGTGTAGCTAAGAAGCTACGAAAAACAAGAAAGCCGTTTCCACAGTAACTCCTTTACTGGCTTATTTGCAACCGTTGTTCCCTTTTAGCACAGATGGATGAGTTGATTGTATTTTTTCCCCATTTTCCCCCTAAAATGTTAATCAGAAAAAAGCCAGACTCCCACCGAGGGCAGGAGTTTTGTTATTCCAGAGACAGACTGACTTGCAAGCCTGAATGACCAGGCTAGATGGCTGCAGAGCTGTGGGGACATTCCCACCACTGGACAGCATCCCTTTTCCCCACCTGTGCCCTCTTGTATCACAGGTCCCCTCACTGACACCCTTACGTAGGCCTTGGGGTGCCCTCAGCCAACACAAGCTCACCTGGGACATTTTGGAACACAGCCAGCGCTTGGTCCTCTGGCTGTGGGTTTACTCACCTTGTAGACCAGCCCAGGAAGGTTTCCTTTAGGCTGGATCTCGCCCCTTCCCCTGTTGTCCCCTGGGGCTGCTCACAGAATCAAGTTCATTTAAAAGCAGAGCTACACTCAGTGGGGAAATGAACTGTCCCCAAAACTGACTCAACAGAGTGAATCGCAAGCCCGGTGGTTTCCTTATTGTATGCTTCTGGGGGTTTCCTGGAGTTCTCTTGCCTGTCCCAGGCTCAAGAGGTCAATTTGGGTGTGTGTTTCTCTGGCCCTTGTGCCTTAACAGAGGAGTGAGGAGGTATGGGGGGGCCCTCTCGCGAGGTATGGCCCGTGTCCCCACGTGGAAGGTGTCCCTTTGTTTACAGAACAACCTCACTTTCACGGGTGCCATCAACGGCGACGTCTACGTGTGGAAGGACCACTTCCTCATCCGGCTGGTGGCCAAGGCTCACACAGGCCCCGTCTTCACCATGTACACGACCCTTCGGGATGGACTCATAGTGACCGGCGGGAAAGAGCGGCCGTAAGCCGAAGCTCCTCTGGGAACAACTGGTCTTTGGTTATTGTCTTGGGAGATACAGAAGCATCTTCAACTTGGAGAAGATGCAGATTTTTCCTCTCCTGTTTTTTCTGCATGAGGGAGATGAGTCGGCTGTCTCTCCCAGAGGGCCCTGGGGCAGAACCTTCAGAAGTCAGGACCAGGGAAGGAGAGAGGTGGTGTGGTGGTAGTTTAAAAACCAGAGAGGTATTCTTGAACAGACCCTGTGACTCTGCTGTCCATCAGGTGTTGCTGTCAGTAGCTCTTGGGGATGAGGGAGGAGGGGTGAGAAGAGGGGAGAGACTGGTCCCCACCAGGATGATGTCAAAGTGAAGCAGGAAAACAGGAGAAACGTTGCTTTTCCTGTTTGATCTAATAAAAACATAGCTTGATTTTTTTTTTAATTACCATTCTCTTTCCCTCCATGATTGTGGCATTTGAAAGTGTTCCAGGGAATCTGCAAGTTCAAGGGGTTGCGGGGGGTGGGGGGGTAGGGGAGCCGTTAGCAGGGCTGATGAACGGGTCTGTCCTGCTGGGCCCGGCGTGAGGGGCCGGGACCTGGATGAGATGATGGGAGAGAAGGGAGGAGTGGGCTCAGGACGAGGGCTAACATGCTAGATGTTCTTGATCTTTTTCAGGACCAAAGAAGGGGGCGCTGTGAAACTATGGGACCAGGAGATGAAGCGCTGCCGGGCCTTCCAGCTGGAGACGGGGCAGCTGGTGGAGTGCGTGCGCTCCGTGTGCCGCGGCAAAGTGAGTGGCCGCGCTGGGCTTGCCCGGGTGGGCCCGTCCTGAGTTAGCACAGACCTTCCCGGCCAGATGCTTGCCCTGTTCTGGGTGCTGGAATCCTTAAAACCAGCCTCTAGAGTGTGACTCAGACTGCAGAGAGGAGGAAGCTTAGCAAAGGCAGACTGACCTGGGTGCAAACCGCAACTACCCCGGGAGGGCTGGCCGCGTGACGCGGCGTGTTACTGAGCCTTTCTGTGTCCGGCAGATGGGGTGTTGGGAGGATCGCACGCATCACGCATGCTCAGGGCCTTTCACTGTGGCCGGCACACGGCCACAGTCAGTAGGTGTTCGCGGCCCTCAGCATAGACGGTACTGTTACAGGCACAGAGATAGGAATGGTTTGCCCCTGCCCATGTCACACAGCCAGGAAGGGGAGAGTCAGGACTACCAACTGTCTGACTCAGAGCCTCTGGTTTTCAAGGCGTGCCTGGGCTGAGCATCAAACACAACTGTGGAGGGTTTTGTTTTGTTTTGTTGGTTTTTTTAAACCGAGATGTCCAGGCTCCCACCCACAGTGGCAAATCAAATCTCAGGGGTGGGGCCTTGAAGAGTATTTTCCTTTTTTAGTTTTAATTATTTTTTTAATTCCTCAGGAGATTCTGAGGCACTTGAAAACAAATCTCCTAACCACGATTTAATACCTCGTGTTTATGTTTTGGAATTGGTGTCAGTCTAAGAATTTGCTCTCTAGATGCTTTCCATTAAAAAGGCCAACCTGACTTGGAGTCTGCATAATTTGAAATTGGGAGTTTTGTTTTTAAGTAGATAGATGGTGTATCTGGAAGGGTAATTAGACAAATGGGAGAAGATGGTGTATCTGGAAGGGTGATTAGACAAGTGGGAGATGAAGCCAGAACCTGGAAGTCATCAAGAGATGGATTTTTGTTCAGTGTGAGGGAGAACTTAGGAAGCGTTTGAGCTGTCCAAGAACAGAGGTTGGCTGCCCTGCTCTGCAGTGAGCTTGCAGTGCCTGGAACGTCCCAGCAGAGACGAGAGGATGGAGAACTCCGGTGGAGTCCCCCAGCATGGTGGAGGGAGAAAGGGCTAAGTGAGGGGGTCGCTGAAGGATGGACAAAGTACTTAAAAACAAAACACCGCTTGGCTCTTCCTGTTTCAATACCAGTGCCAGTAAAGGCACTTTCCCAGGTTGCTCATAGTGTCTTTTTAAAATTATTTTATTTTAATTTGTGACAAAATGTAGAGAACGTAAAATTTACCACTTAACCACTCTTAAGTGGGCAGGTCAGTGGTATTAACTACGTTCACATTGTTGTGCAACCATGACCACCATCCCTCCACAGAACACTTCTCATGCTGTAAAACTGAAGCTCTGCATCTATTAAACAGTCACTCTCTTTGCCCCAGCCCCCGGCAACCACCATTCTACTCTGTGTCTCTATAAATTTGACTACTATAGGCCCTTCATATGACTGGGATCCTACAGTATTTGTCTTTTTTTCCTAATAGTGTTTTGATTACAACAGGGAAAAATTTTAGTGGGGACCAAGGATGGAGAAATAATTGAAGTTGGTGAAAAAAACGCTGCTTCCAACATCCTGATTGATGGACACATGGAAGGGGAGATCTGGGGCCTGGCCACACACCCCTCCAAGGACATCTTCATCTCTGCCAGCAACGACGGCACAGCCCGCATCTGGGACCTGGCTGACAAGGTGAGGGCCCAACGCTGCCCGGGCTAGGATGCTCACAAGTGGTCTCAGAGCAGTGACAGCCCGGAGGGAGGAGAGGTCTGGCCAGTGTCAGACCAGAGAGAGGGGATGGGGCCACATAGGAAAACAGCCACTGGTCAGCAGGGAAGTGAGAGAGCCTAATGATAAGGAGGCCTATTCACACGCCCCCAGTCTATACGTAGACCTTTTAGCTGTGTATCCATCTATGAATATTTATAGCCCAGGAATAATCTAGTTGAGAACAGTTATTCTCTTGTCAAGAAAGAACCCACAAAACTAAAAAACTTAGACAAGTTATGTCTTCCCTGGGTGGGAAGACTAAAAATGATTTTAAAATGTCAGATGTTCTCAAGTGGAACATTTCAATCAAAATCCCAGCAAAGTTTCTCTTAGAGTTTGGAAAAACAATTTAAAAATTCAAAAAATTTCCAAAAAGACTCATCTGGAATGAAAATGTAAAAAAGCAAGGAATGATCTGGTGGTGGGGGGAGGTTAATGTGACTAAGCCTTAGCTGATATTAAAACAAGTAGTTAGGTTCTAATAATTAAAATACTTGGTTTCATTACGAAATGGCTAGTAAATGTTTCAGTCATGTTTTCAGGGTAAGGATCAAAGAACAGACATGGAAAAGCCAAAGTGTGGTTGTTATAGTCACACTTGTTAACTCCTAATTATTTATTATGTTTATTAATACCTACTACATACAGATGCTGCACAGACACTGTCATTAATGCCTACAACATCCTTGCAAGACCAGTATTAATATCGCTTCTCTACACGTGGGAAAATGGAGAAGTAACTTAGCCAAACGCCCAGCTAGGGACAAGGCCAGGAGTCGGGATCTGAACTAACCGATGCCGAAGCACAAGCCCTTTGCCCTGAGCAGGAGGTCAGCAGGCTGCGGCCCGAGGCTCGGGTCTGCCCACTGCCCATCTTTGCAAAGCCAGCCATGCTCTTCCGTTTCTGTCGGCGCCCATGGCTGCTTTCAGGCTACGTCGGCAGAGCCAAGTGGTTGTAAGGGACCGTAGGGACCCCAAAGCCTAAAAATATTAACCACCAAACCGCTCACAGATAAAGTTTACCAACCCCGACTCTAAAACATGTTGTCTCCCAAGCTGCTCAGTCAAGACATACTGGCCACCTTGGCCATTCAGGGACACTTACTCTGAGAAGCCAGAGGTTAGGAGGCCTCCCCAGGCAGCAGAGGCGGCCTGACGGCTCCAGCCCGGGGGCAGGACTTCCCAGGAGACCAGCCGAGGTGGCCAAGGGCTCAGGTGGTGTTACTTTGTGTCAATGTAGAAACTACTGAACAAGGTGAGCCTGGGCCACGCGGCCAGATGTGCAGCCTACAGCCCTAACGGGGAGATGGTGGCCATTGGCATGAAGAACGGAGAGTTTGTCGTCTTGTTAGTGAACAGCCTGAAAGTCTGGGGGAAGAAACGAGACCGGAAGTCTGCTATCCAGGATATCAGGTACATAGCAGGTGGTCTGGGCAGGGAGGAGAAAGGGTGGGCGTCCTCCCTCCTGTGGGTCCCGTTGGAGCAGGGTCATGGCTGGAATGAAGAACTCAGCTGTGAGAAGGTCCTTTTCAATGAGCCAGCTTTGGAAGGAGACCCTCTCACATGTTAATTCTGACCTGTCTTTGCTCATTTCCCTAAGAGTGTGGTAAAAAACTTTCTGTGAAACGCCGTTCTACAGAAGGCTGTACGCATCCATTTCCTTACTTTCGGGGGATTTGATACAGAGAAGCTGTCAGATTCCGTAACCCATAAGGAGAAGCTCACCATCTGTGAACCGGGAAGAGTGATCTCATTGCCTTTGACCTTGGGAGGCCTGTCCAGAGCAGACCTCGTGCCCGGCCAGCCCCAAACAGCCCTCCTCACAGACCGTGCTCTTGAATTGCTTTTTCTAGAATCAGCCCAGACAGCAGATTCTTAGCCGTTGGTTCTTCTGAACACACAGTGGACTTCTATGACCTCACTCAGGGCACAAGTCTGAACCGCATTGGCTACTGCAAAGATATCCCAAGCTTTGTCATCCAGATGGATTTTTCCGCAGATGGCAGATACATCCAGGTAGGCTTCGGCTTTACTAACATCTGGGGCAACCAGTAGTAAGAGTAGTGCTGACTGTGCTGGGCAGTTTGCCAATTGACTCTTCACAGGAACCATGTAAGTATTGTTACTTTCCCCCCGTATTATAAATGAAAAAACAGAGGCATAGAGAATTTAAGAAAGTTGAATAGAATTTAAAGTAGTAGACTTATTCTTCAGTAGGAAAGCGGGAAACACAAGCCCTCATCTCTGATCCTCCTTTCAGCACCGCCCCTGAAGAGCTGTCTAATCCCTCATTCTCTGGGGCTGCACCAGAGCCTGGGTTGCTTCCTATACTTACTGATTTCAATTCCAGATCCCACTGGGTAGTGTGGTCCTTCCACACTCAGGACCCGGACTCCAAACAGCCTGGAGTGAGCCCATCACTGGCCGTGGGGGGACTGACCAGTGGGGAGGAGTCCCCGCCTTGGCACTTAGAGCTGAAAATAGAATGATTTCTCTAGCACTTTGAACAAATAGCATGCATTTGTGAGCCGGCCTGGAATTGGTAGTCATTGTGGGAGGAGAGAGTGTCGTTCATTCATCAAATGTTTACTGAACCAGGCACTCTGCTAGGCTTTTGGGTGGACAAAATGGGCCTGGTCCCCTTTGTTCCATGTCCCTGGAACATGTCTTGTCATGGAGAAGCTGAGCATCAAACAAATCATCACAAAATGTACATACAACTACAAATTGTGGTTATGTGCTGAGAAGGAAAAGTACAGTGTGCTCTGGGAGCTTAACAAGCACGGAGTTTGGATTGACTTCCTTTCCACACAGATATTTACACTGAAGGCTGTAGGGTGTGTAAGAGCTGGCCAACAGAGGGGTGGGAACACGGTTCCAGGTTCCAGGCCTTGTGCGTGAAGGCCCTGTTGTGGGAGGGATCTCGGCTCATTCCTGAACAGCAGGAAAGTCTGGGGTGGCTGGGCTAGAGGCAACCCCTGCAGGGCGAGAGGGGTCTGGAGATGGAGGCAGCAGCCATTTTCTGGCAAGTGATCAGTTTCTTCCAGAAGGTCCCCAGAGAAACTAGGATCAGGTCCAAGATACTTCAGAAATCATCTGTATCACTGGCTGTCCACAAGGAAACTTGCCTCAGGTCTGTACCCAAGGACCTTGGTCCTCTGGGAACAGAGATTCCCAGACTTGAGTGAGCACTCGAGTTACCTGGAGGCCTTGTTAACACAGATTGCCGGGCCCACCCCGAGCCTGAGTGGGTAGGTCTGGGGTGGGGGCCCCAAAATGTGCATTTCTAACAAGGTTCCAGGTGACGCTGATGCTGCTGGTCCAGAGCCACACTTGGGAGTACCACTGCTTTAGGGCTTTGGAAATAGTGAGAAAATGGATGGAAAAACACCCTGTTTGTGTAAATTTTGCCCTGGGCTGACCACAGGCTTGGCAGCCTGGAGCTGAACTTGGGATCAGTGAAAAGTCCTGGGGTTGTGGAGGTTGGGAAACAGTACACCCAAAGGATAGACACCTGTTCCCTTTGGACAGGAAAGAAGGTTGACGGGCATGGCTGCCTTCCACTTGCAGGTGTCAACAGGAGCCTACAAGCGCCAGGTGCACGAGGTCCCCCTGGGGAAGCAGGTAACCGAAGCCATGGTCATTGAGAAGATCACCTGGGCCTCCTGGACAAGGTGACTGGAGGAAAACACTTCTTGAGGAAAAGGTCACAAGGGAGACTCTTGTCCCAGGCTCAGCCTCCAAGTGTGTGTGTGTGGATGGGATCTGAAGTGGCTTAGAGACAGGGCTGTCTTTCCTTTGCAGGGGTGGGGGCAGAAGGATTCTTGCTACCAGCCTGGGCTTTTGAAATGCAAAGTCCCTCTTTTTGTGTAATCTGTCCTACCCAGCCCCAGCCCCAGCCCCAGCCCCATTCAGCAAGGTCAAAGGGAAACCATCTCCCAGCTCTTGGCCAAGCCCCACCACCACCCTACCACCCCATGGTAGACTGGGAGGCCACCTCCAGCCCCCAGGGCTAGAACTGCCAGGTAACAGTGCCTTGCCAGTTCAAAAGAGACCACCAACCTGTGAGCTTGAAGGAGCCCCCACTCTTCTCTCAAACCTACATATGCTCAGAAACACTGTAGGGAAGAGGAAGAGAATCAAAGATGGAGGTAACATTCCTTTGGGGGATAAAGGGGACTGGGGCAGAGAATAGTTAAGAGCTGGGCCAGGTGTCCAGAGGGGAGGGGACAGATGCTGTCAGGCCATAAGAGCTACATGACGTATTCAGTTTTCCTCTTATCCCTTGGAGAGTGTGCCTGACTGCAGGAAGCCTTCTCACACATCTAACACCCCTTCCTTTTGGAACAGCATTTTGGGAGACGAAGTCATTGGCATCTGGCCACGAAATGCAGACAAGGCTGATGTCAACTGTGCGTGTGTAACCCATGCTGGACTGAACATTGTCACAGGAGACGACTTTGGGCTGGTGAAGCTCTTTGATTTTCCATGCACAGAAAAATTTGTGAGTTTTCCTTAAAGTCTCCCTGCACTGCCTGCAGGCTCTCTGTTCTGTAGTCTGCCAGGACAGTGGCCGCATCTAGATGGCCATCTAAAACCTAGAACAAGAGGACTCTTGTCACATCCCTGTGGAGATTTGGCAACACCCAACCTTCTCATCTCCCTCAGGAGGGGAAGTCCTGGAAGCCAGGAGAATGGGGGGGTGGACAGAATGGCCATAAGTGGGGCGAGAATGAGACAGGAGGCCAGTGAAACACTGGCTAACAGAGACCAGACTAAATGGGAGCCCCATGGGTGAAGGAGGGTCCTGGGAGGCGGGGAATTGAGTCCTGGAAGTAGTCGGTGGTTGCTGGAAGGAAAAGGGTCTCTTAATCATCTCCATTCACTTTTGCTCACAGGCCAAACATAAGCGTTACTTTGGTCACTCAGCTCACGTGACAAACATCCGTTTCTCTCATGACGACAAGTATGTGGTCAGCACTGGAGGAGATGACTGCAGGTACCTACCTGGTTAACCTGGCTCTGATGCCCAGGCCTGGCCTGCACCCCCGCCTACCTCCCCTCAGGTGTCAGCCCTTCCCAGGGACATGGGGGGAGTGGGGAGTGGACAGGAAATTCAGTGAGTTCTTACGAGGACGAGGACTTTCCAAGTATAAGGCATTTAGTCTCTGGGGACTCCCAACCCACACCGTGATGGGCTTATGTCCCCACTAGGGCTGTCCTGGGGTTGTGAGACGCGAAGGGCGTGTGGTGGCTACTCTGAGCATTGCTGGGTGGAGGGACATGTGGGGGAGAGACCCAAGATGGCGGATTTCAGTAGGAGCTGCTGAACAGCCCACGGTGTCCACTGCATATAATCAGGTTAGAATGACCTTGATTCCATAGATCTTTTAACTCATAACTTCCAGCTCATCACTGGAGTTCTTACCCATCACTGGATATTAATCCACAACCAAGAGAGGTTTAAAAATCATATTGAGCCTCAGTCACCTTGAGAAACAAGCACAGCATGTTACCCAGCTTTACACTGGAGATCAGGTGAGGGGGGAGCCATCAGGCCCAGTGCTAGTTAGTAGCAGAAGGAGAACCTCAACCAGCTGTGTCATCTTGTGAGCCAGGGCTGCTACTGACTACCCACTGCTCCGTGCAGAACAGGCCCATTGCTTTGTGAGGCAGGACTCCTCTTGCAGTGTTTAGAAGGACCCCTACCAGCCTGCTCTGGAGATGACATCAGCCTCCTCAGCATTTCCGAGGCAGCTCTCTTCTGTCCCTCCACGTTTCTCATTTGGAGTGTAGAGGGGCAGGACAGGGTCATTCTAAGTCACTTAGCTTCTCCACATCTAATGTAGCTGAGGGGCTTTACTGAAACATGAATATTGGTTTCTTTTCAGCCCAAGCAAAACCCTTGGGACGACCAAGAAGACATGCATGCATTCCAGATGTTTTCTAGTTGTCTGAGTGTGTGGAAAAGGCACCTGTAGGGAATTTCAACCCACTTCCTTCCCAAAAGCTTTGTGTGGGAAATGGCCCCAAGGATGCTTTCTGATGGCCTGCCCGGGAGATCTCGTCTGCTGTGCCAGCTGCTTCTGGCACTTAGAGCCCTTGAGATAGTGCTGAGCGCCCTCTCCCTGAGGGGTGCAAACACCCATTTAGAGCAGCACCAAATGGAACAAGCTAGCGACAGGAGACAGAAGCCTAACAGTCACCTGGTGCAGGGGATACGAGGGACTTCTGATGACATGAAAGGCTAGAAGTAACCTTTAAGATGCAGGGCCCCCAGGCCTCTGCAGCCACGGGAGCCTGCTGTGATCCCTGGCTCTGTGCTGAGCACTCCAAAGGGCTCGCCTACTCGAGTGGAGATGATAAAACCTTTTCAATAGTAACAAGAGAGATAGTGCAGAGTCAAGCTGCCAAAAGTCCTCCCGTTCAGAACACACACTCGGGCTGTTCTGAAAGAGCCATACCAAATGAAGAACAGTAGACCTTTTTAAAAAAGCATTAGACCTTTCATTGGTGGCAAAATCCCTGGTTTGTTGTTTGAATTTGAAATTGAAATGTTCAATGCATCACCTGAGTTTTTATTCTGGAGCACTTGGCAAAATGTGTGTTTGTCACTTGACACAGTATGATGTCCAGCCATGCAAAATGACTGATCTGCTTTTTCAGTGTGTTTGTGTGGCGATGTCTCTAAGTGCCAGAATCCTCTTACTGCTGCCACTACCAGCCAGCAACCACAGAGGCAGCGAGCGGGCGCCTCCTTGCCCCCCGCTGCTGGGAACCGCCTACAGCGGGCAGGCCGCACAAGCTCCATGTGCTAGTGAAGCGGGGTGGCTGCTCCCATCGTCCGGAATCTCCGAAACTGTGATGCCAAGACGGGAGGTCAGTTCTCAGATGTTAAGACTGCTTGCCTGTTCCTGAGACTAAAATCTATTGTACTAAGTACACAGACAAAGAAATCCTATCTGATAATGTAGCCCACTGACAAAATTTAAAGCCTCAGTTACCCTAATCTATATGTAGCTTTTAATTTGCATCAAAACTTTTACAAAAGATGTTTTGCTATTATGTTTCTATATACTTTAAAAATGTTCATTTTTACAAACAAGGAAGTTGAACAGGACAGCTTAAGTTAGGTTCACCGAAATACTAGAAACATTGATAGCCTCTGTTCTCCACATTTAGCTTTCAAAACCAAATGAGCCATGTATAAACAAGTTGAGAAAACTTAATTTTTTAATGTTTCATTTGCAGAGTTTTATATCCATTAAGTGCCTTTGAAAGCTTCCAGTTGTGTGGGCTGCTGTCTCACCTCCCACAAATTGTCTCCTTTCTTCACATGGTGCTAAAATGTCAAAACTGAGGAGGGCTACAGGACCCTTAGCAGATTCCTGGGCTGTCACCCGTGTCATGTGTTTAGGTCAAGGCTTCCTAAATTAAAGACATCAGATCAGTTACCTCCTTGGGAAACAGTGGCTACTTGAAGGTGAGCCACAAAGAAACTCCCAATTTCAGGAGCGGGGGGGGGGTGCGGGTGGATGGGAAGACTAGGTTTTCACTATATTGAGTGCCAAACCCACAGCCTCCAAAACATTTCAAATAAAACAAACCTCTACTACAAAATAGAAGGGGGGGGGAGATCAGGTGGCTCCATGAGGATGAGCTGATTTATCTTGTCAAATCCAAAATGGTAACAAATGAGGTGACCTGAGGCTGCATTGGGTTTACCGCTCCCAGAGTGGGATGGGCTTGACTCCAGTAGACTTTAGGCTTGAGGTAGACTATGTATAAGGTCAAGTCTGGATTTTAAGAAAATCTCTGCAGAACAGATTCCTAAGCCCAAGCAATAGATCTGATAAATCAAGATACAAAGCAAAACTGGCAGAATGTGACTCGGCCAACACCAAGCAGAAGTACCCTAAACCACCTCAGTCGTACTTTACACCTGGCCTCCCGCTGACCCCAGGAGGGGCTGAGGGCACACCCTGGGAGGAAGGCTGGGGAGGGGCTGTGACTCTGAGCACATCTATACTGCTTAGTCCTTGCAGTCAGTGAACTAAAGAATTCGGGATCTTGAGTTACTGGCTATTTGTAGTTGTCAGTTTAGAGGAAAGGTGAAATGAAGCATTTTCAGTTAAATAGATTAACATTTGCCACAGAAGTGCTTCAGCATTCTAAATGGATGAGATTACTCATTAAGCTATTTTTATATGCCAATTTTATTAATGCCTTACATTAATCCACTGATAGGTTGTTGGGCCCACAGTTAGTCCCTCTGCAGTCCTAATTGTTTCCTGTAACCATGTGATGCTGAGTGATAACCATGATACACTGTACCACTGACCTTTCATACTGATCAGATGTTGCATTGAAATAACCATGTGGAAGAACAATAAACTGATCAATGATGGTATGTACAACTGTATGTAAAGAGCAATAGTGTCTGTGTCAAAACTTCTTAAATCTGGTTTATAAACATTTATATGAATCCTGCACCGTATTTATTCTACTCTATGTTAAAATATTGGTGCATGAACTTATTTTTGGTTATCAAAGTATAAAAAATATTATTTAAAAACATTTTCGCAAACATGTTCTGTTTCCAAAGTAAATGCAGCTGCACTCTGAGCTTAAAACCTTTCTGCAAGTACAAGCCACCAGACTGGTGGAAGCAGTCTACCCTTTTTGTATGCTTTTAATCTGCAGCAGGTTCATGAAACCAAAATACCGAGCATTAAGTCTATAAGCTTTATTGGTACTTTGCTTTTACAGTTCACAATGCATTCCACAGATTTAGTTCAGTACAGCTTAAACCACAATTGTATAAATCGGCATTTTATAATTTCTTGCATAACAATGTTTGATATTTGCAAACAACATTTTTGGAAGCATTAGATTCAGTCCAGAGTTTGTGACAAAAATAACTACAGTAAGTCTGTGCGATGAAGTTTATGTTGAGTTCTATTTGCATGGCATCATTTCGTGTTGAAAACAGATGGTAGTGCTCCTAGGAATATGTTCTTTTTCTAGCTTATGTGCTTTGGAACTACACACATAAAACCAATGACTGAAATATCAAGCACGGTGGGGCAGCTGGAAGGTAAAGGTCTAAGCTTTGTGAAACACTATATATAGATATATATATAATCTCTATTTACTTATATTGGCAATTAATATAACAGTAAAATTCACAATACACCTAGAACATCCCAGAAAGGCAAGCTTTTTCACGCCTGCTTTGGTGGCATGATCTCGTCTAAACATACCATTTCAAAAAATCTGCATCAGTCTACACAGACCATACACAGTGCACAAACTGTGAAAAGGGTTATTTTTTTTTCAGCTCCACTTTCTCTGCAATTCCCCAAATACAGCAAGACTACCTGCAACAACGTGTAATATACAGCCTTCTCAGCTCTTTTCTTACTCACCAGTGCCTCATATAGGAAAAACAAATATGATTACTGTTTAAATCCATACATAGCAGCTCACAATACTTAAGATGATGAACACATGGCAGTCAAGACAGGTCATTTTTCTTTAGACACTGCTTTGCTAAAAATAAAGATCTGTGAAACTGCACTGCAATGTCAAGGATTCCTTCTTCCCTGACCCTCCCCCATGGAATCAAATGAATATCCCCTTTAAAGATAAACACTTATTATTTCAGGCTTTCTCATTCAGCTTTGCGTTTCAATCCAGGAATTTTCGCTTGGATTCTACAAATGAAGAGGAGGAGGAAAAGGTCAATGTAAATATTTTGAAATTGCTTTCTGCTTCTTAAACTTCTGTCCTTCATTAACCAGTCGTATATTGCTCAGCTTATACAAGAAATAAAATCCTAAGGCTGTCAAACGACAAGCTATAATTTTGTCACCTTGGCCTCAAATTAGGCTTAAATAAAACCTAGTAAATACATTTAAACAGAAATTAATGATCCAAACATCAGAGAAAAAAATCTAATCTTTTGCAACTGTCACACCTTAGGTATGACTGAAAGTTGCTACTCAATATGAGAATGCTGCACAGTTCTCAAAGTCCAGTACACCTTATCCTTAGTTAAAAAGAAAAAAAGTTGCAGATTTTAAATACTTACTTAGCCATAGCATCTTTAACATTCTTATTTGCAAGCCCTAGATAATGATCTATTTGTGCCTGAAAGAGGTAGAAAGAAGCTGTTAGACTCTTACTAGCCATTACTATTTCCAACACAGCAAAGGCTTAAGAAAACATCACATTTCTCTTTTTTTTTAAGGCTTTGGAAACTAGTACTGATATATTTCAAAGTTCCATATAAGACAGTGATCTCTGTGTTCTGAAATCTTCAATTAAATTACCTGATGCCGTTCATAAATAACAGGAACACTGAAGAGTGAAATCAGAGCTGAAAAAGGAAATACACAACCTTTTAAATAGACTGGTATGATTTAGGGAACACACACTACAAAGCCATCAAACTGGCAGCACTCTGATGAGAGCCAGGAGTGTTCCTAATGCATGAAGACATACACAAGGATCTCCTATAAACACCTGGTGGGGAGCCACTGCAGAGCAATGAATTAACCAAGGGAGGCTGCAGGAATCATTCCTGGCTTCAGATCACATCACAGACTATAAAATACAGGCATCCTGGTTGGTGAGATTCACAACTGACTGCACCATCAAATGGGGCCACCCTTGATCTGGTTTATCACTGTTAGTTTGAGTAGTCTTTAGGAACTAGTTTCCATACACAGGATCAGTTTCAGCAATTTAAAGAGCTCACAACCTCTAATGTACATTCTTTTTCCTACAATGTAAAAATATTCTCTACTAAAATGTCTCAGCTCCTTGCACACCATTTTTTCCTATAATTTTTCATTCCAGTGGTTTTGTAGACTTACCCAAAATCAGTAGTGTCAGACCATTGAACAAGGCACCAACATAGGTAAATACCCACATCAACACTGCAAACTATAAGAAAACAACAGCCAATTAAAAACAAAACTCAAGTTTCTTAATTAACCTTTCAAATAAAGTGTCCCATCGAAATGCCAAACTACTAAAGGCATATTCCTTGGAGATGTGGTAAAATAATACAGATATTTTACTTCTAAGTCACCAATCTCAACTCAGGAATTTCAGAATTCTTATTAAAACAATTAACAGATTTGACTCATTTTCTCTGGACTATACTACCAATTGTTGCTTCTGTTTTCTCTGAGATCAGAAAACACACCAAAGGTACGCCTTACCCTCCAGCTCTTATATAGTAGTTTTTAAATGGGAAGACTGGAAAGGTATTATGAGAATTAGCTGTTAAAACTGATTTTAAAGATCTAACGAGCTAAGTGATTCAAGATCTTTACAAGCTGAATACAGACATTAAAATCTCAGACATAAGCAATAATGGAGCAGGGAGACATAATCAGGCAGACCAGGTTTCAGGTACCAAAAACATCACCTCTAGCATTTTATTAAGGATCAGAGGCACTGTCTCTCCAGTGATACATGTTTTAACAGCCAATGAGGCCTCCTAGGAATGAAGATGCCTCAGACTTTTACACATATTAAATTGACCATTATTCTTTTAGCCACTGCCTTTAACAAACCCTAATATACTTCTTAATATATTAACAAACACTAACATAACATTAATACAATTCTTACCATATTAGTGCCAGGCACAGTTTTAAATGCTTTACAAATATACACTCATTTATTCCTAACAACTTTAGGAAGTAGGCCCTGTTATTACCACAGCCAATGCAGACAAAAAAAGTTTTATAACTTGCCTAAGTTCAGATTATACTGTCATGTTTTACTGTCCCCTCCAGTGACTGGGACTGCAGTGAACTGACCAAACTTTCCCACTTCAGTAATCTTAGTCTCAAAATCTGGGAATTTTTTTCTTTTTTAAATCATCAAATATGGCAGTTTGGGAAAGGCCTTGTTTCTAAAAACTGATTTCATTTTGAGAAGTTCTTTATTTCCTCTCCATACTTTAGTTTACTCATGAATGGTTGGAAAAGAGAGTTTCAAAGTTTTCTTCCAGTTCTAAAATTTGGTGACATCGTAAAGACCCAATGACATTTTTCAAAGCAGTTCCTGAATACTTAGAAACACAAAGTCAGTTTGGTTTTTATTAAATATTCATCATCAGCAGTTCCTTCACTTCTTATTATAAGCCTTCATGTGTCCGGCAATCACTCTGCCCTATTTAGTAGGTCACAAACATCACTAAGATGCCACCATCTACAGCAATTATTTAGGTTCCAGTAACACAGTATAAATGACAAAGAGGAGAGGAGAAAGGAGTTAGCGCCTCCATCATCTAAAGCACGGAGCAGCAAACTTCTGTACATAGACAGTTGGATAATATATGAAAGATAGTAAGATAATAAACATTTTCAGTTTTGTGGGCCACAAGGGATCTCTGTCACATATTCTTTGAATATTATCCTTTAAAAACCATTCTTAGCTCTCAGGCTGTACAAAAACAGGTCATGCACCAGACAGACAGCTTGCTGACCCTTAATTTAAAGCATATCTTTGTTCATGTATTCATTCATTTAACAGAATCTTACTGAGTGCCTACTATAAGCTGGGTACTGAGTAATTAAGGTGTTCAAACTCAAGTGAGTATAGTTACTGCAGGTTAGAAGACACTTTGCATTCCTCTGCCAACTGTCAGTTCTACAAATAGCAGCACTCTGGTTACCTACAAACAAATGTAATGTTCAAGTGAGCATTGTCAAGCATTCTTAGTATCTATCAATTGAAAATCAAAACTTAAATGCTGCCCTGCTTTTAGCAACTGCTGTGGAACCACTGGTAGAAATGTCTGAAGCATGACTTAGCAAGCCTCCTCCCTCTCACATAATTTTACAGACTCCTTTTGCAGAAGCTAAATATAACTTCTGCACTTGAGCAAGTTTACCATAGAGCAACAGAGATGTTTTCATCCATCACCATCCACAAGTCTAAAGGGAAAAAAGTCAACCTTCTACATTTTAGAAGAAATTGCTTTAGCAATAAAGATACCCTTACCATGACAGAATTCAGAAACTAACACATAAGCCAAAAATACTTCCTAATTTGGTCATTAAGTCACCAACAAGGCTGCACTCCAAATCCACAGAGAGCCCAAGACTTCACACCTAGGGGCTCAAATGTCACCAGGCTTGCCTCTTGGAGCGCATTCTTCCTCAAAGTCAGGCTATTCAGAGGCAAAGAGAGGACCAGAGGGAGGCTTCACGTGTCTGTGGGACCAGGCAGGTGACAGAAATGCATGAAGGAGCCTGGGTGAGGACTGATACAAGGAGGCACCCACAATCCAGCTCCACAGACTGCGGCCGAGCAAGTATTCCAGGCTAATGTTTTCAAATTTTCCCATTTTTAAGAGAGAAACCAGAAATTCACATTTTTATGTGCTATCACAGAATTTTTAAACGTTGCAGCTAAGTTTGGAGAAAATTTAACACTTCAGGGGCCCAAAACAAAAATGTTGGGTAAGAGTTTCCAGAGAACGCACCATCAGAAGAGAAAGGGGTGAGTCAGGAACCAGCACGTAGCAACTGCACGATCACTCGAACTGCTGTATAACAACAGCAACTAACAAATTTTTGAACATACGTTAGGTCAGTTACCCTCATTACATACAACCCCCAAAGTTAAACTGTTATTATCCCCACAGAAGAGAAAACCAAGACACAGAAAGACTAAGCAAGTTGCCAGACCAAAGGTAACAATGATCTCAGGTTTATTTGACTCCACAATCTCTGCTCTGCTACACGGTAAAACCACCTACAGAGTCACCATTTATGGTGCGTGCTATTATAAAGAGGCAGGAAAAAGGTCAATAAGCACTTTAAACCTACAAATTCTATGGTATTCCAAGGTAAATATGTAGCAACCTTGCAGCCAATGCGTATTAACTGTGGAAATCAAAGGCTCATCTCTCTTTGGGCAGTAATGAGACTGGAGGAAAGAGGGCCAAAGTACAATGAAAGTCTAATAAATACTTATTTGAAGAGGGCAAGGACCTGGTCTTGTTTGTCTTCTGTCCAAGGGAAAAGGGAATTAAATTTAAGTGTGTATCACGTACATTTCTCATTGAAAAGCTCTGCAGATTTTTTATTAGATGATGTCTCCACTGGGATGGGGGCATTTTCTAAGGAAAATGGGGGGAGGGTGCTTCACAGAATTTCAGAAATTGCTTTGGCAACTGTGACATTTTCAAGCTTTTCTCCTACATTTTTTAACCACTGGAAATTACTTGACTTTTGACATACTTGGCCTCATTCATGAATACACTTTGACTGTCTCTACATTTCCCCAGCCCATTTCCTGTGAGCCAAAAAAACCAGAAAGGAAACTGTCAAAATGTGTATGTTAATAAATGCCTAAGACCTGAGGACCAGATTTTAATGTTCTTTGGGGTCAGCTATTTCTGGAGTTCAGGCCCTTTTTGCTCACATTCAGATTTCAGACTTAATTCTGGAATACTATGTTTACCTGATGTTCAGATGTTCAGACAACTATAGCTAGAAATTTTCTTACAATTTTAAGATATTTCCACTGACAGTTAAAGAACTACTGTCATAAAGAATCCAGTCTTCATCATCAAAAAGCCCTATGACAGAAAGATAAGAACACCCCTGGTTTTTGAATCTAGCATATAAAATTATTAGACTTTTTCTTGGGATTTGAGGTTTTAAAAGGCAGAAGCCCCTAAAATAAAGATAAGAACCTTACTCAAGAAGTCCCAAAGCTGAACCCAGTGGAGACAGTCATATGCTTCTCTTTTATAATGAAGGGGGTGGGCCAGTGTGAGTAGGGGAAAAACTAGCCCAGGGATTACAGCTCAAAGCCACAACTTTTAAAAACAGTGATTCTCCAGGCAGTGTCCTTAGAAAAATTAAATCACACTTTCAGAGGATGGGACTCTCACTCCTTCCCCTTCCCAAGTATCAGTATCTATTACAGTTCCCCAGTGGTCCCAGTGTACAGCCAAGACTGAGAACCACTGTTTTAAAACAAGATCCCTTACACAAAAGGTCAGTCACAGAAACATAGTTAAACCTTAACCAGGTGCTTTAAATTTGTTCAACTGTCTTATATTAGTTTTCTGGCGGTAATGAGTGTTATTTAAACAAGGTTGACAAATATCACTAGGTAAAATAAAGTTATCCAGCCTCTTTCTGACTTCTCAGAGACCAATAAATATACAATAGGCTCTCCAAGAAAAGTACACATGTACAGCTTTCACAGCCTAATTTAACGATAGAGTATCTTTCCTTTACTTCCCTTTCGTTCATTCATTCTCCCCTCCCTTGGATCTGGCACTCCATGGAATAAACCCACTTTAAAACAAATCCTGAGGACTGGTCAGAACATCTGGCTGTGGTAAAATTTTGTACTACTGTTTGAAATAAGTTCTACTGAATGGAATTAGAAATATTTTGTCAGTGATTTCCCCTTAAAATTTGACTAGAATTAATCCTTTGGAAAATGGATTGTTGTTCAGTCTATGGACACTTGAAATCTTTTCTAGGATTTAGAAACTTGCAGTTAATTGCAAAGGAGCAGAACAAAAGGAACGATTACAGCTGACCTCTGAACAACACCATTTGAACTACACAGGTCCACTTGTCAGCAGATTTTTTCAGTAGTGAATACTATAGTACAAAATTCCTGGCTAGTTGAATCCATGAATATGGAACCATGGATACCGGAGGAATTGCAAATACAGAGCAACTTCGGTTAAGGAGGAACTGTGGATATGGAGAGCCAACTGAAGTTACAGGTGGATTTTCAACAGCAAGGTGGGCTGGCACTTCTAACCCCCATGTTGTTCAAGGGTCAACTGTACACAGGAATTTAAAAGAAGAAATCTGCAGAACATATTTTTATTTGTCCAAGTCAACCACCAAAAGGAGACCTAGACTAGGCACAATGATAACCACCATCTCATGTGAAATCTTTTCCAACAAGCCTGTGAACCTTGGGGTTCGGTTAGTTCTTTGATCACATTTGATAGAACAGCTTCTCCCTGACATTACCCCCCCAAAAAAAAGACAGACAGCAAGGAGAAGAAAAGTTTCATATGCTAAGAATAGTGACTCTAAAATTTTCAATTTCTGAGAAAGAAGGTTTCAAATAGAAGCAGTGGTACAAATGACAAATGCTGGAGGCTGTGGGGAAAAGGGAACCCTCCTACACTGCTGGTGGGAATGCAGTTTGGTGCAGCCACTGTGGAAAACAGTATGGAGATAACTCAAAAGACTAGGAATAGACTCACCATATGACCCAGGAATCCTGCTCCTGGGCATCTATCCAGAAGGAACCCTACTTCAAAATGACACCTGCACCCCAATGTTCATAGCAGCACTATTTACAATAGCCAAGACATGGAAACAGCCTAACCATCTATCAACAGATGACTGGATAAAGAAGATGTGGTATATTTATACAATGGAATACCATTCAGCCATAAAAAACAACACAACGCCATTTGCAGCAACATGGATTTCCCTGGAGAATGTCATTCTAAGTGAAGTAAGCCAGAAAGAGAAAGAAAAATACCATATGAGATCGCTCATATGTGGAATCTAAAAAGAACATAAATACAAAACAGAAACAGACTCATAGACATAGAATACAAACTTGTGGTTGCCAAGGGGACAGGAGATGGGAAGGGATAGACTGAGAGTTCAAAATTTGTAGATACAGACAGGCATATGCAGAATAGATAAAACAAGATTACCCTGTATAGCACAGGGAAATATATACAAGATCTTGTGGTAGCTCACAGCGAAAAAAATGTGACAATGAATATATTTATGTTCATGTATCACTGAAAAATCGTGCTCTACACTGGAATTTGACACAACATTGTAAAATGACTATAACTCAATTAAAAAATGTTAAAAAAAAAAAAAAAAAAGTAGTGGTAATTATGACCCAGAATCTAGAAATGTAGATTATATAAATTTGAGGGCATGAAACACTTATAAAGACAGTGAGTTATAGAGAACTCTCTTTCAAATTTTAAAAAGTTATTATTTTAAACAAGCCACCAAGCTTGATACAATGTTTATTTTCTAAATGAAATGAATTTATAAATGAGACTAATTTCCACTGCATTTTCCTGAAATCATGGTAGTTTCCATATTCCTAGCTATGAGCCATATAAAATAAAAGTAATCCCAGTAAAAAGCTGGTTCTTACAAATTTCTAAAAAACACTTTTAACAAGATCACAAATGGGGCTATTTATTAGCAAACTTTCCACAAATTTAAAATCTGAATATTAGGAAATAAAATCAGTTTAACAGAGCAAAATGATTTTTTCTTTAAATTGAAAAAGTGAAAAAAAAAGGAGTTGAAAAAACCATTTTTGCTTGCTTTAGGGAGGGAGAATATGATTCTCCTACAAACTGTTGTGGCTAAAAGGAAAAAAGTAACAGAAGGAAAATAATTTTCTTTTAAAAAGTGCTCTCTATATAGACAAAAACTGGGGGGTATAAGAGTGGTAAATGCTCAAGGAACATGTCTAGAAAAGGAATACTATTAGGTCATTTTCATAAAGAGCCAAACGTGTTGTTTTTTTCTCAGCTTTTTTTCAATAAGACATTAAGCAAGTATCCTGTGTTTCTCTGCAAATGGAATTTATACTGCTCATACACAATGACATAAGAAAAGGTTTAACTCAAGTCCCCCCCATGTAGCACAAACACAGTTTATCAAGGAAGACCCTGCAGGTATATTATCAGAGGGTGCACATGAATTACCAAGGGCTTTGTATCTATCACCTTTGTAAGTTTTATGGTTTTTTGTTACTCCTTAAGGAGAAAAAGTAGTAAACCATACTTTTAATGCAAGTCTTTTTTTCTGATTAAGAGACAAAGACTGTTTTAAAATATAAGAAAATTTCATAAAAGCAAAGTGTTCCAGAAAGTAATCTATCTCATTATGTGCCACTTCCCATTACTTTCAAATTAGCAAAGTCACTCAAGGCAAGAATCTACCAAGTTCACTTTCTCTCATTTATGCTAGCTTCCTCACAAATAACGTAATTGTTAAAAAAAAAAAAAAATCCAATGTAATTTTCAAAAGAAATTTTTAAAATAAGATTACACAGCAAAAAGAAATTCTTTATCTCATAAAAGTAAATGTCCTCATATTCTATTTTCAAATATCTGTGCAAATCAGACTTAAAGGGCTTTTTAAAGTATTTAATCAGGCCTCCTCTGACATTTTCTTGCTCCTCTAGCCTTTGCAAATATTTCCACACCTACATAACTGTCTACACATAGGACTGTGTACAGATGACAGTAAACTCTGTAAGAACAAGTAAGTTTTCTTTTCATTAAAGACAGGGGGAATCTTTAAACTCCAAATTGTAAAAACTGGAACACAATGAATGATTCCCACATCAATTTGTTTTTGTTTTTAAACAGATCTCTTCAAAAATGCCTCTTAAGAAAAATACTGAACTATAGACATACACAGCTGCCTTAACTGCTATACTATGCAAACATGAAGGATGACTTTTAGTTTATATCTGTTGCAGTTTTTATTAAGTCTATAAAAACAGTGACTCCTCTATCAAGTTTCATGATTTTGTTTGAAGTCACACCCTATTCCCAACAATTTGACTGCTAAATTCAGAGATGGCCCTTTGCTGTCTGAAGCTCTGTATCACTATTTCTAGTGTTTCTTCTCAATCAATTCTCACCCACAAAACCCTTCATCTTAAACTGCATTAGGACCTCCCCATCAATAATTTTTCACACATGTTCTACCCCAGCAGTCAATCTATATATTGCAAATATCACTTCAATGCATAGGAACTGGTTTCTTCTAGGACCCCTGTGTACAAGATTCTACTTCATTTACTCCAAAATACCATTTGTTCCTTTTTGAAATTAATCAAACCATCCCAAATGACATAACCATGATCTTTTTATTTACAGACTGACATCAGATAATTTCAAAGCACTACTACAGAATAAATCACTAAATACAAGGACACTACACAGAAGAGATAAGTAATAAAAGGAAACTACCATTAATGTTATTAGTAAGTAACTGAGGTTCCAAGTCTTAAACTGAGAGAAGCACACAGCTGAAAATATTTACTGGCCTATTAAGGCTAAGATATTTGTTAAAAGCATTTTGAGCATTTAAACCTATAAATTCTATTGCTATGATATCCTTGGCTAGCATGATACATTGCAAATTTGGATTATCTCTCCTGGAAAAGAAAATTACAGTAATTACTACCATAGTACATTTCTTCCCAGGCTCAGATTGGAACAAGTCTGTCCTAAGTCACAGGCAATAACACACAAAACACAAATGGCAGGTTCTATGTAAAAGGAAAAGCACTAAAATCTCAGTGCTTGGGGTTCACGTTAAGAGTTTAGTGCTTGCTTTGAATCAGCCTAAAATTTGGGGAGCTTACTTGCAAAGTGAGACTCTAACAGCTGCTATAGCAGGTCCAAAAACTGAAGAAAATTCCAAAGATTACCAACTGATGATGAGGTGTTTCAGAATATTAAAGCTTTTCCTGGATAAATATTCCAAGAAAGAGTAAAAGATATGAAATAGCTTATGTGTATGTAAGAATCACATACAAGCTAAGACATTAAGTGCTAGACTCTAAAACAGCCAAGCAGATGAAATCATATCTGGTATTAAATCTATTAGATAATATTTATTCTAATAGTCAAGATTCTCTTTAATCTTCTTTTAATCTTTATGATTTCCAAAAGTATGAATTTATAACATTTTCCCTTTAAAAGGAACTGTACTTTCCTCCATCTTAAATATGTGATACAGTACTTACTTCATTATGTCTTTATAATTTACTTTAATATAGAAAAATAGAATTTTACCCCTTGTAACTCAATTGATACCAAATTCTGGGAATGCCAAAAATGAAAAGCAAAAAAAAACTTACCTTCAGAGAATCCACTAAATCATCAACTAAGAAGAGGCGTCTGAGTTCTTTTATTGTGCAGTTCACATGACCAAGAGCAGAATTACTGTATTTCTGAACCAACTCCTCAGATATAGCAACTTCAGATTCCAAGTATGCCCTAGAAAACAAAACACAGTCACTGATTGGAGTGATTTTCCCTGGATGTCTGTCAATCAGCAATTATATATCTGTAAAAGAGAACATTAATATTTTACTACAGAAGTCTACTCTTTCCAAATTAAGCACAATGTAAAAATTCACCAAGCATGGAGTATTTATTTCATTTATACATGGATATAGAAACCAAGCATACACTTTGAAGTCGGACATATCTGAGCTTGAATCTTAATCTCTGCCACTTACCTGGCTGTGTAACTTTTGGAAGTTAGTCATCACTCTAAACTTCGGTTTCCTCATTTATAAAACAGATTATCATGAGATTTCAATAAGTAAAGTGCTTAACACAATCAGGCAAAAAGAAGCACTCAGTAAATGGTAGTTGTTATGGATTTTTTTTTCAAGTTGACATAATGTTATCTTATCAAGTATTCCTAACAAAAACCCTAGTCATTTCCAAATACTACACTCTTATAGCCTGATCTTTAGAGGAAACTACCCAATAAATCAAGCCCCAGATTGTGAAATGGCTGCCAAAAATATGAAGGCAATCTCAGTAAAACACAACAGTTACTGTCCACTTAGATGCCCCAATCCATTCTGAGATAGCTGGAACTGTCAAATTTAAGAAGAGAACTGTAGTGGGGGAGGGGGGAGTCAAGTCTGCAGGAATGCAAGGAATTGCTTCATTAGTTACTATTTCAACTAAACCATTTTATCTTGGCAGAGCAGAACCCAATCAGAAGTGCTAAGTATTCTCTTATCTGTTGGAAGTGGCTCCTTACCCAGTCCCTTCTCATCAGCTCCCTATGTCTGTGGACACTAGTTACACTGGAAGTAACTGTCCTCTTTGATAACTCCTTGTCTCAAAGTTTCAACCCCTGCAGTAGGCCCCAAATATGTCTCCTTGTTTTTATTCACTGTGCCTTTACTGTAAGTTTTTAGATGCTCATTATTTATAAACTGGAATAAATGACCAGTCTCCAAACCAGTCTCTAATCTGTCTGTATCCATCCCTTCAGCCAGTGCCAGGTCAGTTTTATCTGAGCTTCCCTAGATCGTGCTGTTTAGGCTGAACCCGGGCAGGAACCAGAACTGCTACTACCTAGTTGTGTAACTTGGCAAAAGCAATCAGCTTCTCTGGGTCATGGCCAATTCTATCCAAGTTAGAGAAATAGACTTTTTAAATCCATTCAGACTCAAACATTATGTGATTCTATGGTTCCAACTGTACACAACAGCCCTCCTAAATCTTTCCAACCTTACTTCCCAATACTATGTTGTAGCTCAAAATTGAGCCATTCTTCAAATATTTTTTTTTAATCCTTAATGCCTTTATTCCTCACACTGTTTTCCCAATCCCCAGTGCTCTCCTCACACCTCTGGTGACAGCATATCCAGTCAGCCAGACCCATCTCAAATCCCACCTCTTCCAACCCTACTATGTAATTCTAACAATACTTTCTTTTGTATTATTCTTAAGTAATTACCATATCCAGCCCTTAAATATAGACGTGTATATTTGCAGATTTTTTCTACTAGAGTATAAACTGTTAAGGACTAGGAACACATCTTTACTAGTACAATGGTCTACCAAAAGACAATTATTTATTAGCCAACAAATATCAAGTTGTTATTATCAAGTTACAAATGGTCAAAGATTCACATCCACCCCTTAAGTCAGCAGTAATTTATTCATGCAGCTTTAAGAAATACAGAAAGGCGACTGATACAACTTTAGTTGGTATTCTGCTTCTTTGTACCACTGCTTTTGTCCTTGCTGAAGATGCCTGGCCAGCAGGCACAAAGGCAGCACTCTCCATCAGTGACACCCTGTGGATATTTACATTCATTCAACCAGCATTTGTGTGATATTAATGCAATTCCAGCACTGTCATCACTCTTCCAATGACCGCAGGTACTACATATGAAATATGATATCAACTTCACTAGCATGATTGGAGAACTTGGAAAAATGTCCACAAGGCGTATTAAACTGCATGTTAGCTGAATTTACTTTATAATGATTATGGAAGGCTTTGAGCCAAGGATAGTGTTTCTAAGGGAATAAATAATAAAGAAATCATTAGTTTTTTTTCAAAAGTCTTTAAAATCAAACATGTAAAATTTATAGATAACTATAATTGTTGGCTTGACAATGTTTTTACATATTTCAGTATAACCAAAATCATATTCCTTTATGATTTGTGGCATGATAATAACTGCCATTTTGAAGCTGCAATTTCAGGTTAATGAATTCAAAGTTTGCTTCCCCCTCCGTAAAATGGAGTAATATCTATCTTATAGAGTTGTCATGAAAACTGGGAGCCTGAAATTAGAGTGATAGTGGTGTTAACTGATAGAAACTGACAAGTTTGAGATAAAAGATTCATTAAAAGACATGGTGAATTAGTGGCTGTCAGGGGCTAGGTGGGGAGTGACTGCTTTAAGGTACAAAGTGTCTTTTGGGTGTGATGAACATTCTGGAATGAGATGGCAATGGTTGTACAATTCTGTGAATATACTGAAAAACCACTAAATTTTATAGTATGTGAATTATACATATCTGAATTTTTAAAGCAGGGTGGGGAATGTGCTGATTATGAAGTGAGGTCAGAAGACCCAAGGTGAGGTGTGTCCATCGCACTAGCAATTAGATAGACAATGCTAGAGCGTACTTGTCAAAATAAAGGAAGAAGATGACAGTTTAGAGACAAGGAGATGCTAAAATTAAGGAGCACTCCAAAGGATAATACAAAAGTAATGCATTAGGGAATGAGAAGAAAAAACTAGATAGGGAAAGAATGGTAAGAAAAGACAAAGACATGAAGAGAAAGCATAATAGAAAAACATAAAAATACTATCAGAAAGAAAAGTATTTCTAGTATCAGACAGTACATAAAGAAAGCAATAAAGAAAATATAACTCTCACCAATCCCAACCATGTTAAAAAAAATACAGTTTTCATAAAAGTCAAATTAGATAACCAATACCTCCTTCCAATAAATAAATAAATTTTACTAACAAGTACTAGAGTTAGGCTAATGATACATAAACCCAATCTTTTCCATCATAAGCCCTTGAAATGACTTTTAGGAAATCTCAAAAGCAGATGCTTTTGGTATAGCTTTTTAGCAAAAATTTGCAATCATCTTTAAGCAGTTAAAAAAAAAATGCATTCCTGTAACTCTACAGACAGTAGAATGAAATCTCAATACTAATCCTGTTTACAGTGTGCAAAGCCAACATGTGCCTTGTTTTCTACACATCTCACCTGAATGGGTGGCCTTCATCAGATTTCTGGATAGCTTGGATCACACCCTTATATACCCTAAAGCTGATAGTCACGGAGAGCAGGGCCAAGGCAATATAAGCCGTTACACTCACAATGCTGAATACTGTCAATGAAAGCAGCAGGAATAAGCTGGCACCAAACACCACTCCAGTCTTCTTAATGTCCCTCCAGTAGAGGAGGTCAACAACTGAAAATTTAAAAAGACGAAATCTGAAATTAGAACATTATTTCACCCATTTGTATTTAGCACATTTACATTCACTCTATTTACAAACATAAAAAGGCCTCTAGAAAAAATTAAAACCAAAATTTAAGATTAACTTTATAAACTAAATTTTTAACCTACCCCAAACTGTATGTTAGTATAATACCTGAATCTGTTTGTATTTACCATAAAATGTTTTTCATTCAAATCTATTTCCTACATGTCCAAATCATCCTGGCTATACGATACTATTAAATCTCCCAAGCCCAGCATAGCAGACTTCTAATCCAATACAAGAAGAGGTTTCTTAAAAATGACCTTGAGAGTTTTCCTCATCATAAGATGTGTGACACATATTCAAATAATAGAAAAAAAATCTTACCACACACTCACTAAAATAAGATACCTCAGTGACATGAGAATGTATCTACAGAAAAATCACTAAATTCAAAACATGCTGAGAAATTAAAACTTTACTAGAAACTACACATGTAAGTTCTACAGCTCTGCTTTTAAGAGATTTCTGAGAAACTTAAAATCATAAGCTAACCTGGCCATCATTAAAACAAGTTTCCTACAAAGCAAATAATAGAGAGAAACAGCCTTTAGATTACCTGAAAAGCTAGTAGATAATTACAGTTCCATAAAATGTAGGTGTCAAGAAAAAAAGAAAAATTAAACGTGTTACACTGTTATATAATGTTTATTAATAGTAAGGAGTCAGACAAAGCCTAACCTAGCAAGTTTGCTCTTGGCCAATGGTCACAGGCCACTGTGGGGATCAAATAACCATAGGCCTGTGGTCTCAAGGTCAGGTCAACCCAAGGAGAATTCTGCAGTGTGCCAAAGGGCTCTTGAATTCACAGGCTAAACATAATTCATCTCTTTCTGAATTGTGAACAGCCGGGGTAGGGGGAGCATGGACAGACTCTTGAGTACAATTTTAAACACTTGTAATTTTTAAGATGAAGGAGGTAACAAAAATATTTCTAGGGGCTGCTTTGGTCTCGATTCCCCAAGTCCTCTAAGGTCTTTGACTTTCCTTTATTGTAAAGGGTATTTCTGTGGGGAAAATTATGTATGTGAACTGTAAAATGTTAGATATTATTATGAAGCCCTGAATTTCTATTAGTAAATATCACATGGTGTGCTGATTAAGATATTTAAATGCCCATCACAGTTTGTGTCCACCATAGCAGGGGTTCAAATAATATTTATTATGTTTAGGGAACATTTATTCCATTCTCCTAAATACGATCTGCTCTGAATGCTATTAATTGAACATCCTATATATGATGTTACAGCTTTGTTTGCAAACTGATTTCAACTATTTATTAAAGTTTTCCCCATCTCAAGTTTGCTCCAACTCTGCCTAAAACATCTACATCAGTTTTGTTCTGTTCAACTAATTTCTACTACAGTACCAATATACTAGCCAACTGCTACCTAACCAGAACATAAAATAGTGTATCTATGCTATGAATAATAAGCATTGAATAAGCAACGCTAATAGTTTTCTTATATTCAGCAAACACTGAGCTGATACTATTCAAAAAACTCAACCTAGTAGAATGAATTAGAAAACCTGAAAATGGGGACATGGACTTTTCTTTAAGTCCTGTCCAACTCTAAAACACTACAATTTTAGGAAGATAGTAAGACACATAAGAACAGTATCAATAAATTATAAAAATCACACTATCATAAGAATTTAGAATAGAAACAACTGGAAGATATTTTAAAGGACTTTGTGAAAGACAGAAATTGAGCTGGGTCTTGAAGAACTGGTAAGGAATCTAGAAAACCTATAGGGACAGGTCTAATTATAAGTCTCTGCTACAACGGCTCTAATAACTAATGTAGCTTGCTTTCTTTCGTTCGTTCTTTTTTTTTTTTTTTAAACAGGATACAGCAAGAGGGTAGGGGAAGTAGCGATAAAGATAGCCTTTGGTAACATTCTGCCCTGGAGGCTCCCCCTGGGCCCCACAACAGTGCTCATACAAGCACTCAGACTCTGGAGTTGCATCACTTAGACTCAAACACTGGCTCCATAACACACTAGCTGTGTGACTTCAGACAAGTCACTAAATCCCTCTACACTTCAGCTTCTTCATCTATAAAATATGTGTAGAAACAAGAATGATCTTACTGAGATACTGTAAGGATTAAGTGAGATAATGAATTCACAAAAATTTTTCATTAGTAAGATAATGAATATAATGTATTTAATATAGTAAGTAGCATATAATAAATTCTTAATAAATGTCAAGGTTGTTATTTTGTTATTATTATAAATACCACCACAATCACTATCACCTTTCTTATCCAGGTATTTAAATAATAAATATACCAAGAAAAAGAAAAAAACTCATGTCAACCCATTAGATACTTTAAAGTTAGTAAGCTGTATTGCTGTGTTTATATCACAAACATATTACTTTATAAAACACATGAAAGAGGACTTTAAAACCTAGTAATCCCCTATTCTGAGCAAGAGACTGTGCAAGTACTTCGTATACATTATCACTAACCACAACTCTATAAAGTATTTATTATCTGCATTCTAGACATAAGGCAACTGAGGCTTAGAAGTATTATTAAATAAATTGTGCAGGGTTACAGACTGAAATTCAGGTCTAAGCATGAAGGTCTCACTCTTTCCATCATACCACATATTGTATTTAAAGGAATTTATCAGTATTCAAGTTTGTTTTTTATCCTACTTGAGGATTCCAAAGAGTGTTTAAACCCCAATTTAAATAACTGAGAGGAGAGAAGCAATTAACTAACACCACTGGCAGAGTTACTTACATAGACCAATAAATTCCAGTAATATAGATTCAATAATAGGAGTAAATCATATGTTCTGTTTAAATTGCAAATTGTGGTTCCTGGAAGCCATCTGAATTGTCCTTCACTTTGAAAATAAATTAAAAATATAACTAAATAGCTATATATATATATACACACACACACACATATATATATCCAGGTAAGACAACAGAAATCAATCACAATGCAAAACTGCAAATCTTCCTAATAATGTTAAAAAAAAAAACAAAAAACTGAAAAGCTACACACTTTTTAAGCCTGAGAGATGTTTCAGAAATGTCTTCCAGGTTCTGATCTACATTCTCCACATATCCCTTTACTGTCTGAGTCAATATCTACTGGGCACTTACATTATACTAAACATCGTAGACAACATTATCTCTTTCAATTATTAAAATCCTGTGACGCAGGCTTTCAGACAAGAAAGTGAGACTCAGCTCTTACATGATTGGACCCAGATCATTTAATTAATAAGTGGTAGAATGTGAATTTTTAACACAGGCTTCCTACTGATAAAACTCATACTCTTCATGTATGATGCCAAGTTAAAGGCTTATTAGCACATTAAAATCCTTCAAAGTGTTACACATTTGTACATACAATGAATAAGCAGAGTATAAGCAGGTAATTACTACATGTGAGATGAATCATAAAGGCCAAGAAGAAAGTCTAAGTAAAATTAACAAGATAGGTTAGTAAGGAACATGTAAATTTTAAATGTATATACTTCACCTACAGTTAAATCCAAAAAGGAAAAAAGAGCTCTATTCCAATATTTTTGTTCTGTATTTTTCCACAGTAGAAAACTAATTAATCAAGTTGTTGAAATCATCTTTTAAAAACCATATGAATCTGATTAAGTAAAATTAGGATATAAGTATGCAAAAGTTATGGCTTTAGGTAGCCATTAAAGACAGAGATAGAGATCTATATTGCCATAGAAGCACAATTATAAATAAAAATGTTATAAAAATATTCATATAGTATAATCCCACTAAAATGTGTAACTATGAAGCCTGAAAGGGTATCTAGTAAATCGTTTTTATCCTTGGGTAGTAGTGTTATAGATGAGTTTAACTTGCTTCTCTATCCCTTTTATGCCACCCTAAATTGTCCCTTTCCAATGGCATTCATGAATTATCATCATACTTACCAAAAAATGCACCCTTTTCTATTCCTGTTTGATACCACTGGACAATCTAATAACAAGAGTGCGGTTTTCCCAGTAGGCTCTCCTACTGGGAAGAGAATACCCTGTCTGCTAGCTTAATAAGTATTTAGATACAGCTGATAGTAAAAAATTCTGTCGCTCTGGGCCGAATCAAGTTAATTTCTCCAAAGTTGATCATACAGGAATAGTCATGTACGTATGGTCCAGCAGTATTCAGTGATTATAGCCTAAAATAATAAATCTATATGAAAGTACAGTAAACCATAACCTACTACTTCCTTTCTACCTATCATGTGGTTCCTAGGAATGAGGTCTTTCCAATAAATGAAAGAACTCTGAACATCATACATGCAAGCCCGCACATATTGTGTGAAAACACGTAAATAGCTATAGGAGAGTACTCAAAGCAGGTACCATGAGAGTCTTGAGGAAGTAAGCCCTAAGAATGCTCTGGTGAAGCCTTAAAGTACTGAGGATGAACAAAGGTAAGAAAAGCCAAGAGAGATAGGTCAACTAGGTATTGATAAGCACACACAAGACAAAATTAATGTATCTTAGAATAGGAAGAGCTGAGAGGCAATCTACACTGTTACCAAAGTCACTGTGCAAAGTATAAAAGGATTTCAATCCTTTTTTGTAAAGGAACTTTAGAGATTGTTACTGAAGCTGCAAGGCTGAAAAATATTAGTTTCTAACAAACAGGGTTGCCACTGTAACTGACATTCATCAATATTTCTAGTCTCACAGATTCTTTAAATTGGTTTTAATGAAAAAATTTTGAAAGATTAAGTTTATCCAGGATTGTCGATTCTCAATGAAGGGAGCCATAGTTTTATTAAAACTCTTTCTGAGAAATATATTCAAATACTGCTGCTTCTAATATCCCTTCAAAGTTATACCCATTAGTTAACTTAGATGTCTGTTCAATCCTGATACCAAAATTGGGCAGAGACATCACAAAAAAACTATAGATCAAGATCCCTTATGAATATAGACACAAGAATCCTCAACAAAGTACTAGCAAACTGAATCCAGCAACACATAAAAAGGACTACACAACATGGCCACGTGGCATTTATTCCAGGAATACAAGGTTGGTTCAACACATGAAAGCCAATCAATATAACAACCCATATTAAAAGAAGTAAGGACAAAACCCCATATGATCATTACAACAGGCACAGAAGGAGCATCTAACAAAACCACAAAATCCAAGCCCCTTTCATCATAAAAACATTCAACAAAGTAGGAATAGGAATAGAAGGGATACCTTCAAGCTAATAAAGGTTATCTACAAAACCCCCCAGAAATAACACCATACTAAATGGTTAAAGATTGAAGGATTCCCCCTTAAGGCCAGGAATAAGACAGGGATATCCCCTCTCTCAACTTCCAGTCAACATTGTCCTGGGGGTATGAGGCAGGGCAATTAGTCAAGAAAAAGAAATAGAAGCTACCTAGATTGTAAAAGAAGTTAAACTATCTCTATTTGCAAAGAACATGATCTTATAAATGGAAAATTCTAATGAATCCACCAAAAAGCTACCAGAACTAATAAATGAATCCAGAAAGGTTGTAGGCTGTAAGATCAATTTATAAAAGTCAATTGTATTTCTATACTAGCAATGAATAATCTGAAAGTAAAGAAAATAATTCCATTTATAACAGCATCAAAAAGTTTAAAAAGAGCGAAAGACTTAGAAACAAAACTACAAAATATTGTTTAAAGAAATTAAAGACTTAATTTTAAATAAATGGAAAAACATCCCATGTTTATAGTTAGAAGGCATTATTGTCAAAATGGTAATACTCCTCAAATTTATCTACAGAGCAATCTCTATCAAAATCCTAGCTGCCTTTTAGCAAAAGTTGGCAAGCCAATTGTAGAATTCATAAGCAAATGAAAGAGATCCAGAATAGACAAAACAATTTTTAAAAAGAACAACAAAGTTGAAGACCTCACACTTCCCTTTTTCAAAACTTCCTACAAAGCTACAGTAATCAAACAGTTTGGTGGCTGCAAAGAGATGGACAGATAGAACAATGGAATAATACTGAGCACAGGAATAAACTCTTACATTTATGGTCAACTGATTTAGACAAGGATGCTAAGGCAATTCAATGAGGGAAAGAATAGCTTTTCAACAAATGATGTTGGGACAACTGGATATCAAAATGCAAAAGAATGAAGTTGGACCCTCACCATACACCATACGTAAAAATTAACTCAAAATGGGTCAAAGATCTAAAGAGTTTAAACTACAAAACTCTTAGAAGGAAAAAAAAGGTATAAATCTTCATGACTTTGGATTAGGCATGGTTTCTTAGATATGACACAGCACAAAAGTAAAACAAACAAACAACAACAAAAGACACACAAACACAAAAACAGATAAATTAGCCCTCATTAAAATTAAAAACTTTTGTGCTTTAAAGAACACTAGCAAAGTGAAAATTCAACCCACAGAATTGGAGAAAATATTTACAAATAAACATCTGATAAAAGACTTGTACTCAGAAAATATTAGGAAAAAAACCTCTTACAACTCAACAATAAAAAGACAAATCAGTTAAAAACAGGCAAAGAAACTGAATATAAATTTCTCCAAAGAATATATATGAATGGCCAGTAAGCAATGAAAAGATGTTCAACATCATTAGTCATTAGAGAAATGCACACCAAAGCCGTAACATGATACCACTTCAGGATGGCTAAAATAAAAAAAAAAAAAAAGACAATAACAAATGCTGGCAAGCAGTGAAGACTGAATCCTCTTACATTGCTGATGGGAGTGTAAAATTCAGCCACTGTGAAAAATTGGCAATTCCTTAAAAAATTAAACATAAAGTTCCCTAACAATTCCACTCCTTGGAATTTCTACCCCAAAGACCAGAAAATCTATGTCTACACAAAAATTTGTACAAAAGTGTTCACAACAGTATTACTCATAATAACCCAAAGAGGAACCAACTCAAATGTCCATCAACTGATGAACAGATAAACAAAATGTCCATACAATGGGGTATTACTGGATCATAAAAAGG
Source organism: Camelus ferus (assembly GCF_009834535.1). Taxonomy (NCBI): domain Eukaryota; kingdom Metazoa; phylum Chordata; class Mammalia; order Artiodactyla; family Camelidae; genus Camelus; species Camelus ferus. The sequence continues at coordinate 39,736,006 of NC_045710.1, forward strand.
AATGAAGTACTGATTCATGCTACAACATGGATGAGTGCTGAAAACATTAAGCCAAGTGAAAGAAGCCAGACACAAAAGGTTATATGACTGTTTATATGAAGTATCTAGAATAGGCAATTCTAGAGGCAGAAAGTAGATTTGTGGTTGCCAAGGACTGAGAGGAGTGGAGATAAGGAGTGACTGGTGATGGATTTAAGATTTGGATAGGGGGTGGTGATGAAAGTGTTCTGAAGTTAAATAACGGTGATGGCTGCACAATTCTGTAAATATACCAAAAAAATCAATGAACTGCACAATTAAAAAATTAAAAACTAAAAAAAAATTGCTCATTTTAACACGTTTTTCTTTGTAAGATCCACAAAATAGCATATTCTCTTACTACTTACATCACCAGAGCTGAGGACAAAGCCTCAATCCAACTAAACTTTCAATATTACTGATTGATTAAATGAATGCACACTTTATGCCAGTTTAAGGCATGCACTAATTCTGATTTATTCAAAAAGTTTCTGTACTTTGGATTTAACATTTGTTTTTACTTAAACTACTCTCAGATATCTACACTTAATAATAAATATCAATGCTTTCAGATAATATATAAAACAGTAAATGTTGCTAGACCCTAAAAGATTGAACGAATGCCTTTCATATTCTGATTACCTGCTTCATTAGTATCTGCTGCACTGTCTGAATGGTAGCTAGATTATTCTTAGGAATATAAACATTTTAATTAAAAACTGTAATATTTTCAAATTAAAATAAAGGACATCCTTAAATAAGAATTGTAGGGTCACTAAAATGCTAATTTTTTGAATCCTCTATAATCACTTTATTAGTTCTGTTTATGAAGGAAGAGTTTAATGGCCTCTTTATTCCTGAGAAACCAAAATTAACACAACGGGCTTGTACATGGAAAGCTTAATCCTTTATAGTTCCTGACGTCTCCTTCTATACTGCAGAATAAAGTGTTAATCATGCAAGGCCACCTAGTTACGACCTCAACTTCATTCTTACATAAAATGTTCATGAAACATCCTTTTAAAGGTCTGAAATTAATGTAACAGTGCTTTTTCTTATAACAGGGGAGAATGGTTATGGATTACTAAAATAATGCTGCTCAATTTAAATAAATTGTCATTTAGAATAAAGTGACTTAATCCCTGCAGTGCTTCCCCACTTTTGTTTCCAAAAAAATATGAAAAATCTTTACTTTGATTGTTTTGTGCAATGCACAGATCAGTAGCATTTTTATCAAACTAAAATTTTAATTCAAAATAATTCAGTACACTATGATCTTTAATGCAAAATAAAAACTTCTGGCCCAATGCGGAGTAAGAAGAGTTGCCTACATTTGGTAACCATAAACTCATCTGTCATAGCTAAAAATAGTGTCAGCCTTACATGCAGGAGTCATCCAATTACATTTTGCCTCAAATTAAATTCTTACTGAGGCTCTTCCTTGAATAGCCCAAAGTCAGGCTTCAGTTCTTAAATCTTTTGTCTGGGGCGGGGTGGGGGATGGACATTAAACTAGGGAGTCCTAACAGCACTGGGAGGACAAGAAATGGCTAGCAGGAAAATACGTACTTCTTAAAGCAAAAGCAAATGTTAAGTTCGCTAATAAAGTCAGATGAAGAATGAAAAAGGGAGAAAGGCAGTTAAAAACAAATCAATAAATAAATAATTACAATGAAATTAAACTTTTAGTTTTATTTTTCACAACCATAATCTTTATATTAATAAATAATTATGTATTTATTAGGAATCAGAATCCTTAAAATAAATTCTTCCCAAATGCCAGGAAATGTGCTAGAATTCAGAGTTGATCACTTATTACCACACAGTAAGCTTTTACCTCCATATAGTAATCATTTAACTGGCTAATAAATGACATGTGAGTGTCCATGAAAAAACCTGTGTGGAGTGGGAGTTTAATTCTTTCAGCAAAGACAGAAGAGCTCGAGCCCTATTTCTTTTTTCTATTTACCATCAGTATGATCCTGACTAAGATCACTTAACCTAGTTTCCCCACGTATAAAACTAGAAAATTTTAATTTTAACCACTTAACAAGTTAGCTGAAACTAAAAGGAGATTTCACCTATGGAGATGCTTGGTGAACTAAACACTAAATCCCAAGAGATTAAGTTAAGCAGGGTAATCAAATATTAAATAAGCTCTGATTTTTTTTAAAAAGGTGAATTCAACTTTCTCTGAAAGCACTGCTAACTTGGTTTCAGTTAGCAAGTTTCAGGCTGATGGATACCTAGTACTGCTACAAAGTCTCAATCAAATACTTGGCAAATCAGCACCTCTTTTGGCCATCTCTCCTCATGCTCTAGCTAGTTTTTGAAAGATATGCCACAATTTCAAGTCTTTGTCTCTTTCACCACTGTATCTTCCCTGCCTTACTTCTGACATTACAGTGCAGTGATCATTTCAACCACCATACATCTAAGGAAGAAACATTTTACATAAAACTAGCAAAAAATTCTATTCTTGCCCTTTTTATAACAATTTAGTAACCCCCTATTCTGAGCAAGGAATGGTGCAAATACTTTGCATACGTTGATCATTAATGACAACCACCCTATAAAGTATTATCTGCATTTTATACATAAGGCAACTGAAGCTTAGAAGTATTATTAAATAAATTGTGTAGGGTTACAGACTGAAATTCAGGTCTAAGCATGAAGGTCTCACTCTTTTCATCATACCACATATTGTATTTAAAGGAATTTATCAGTATTCAAGTTTGCTTTTTATCCTACTTGAGGATTCCAAAGAGTGCTTCAATCCCAATTTAAATAATTGAGAGAGAAGCAAGTAACACCATGAGCAGAGTTACATATATAGACCAATAAATTTCAGTAATATAGATTCAATAATATGAGTAAATCATATGTTCTGTTTAAGTTGCAAATTGTGGTTCTTAGAAGCCATCTAAATTGTCCCTCACTTTGAAAATAATAAGTTAAAATTATACATATATATAATTTCCAGATAAGACAACACAAATCTACCACAATGCAAAACTGCGTATGTTCCTAATAATGTAGCATTTCAGAAGGTTAATGTTACCAGTGATGTTGGAGAATTACTCCAAAAGAGACTGACAGTCCAAGAGGCACTTCAAAAGAGAGTATCTGACCTCAAAATACTAAGATCATCCACCAGGAAAGTCATTAAAACCCTTGAACATTTTGTGTAAAAAGACATTATATATGATCCAATGTGAAAATTCAACCATAAAAATGCCATTTTGTGTTACCAATTTTGTGGTAAAAACTACACACAGTGAAAAGCCCCAAAACTTGATTCATCTCTGTTCATCCTAAGAATTTATACACAGCTGTGATTATGACCTAAATTTTGTTAAGAATAAACTAGAACTTATTTTCATAACTGTTGGTTTTACATTTTAAGATAAAGTTTTAATCAAATCTTTTCCCCTCTTATTTGCTATGAAATTTGAGTTCACTTTAAGTGGTTGTTTCTTCTATATTAAGTATCATCAAATAGAAAATGTCTCAATACACTGCAGGAAGGTAAAAACTACCTATGGTTTTGCTGTCTTCTAAGGAAAATCCAAATTTCTCTGAGATAGAGAACAGTGAGGTTCAAGAAGCACCACATCAGTTTACTTAATCAGTTCACATAGTTTTCAATACTTTTAATCCCACATTCTATTTCCAGCTTTATTAGAAAATAAAAAAATAGCAGAAAGTAATTCTAACTTCCCCCTTCCAACTTTACTTCTGGTTGGCATCCACACATTACAAGAAATAGGCATCAAACTTTAGAAATAGTAAATTGCTGCCAAAAATCCTATTTTCTCCTAATAAAAACTAAATGGAAAATATACTGTTCTGTAACTCTAGGTATCTGAAAAGATTAGTAAACTGTAACTGGGGAGGGGGGAAACTCAGAGAAAATTACTAGTTCAAAAAGAATGAGCTTCACTAGTAGGTAAACTAGTTATATTTCTCTAACTTTACACACCTATGGCACACACTCAATATAAATCCTCAATAAATAAATGGCTAATAGTATAGATTTCAATGAAATAAGGTAAAGTATTCATATCACTGACCAGAATAATCTATTTTAATTTTAATTATTTAAGTGGAAAAAATACACAAATGAGTGTATACAGCTATAAACTAACAACAGCTATTCTTCTGGAAAATTTTATGGAAAATTAGAGTTTTAGCAAATCTGTAATCTGAGTAGTAATTCCTAAATCTATCTCAATTCTCATCTCTTAACAATAGAGTTGGAGGAGTATCATTAAATAATTAATCATTAATAATTTTTAATCTTTAAATTGCTTTGAGTGCCTTAAGTAAATGCTACATAGACTGTAAGATAGTGGTGATATAGTATTGAGGAGACACAATAGTATTTTAGTCTATCAATACCATTCACCTAAAAGGTGACTGAATTAAAAAATGTGAAAGCCATGAAGCAGATTTAAAGAGATATATTTACACATTATATGCACATGAACACATATCCAGTAACATAAGTGAACATTATCCATGATAAAGCAGAGAAACAAAGAGAAAATCTGGTCTTAGAATACTGCTCCAAAGATGCAAAGAGAAGGATTGGCTAAATTAAATAGCATCCTTGGGCCTAAATTCTAGCAAGAGATGGAACCAAGTGAATAAATAAAAGGGGAACCTAGGGGATACCTGGAGATCAGAAAAAGAATTCTATCACTGCTTAACATTTTTTTTCTACATTCAAGCATGTAAATCCAATCCCTAAAGACGAAGAGAAATTCTCTCTCTTGGCCCACAGAGTTCTCATTAGGATTAACCTTTTGACTATACTAAACAACTAGCCACACTTACCTTCTTTCATGGCTAGTGTTATAGACTACTGCCACTTTTATTACAGAGAGAACCATACAGACAGATGTCACAGTTCAATTATAAATGAATAAAATATCAAAACATGGATCATTTAAGCTTTTATATTTTTCAATCTTCGATTGCTCAAGTACAATATAAATTGTAAAATAAAAACAAAGACCCTGTGCCACTAGCTGTGTAGTCCTGAACAAATAATTTAATCTCTTTAGTTCTCTTGGTTTCCTTAATTGTAAAAGGGGAAAATCAGAATAAATGACTAATAAGATGGCTTGTCTGCAGGTATAATCTGAAAATTCTGGATTTACAAAAGTTGCTTCAGTTACTTAATTGCTCCTTTAAGAAGGGGTAAAGTATAGAATATCTTTTCTTATTTCTCCCATTTAAAAGAACATTTTAAAAAATTTCCAGGAATGGATGTTCAAGGCCAGGAATAAACCTGGCTGTACAAAGTTTTCAGCCTCTCACTTTGTTGAGAAGCTGTGCAGAGTCAATGAGGAGACCCAGTGATGAAGCCACCGTTTCTGCCTTCAATGAATTTATAGTTTTTTTTTGGGGGGGTGCCAGTTTTAAAAAATGCCTATATATAAATTCTATTACAGTTATGAATTTCACAAAATGAAAACCAAGAGATGGGAATTCTAAGGGACACTGGATTACCTCCACCAAGGACGATTTCTGAATATCTCAGGAAGGATTGGGTCTTTGATATGTAAGACTTGGCAAAATGAAATGGGAAGAGGGGATTTCAGACAGAAAAATAAAAACAAATGCAAAGAACAGGAATGTTTTTGGAATAAGTCCTTCAATGTGGCTGGAGACACAGTAATGGGAGATGGGATTATAAAGGCTATGACTAGACCATGGAATATCTTTTAGAAGTCCAAGATAGATAGCATGAACTTAATTTGAAAAATAAAAGGAAAACCCCTTAAGTACTATAATTAGAGACATAGTTTAGGAAGATTAATTTGACTGTGACACATAGGATTCAGTGGAATAACCAGTTAGAAGTTCTGGTAAAGAATTAGGAGTACCCAGACCTGGGTAAATGAAGAAAACAGAGAGGATATTTCCATTGCTCCCAATACGTATCCATATGAGACTTTATATACAGAAGGAAAAAAATTGCAAATTTACTCTTTTTCGATCTAAACTTGATTCTCATCAACTAATTTACTTAAAAGTGACAAAACAGCTATCTTAGAGTTAAAACCATCAGAAATGCATATGTAGTATTTAATCTTAGCCAAGGTTTCGGGACAGACACTCCTATACATTGCTCAAAATAATTTGTATCTTTCTGGAGGGAAGTTTTGCAACATGAACTAAAACTCTAAAAACTGTAACTGAGCAATTTAGAAATAATTATGAATAAAAACAATAATTTATATTCAATTATACTCAATTTAGGATTGTTTATACCTGTAAAACTTCAGAAATAATGAATATTTAACTATATATGGGATTAATAGTACATACTTAGAATACTACATCCATTAAAACATCTCCCCATTGAGTGGGAGGAAAATGATTATAGAACAAAATGTACCATATGTACCCAACACATACATACAGTTAGAAATATATACCAAAACTACTGTGTGAAGTGATAGTATTATTCTTCTACACACCTTCCAAATTTTCTACCACACACATACAAGCACACACAGCACTGCACTACTAAACCAAGATCTAGAAAAAGTATCTGATGAATGACTAAACACTGGGTTTCAACTAAGTTTAGAACTGAAAACAGGAAGCTTCCTCCAATCAATAAGTCTCACAATTAACACCCAAGTTCTCTTCTCAGGCATTTTGTGTTTATGTGGGGGGGGGGGGGGGGCATTCCCAGGAGTTAAGTAAGGTACTTGTTTGTTCAAGCAGCAAGACCCCTGCTCCTCTCTTCCTCAATGTCAGTATGTGCGTACACCTGTACCCATATACTCAGTAACCTTAAGCTTTGAAATTGAAAGTGACTTAGCAAAAGTAAAGGTCAGGGAACTCTGCAAGAATCTCTATAAGAAGTATGCTCCAGAAATGGTCCAAAGCCAGTCTTGCCATATAATCAAAATGAATTTAAATGCTAGGAACATTTCTGTCCCCATCCTACACAAACTTCTCTCAAAGGTCACCTACAGCATGTTAACTGTCAAATCTCAAAAGCACTAGTAATAATTGCAGTGTTGCACAGATTCCTAAAATTCAGCGTTCACAATCATCTCTCAATCTTCATTATTAAATGGCTTTTCTGTAGTATTTAACCAGCTATTCCTTCTTGAAAATTCTCCCTCCTCTTAATATCAGTGAACCAGCACTATCCTGCTCCTTTTATTGCTCTGACTGTAACTTCCTGATCCTCCTGGTGCTGCAAATCCCCACAATGCACGCTTCAGGCTTTCCTTTCTCAATCTTCTGTTCTCTCTATGCAAATATCCTCACAGTATTCATCCATCTCATTTTGTATTCAATTTCCAATTCTTTACTCATCAAACCTGTCATTTCTCTGAGCTTCAGAGATACTCTGTCACTTCAAATTTGAGGTTTCCAAAACAAAACCTGGCATCATTTCTACCTACTTCAGCTCTATTTCTACTGATACTAAAGCACTAGCATTGCCAAAGTTTCACTCTGACTGAAATTTCATGTTGTCCTTATCTTAGTCCCACAATTCTATGACAAGTGTCAAGCATTCCTTTCCTGGGTTTCTCAAATCTGTCACTTTCTTTTCAGGCCAAACCCAGGCACTATTTGCTTTAAATCTGGGCACAAATACAGTCATCCTGTTCTGCCTCTAAATTCTTCTTCAATTTATCTTATACAGCACCCCAAAACAGTCTTTCAAACCTATCATTTTATCACTCCATACTTTAAAACTTCCAAAGGATCTTTATTTACTTTATGATAAAATCCAAAACCCAGTCAATGTCTTTTGCAATCTGGCCCAGGATATCTTTCCATAAAATCAGAGAACATCAAAACTGGAACACTAGAAATCATGCAAAAGAGGAAACTGAAAAGGGTAAGTTTCTTATTCTGGCCAAAATCAAAACATACTAGAACAGAAACTTAAAAACCTGGACTGGTGTTTCCTAAATTTGCCTGATTATAACACGAATTACACCAGGGCCCTTAATACACTGCCATACCCTCCCCCCGTAAATTCTGATTTGGTAGATCTGAATATGGATTCACAGGACTATTTTCAAGAAGCACTGGCTGATTCTCATCTTCAGGGAAGTCTGAGGAAACCTGACCAACATCTTGCAAATCTTCTCTATTCTTTGATCATACCAATCTTATCTTTCCACTATTATCCTATAAATATTCTGTTCTACCCAGAAAAACTCTATTCACTGTCTCAGTTATACCTTTTTTGTGGTTACATCATTCTCCTACCCAACACAAACCCCCAAACCTACCCATTCCTTCCTATCTTAAAATCTTCAAAATCTTGTCTTTATCAATGCTTTCCATATAATCCCAATAATCAAGTACTACGTAGATTTAATTCATTATAAGTATCCTGCTAAGAACAAGTGGAAATCTGAGATAAAAAATATGGGAAAGAATACAAATTATTAATGTTGGTCTTAGCCTGAAAAATAAAATGTCTTAAATACCAGTTAACCAGCAACAAAACAAAACCCTGAACTTTTTAAAACACTGAAATCAAAATATCTCTCACTTCTGTTATACCTTTAAATGCTACCACCATTAGATGACTGGATGTGTTTCAACTCTGGCACTTAAGGGGAAAACAGAGTAATGAGGGAGTAGGAAAAATATGGGCTTAAGTTTTTTTGTGGTTTTTCTTTTTAATATACCTAGAGACCTTAGATGAGATTCTTTCCTCTACTGTCACATTTTTCATAAAATGAGGAAAAACTCATTCCATGGCAGCTTCAGCTTCTCACTGATTTCCATTTAAGTTGTAATCTATAATCTGCAACATTAAAATTAGCTGCTAATAAAGAAAATACTAAAATACAACAACCAATGAATCAGAAAAATAGGTAAAGTTAATCTTCCCAAGCAAAAATGCCAAAGACAAGTACTAAAAATATATCAAGCCATTGCACTAATACACAAAGTGAGGCTCCCCAGAAATTCAAGAGTAAATCTGATTTTATATTTAGTGCCTAAAAATAATTAAAATAAATCTCTGGTATAATATGCACTATACTGGGTCTTAATTTCTCATGTCTCAAAATATCCCTAAGTTAGTTCAGCAAATAACTAACTTAAGATGTTATTAAATGGTCTAAGAAACAAATCATTAATCCAGAGCCTTAACAGATGCAAAGTAGGCCCTGATGTGACTTTTCACCTATTTTAAAAGGCTGTATTTATGTCCTGTTATCACTATTATTTTTACTTATAAAAAACTAGTGTAGCACTTCAATAAAAAAAAAAAAAGAAAGAAAAACTAGTGTAGCAATTCACCTTTCACTTTGTAATGCTAATGGTCAGAAGGATGAAGAGATAAAAATCCTTCTCTTTTAACTTTATTTCATTAAATTCATAAAGGTAAAAATCCAAAGCTGTATTGTTTTCTGTTCTTTAAGTTGTAACTATAAAATCATTCTGATGTCTCAATACAAACTCAATCTTAAATTCACCTTTTCCCCACAATACTTTATTCAAAAAAATTTTTAAAGGGTGTAAAGGTTACTGTAATTAGCTCCACATACTGCTTTTAGAAACATTATCACCAGTCCTGCTAACGAATCTCCTACAGCAATACATAACATTTTTTAAAAACTATAAAACTTGAATGTGGGCAGAAAAAAAATCGCCTGTATGGAATGTCTCGCTGGACTACTTAAAAATAGCTCTAATAATTTTTAATACAATTTATTATAAGGTCAAATATACAGCCTACTACCTTCCCTTTTTCTTAAAATGGCACATTTAACCACCTACATAATAAAATATTTTAAAAATATTTAGTACACTTACAGGCTTAAATTCTTACACAACCCAATCCACTGAGACTTGAAAGGATCTGGGCTTTCAAAGGGGAGGAAAGGGGATCAAGATCACTGACTGGCTATTACAAGGACAAAGGTTAGTGACTTAAATATAGACACACATTTAAAATACTGTGTATATATTTTAACCATTTTAAGATATACAAAATTATAATCTAATTAAAAGGGAACTGGTAGTAACTTCAAAGGTTTAATAAGATTTCGAAAGAAAACAGGCTTATTGCAAATGCAGGATCTTGCTACCTACAAACCTTTGGATAGAATTTCAACTACACCAAATCAGCTTAAAAAAAAAAAAAATCACAGAAAATGTCATTATAGAATACAAAGATGGCTGTGTAGATTTATCACACCAAAGTGACCAGCAAATGAAATACATTAAAACTATACTGTTTACATATTCTTTTTCATTAAAGGTTATTACAAGATATTGAATATAGTTCCCTGTGCTATACAAAAGAAATCTGCTTTTTATCTTTTTATACTTCAATTAAAAAACTATACTGTTTACTGTGTGCAAGATTAAAGAACAGAACCTAATCAACGACAGAACTGCAAAGACTAAATCAAATGCCAGTGAAACAGAACAGCGTGACATTTTCTCATACATAACCAAATGTAAAAATACATTTGAAATAGCTATTCTAATCCTTTACTCTTAAACCTTTCATAGGCTTCATTTTTAATCCAAAATATATCTAAACTGCAAAGCTTATTCACAGAAATGTATTATTGGTCACATTAAAAAACTGAATTAAGATTTAAAAGCAGATATACCCTTGTCCTTCCAATTTTTCTTCTGACCGTCCATCTCTTTTCACGATCTGCCCTCCAGATGCAATTACCAATTATGCATACCAACGGAAAAGCTGTAACTGCAAAAATCTACCCCCTGAGACATGAAATATCCGTTTCCTCAACCGAAGTCTGCAGTCTCCTCTGCTGCACAACTGCAGCAGGACTGAAGTCACCTGATGCCTTCTGGGTGTGGAGCAGTCTGACGCAGTGCAATCTGTAACTAGGCTACTAATACTCAGGCACTACGTCCTTCTTCTATCTGTTTATTGTTCTAATCTTTTGCTTGTTGCTCACACCAAATGGAGCTACTTTTGCAGGGGGACGGGCAGGCTACCAAAAGAAAGGAAAGAAAAGAGGGTTGTTCTTCTAGTAGAGTTAACCACTGAATCTATTTGAAATGCTTTTTAAGTCATGTGCAGTTTTTTTTGTTTTGTTTTAAGGATAGGTAAATTATGCTGCTGGTTTTCAGCTTCATTTAAAACTTTAAAATTCATGGCTACCCAGTAAGATAAAAATGGACTGATCCAATGAAGGGTAGCAGCTTAAATTTCAAGCCTGGGAAATACTGAATCTCTTCCTACTTTCTCCTAAATTATCGGCATTTTGCACCCTTATGAGAGTATGAGAGGAGAATCACAAAGTCAAATTATCAATCTTTACTGAATATATATTACTTCAATAGAAAAAAGATTTTATTCAATTTCAGCAATTTCATATTTACAATGTAATGCTATGTTTTTCTTCTTTTTTAATTATGGAAATCCAGAGATGTACAAATAAACAATTATTCTTAATCATCACCTGTTCCAACTCAATCTTTCAATAAATATCTATTAGACACCATTGCAGGTACTATTAATAAACTCCTGGCTTGAGGAGAAATATTCATGTGCTAATTATATCATTTGCTTTGGGAAAATGACATAAGACCAAATCAAAATTTTATTGATAAACACAAAAACAAATCTAAGGAATTTGAGATTTTTGTTCAACTTTATAATACTGGCATTCATTCCAGTGCAGAATGTCTTGACTAAACATTAACTGATGCTACCATCTGACTTAGCAGGAAAGGCAAAATATAATGACAAATCAGTGAAATTATATTAAAATGCATGATAAGTTGAAGTATAAGGTGGAGCCTGTGTATGAAAGTACATACATCTTAAGACTACAACTACACTGAAATAGGTATATTTTTTTGAACTTGCTGGAAAACTGTGTGGGCTGCAAAATCCTTCATATCAGAAGTGGTCTGAATATCAAGGACTCAGTTCTTTCCCTCTCTACCTAACTCCAAACATAAAGCAAAGCAATCTTTAAAGACAGTCTAGTATTCTCAGCTCAAAAGTTAATATTTAACTTTAAACTTTATTTATTGGATCTCTGCATAATGTGATATTTGAGAATCCTGTCACTAAGTCATATCATGGCAAAAAATGTCTGGCCTCTCCATGCAATAATTAGAAATTCCAAACTATTCAGTAAGTATATAATATTTCCAAAATAGTATCTTCTATTAATGAATCCCTTAAGACTGAAGGCCAATAAATACTTTAGCTATAGAATAATGAACTCAAAAAACAGCACCAAAACACTGTTTTAAGTCAGAGATTACCACACTAATAGAAGGAAAAAAGATTTCTTGAGACAAATGATATTTACAACTCATATTATTCACACATTCTGGTACTTGACTTAGTTCAACAGTTTTTAAAAATCATCTGAGAGACCAAGGATGTGTAAAACCCGTTCATCTAAACATTAAATATATTTAATAGCTCCCCGGCAGATTAAAAAGCCAAAATAGGAGCCCTAAAATTTGACCTTATATAGTGATACCTAGTTCTTTAACTTTTATGATCTTTGCAAATTTAGGCTAGTAAGTTTATAGGAAAAACTGGCTAAGATAAATCAGCTGACATTTTGCCCATTTCTTTATTATAAAGTTTTAAAAAATAGAGTGGTTTTTTTTTTTTTGGTTTGTTTTTATTTTTTATGTAGGTAGTGGGGATTGAACCCAGGACCGTGAGCAAGCTAAGCACACACTACCACTGAGCTATGTCCCTTCCCTTTCTAGAGTTGTTTCAAGTTTGGTAAACTAAGGAAAAAGTACTTAAATTTGAAAATCTGATGAGACAAATTTGTTAAAAATGTAAAGCCACTGGGCTAGGCTTATTGTAAGGATCAAATGAGTCACTGTGTACAAAAGGCCTCAGGACAGTGCCTGACAAAAAGTGGCCCTGTATAACTGCTAGCTATTTACTGTTATGATAAAAATGTAACAGTTAAACCACAAGAAGACAAAGCCTGTAAAACTCATCTAAGAAAGTACATGTATTAAACCATTCAATTCTACACAACTCAATACCCTCTAAACAGAAGCGCCCCCCTCCCCGCTACACACAAATTATTATGCTTTGCTATGTAACTATTCTCCTTCAGCTGAGAAAAATTTATATATGGATAGTTTATAGTGCCACATTAAATCCCAACTTAATGAGCAAATAAAGAATATAAATCTGTTAAAGACTTATCATTTATTTTGTTTTCCTTCAAATATTTAACATTTTGTTTAAAAAAATGAAAAAAATTATTTCAAGGATGATTTTCAAATAGAGCAGACACATCCCACATTGCTTATTTGGAATAGGAACATATTTTCCCTTCAAAATAAACGCTTCCAAAGAAGGGGTCCCCAAAAGATTCCTTTATTTATAATACAATCAAAAAAGTGCTGTCTGAATTCTAAGTCCTACTGCCTATCGTGGGTGCGAGGGGGGGCGGGGACGGACGGACGACATTCTACTTTTCCTGAACTCAAAATCAGCCTTACACAGAACTTTTGAAATAAACTGTTCAGAGTTCTTGGCAACTTCTTATTCTTCAATGTCCATATCCCCGGTACCAGCCATGACAAAAAAACCAATGACCAAAACCTCCTCAAAAGCATATACCTAACTCCCTTCAAAATAGCTACATTTCTCCTGTCCTATCTCAAATCAAAACACTCATTTTCTTAATGCACTTACCTCATTAGTAGGGAAATTATATGATTAAATTAATTCCTACTAAAGTATAAAAAACCTCCTTTCTCTGTAACACCCTCATAAATATTGTGTGTGTGTGTGTGTCTGTGTGTCTGTGTGTGTTTGGCTTGTATCTAAGTGGCAGGATTTCAGAGTAGAGGACTGTATTTTGGAATAGGCAGCAATATATATGTAAGCTGTAACCTGGGCCAGCTCTCCCAAGGTGGTCCTCCTTTTCCATTTCTTTCCTTCCTCCACTTCTGAACCTCTAAAAAACTCAAGTTTTTGTTTTGTTTGCTTTACAATGTTTAGAGTTCAAGGGAAATAAGTTGAGAAAGATGTGGCCACTTGGATTGGAAGTGCTACTCTCTAAATCGGGCATTGCTTGTATATAATTCGTGATAGCTAAAAAAAGTTATCTCTACTTTTCAGCAATAGAAAAGATTTTTTAATTAAAAAAATATATAGCTACATAGTAGTTTTAAACTGATTTCAAAGTTTAATTATCCTGAGCTATACAAAAGTATGAAAATAAATGTATGTCTCATTACTGAAAGGTATTAAATAATTGTTTAATATCATATGCTGTAACATAATGCCCTCTATGGACTAAATTATAGCACTTCAACTTTACTGAATTGAATCTTAAGACACGAAGACTTTAATTTAGAAAATGAATGACAATACAAGTTAAAAATGACAAATAAATAATGAGCACTTTAAGGTCAATAAAAATTTCATAAAAGCTGCTTAAATGAACACTTAAAACCATTCAGAAAAAACCTGAAAGTGATACTATTCAATGAGACCAAATAAACGCTGATTTCTTATATTATAATCTAAAATAAATATACAGATATTCCAAAAGATCCAAAACATTTTTAGATTTGGAATTCAAAACTTTAACAGTCATTAGGCTCTGAACAGATCTTTTAAAACTTCTAAGTTTTCATTAAAGTACATGTCTGGGGGAATCTTAAAGGTCATTTCATAATGTTTTTAGTAACATGATATAAGCATCTGTTTGATTCAGTACAATGTGTCAAAATTCAAAATCCTTTTATAAAGTCATTTGCAAAGTCATTTATTAGTATGAAATTAGTATCCACAACTCACTAAATTTCTCTGCCCAACTGAATTTCCATATGGTCATAGAAAAGGAGGTCTATGGAATGCTCTATCTACAACACTAGATGGCACCAACACCCATAGTACAGTTGACTGTCCAACCCAAAGCATACAATCTGGCAAAAAAGGTCTCAATTTTCTGGCTCTTCCCTCGGATTGTTGCCTGGTACTAGGGAACTGTATCAGAGTATGATGTGAATAGGAAAACAACTCCAAGACCAAAAAGGCATGTGGGATAAAATGATCTCTGACCAGAATTCAAAATCAATTTTAAATAGATCAGAATGAAGGGGGAGGGTATAGCTCAAGTGGTAGAGTACATGCTTAGCATGCACGAGGTCCTGGGTTCAATTCCCCATACCTCCTCTAAAAATAAGTAAATAGATAAACCTCCCCCTGCAAAAAATAAAATAAATTTTAAAAAATAGATAAGAATGAAATGTGAAGTTAAAACTATAAATTAGTATATAAAGTTTAAAAATTTCCCACATGAAAACTAAAAATGTCCACTAAAATGTAGAGTAAAATAAAAATTGTTTAGAAAACTAAGGGAAAACTGTAACATGGTAAGAATTTGCATCCACTGTATATAAAGAACTTCTAAAATCAGAAAGAGATGAACTTCTAAATTTGAAGATGGGCAAAGGGTATGAACAGGCAATTCACAAAAGCAACACAAACTGCCAATAAATATGTGGAACGTGTTCACCTCCACTAATAATCAAAGTTCAAAACAGCAAGATACTACTGTAACCTACCAAAAGCTGGTAAAAGTTTAAAAAAAATAAAAAAGCCAAGTACAGAATGTCTGGAAGGATACTTAAGTAAGGCCTAGTAGGTGACTCTAGGAAGGAGTACTAGGTAGTTTGCTAAGACAGGAAGACTTGCTGTAATTACACTTTTTGAACTCTGTATAGTGGGAAGTCATTAGCTATCCAAAAAAAAAAAAAAATAATAATTGTTGGTAATTAATAGAAAAATGGGTGTTTTCTTACTCCATTAGAAGGGTTAAAAATTAGTACAAGTTTTCTGACAGCCAATTTTTTAAAAAACTCTTAAAAATGCTCCTACCCATTTACCTAAGGTTTTATTTCTGGTAATTTATGGAAAAGAGTAATTCAGAGATATGTAAAACATTTAAATATAAAGAGGTTAATAACAGCATTATTTATAAATTAAAAAGCTAGAAACAATCTAAGGGTCCTAGCATACTGACTGGTTAAATTGGAATATACCCAAAGCAAGGAACACTAAGCATTAAATAATCATATAGCAGAAGAATAAAAACATGGAAATGTTGGCATTATATAGTACTAAAATTTTTTAAAGCTATAAACAATGTGTAAAGTATGATCCTAATATGGAAAAACATTTTTCACTGTATTCATAAAGTATCCATATGCATAGAAAATAGACTAAAAGAATATATTCTAAAACATTAGCAATGATTATGACTAAGCAATACAATTTTATCACAATGCTTTTCTCTATTTCTCAAATTTGCATAAAGAGCATATATTACTTCAGATTACTTCATGTACTACTGCTGTCCTGACTTCACTGATAGTAGATCCTTGAGAGAAATTCTGACTACTAAACTTAACTGAAGCTCAAGTAGATTAAAACATTTGCCCAAGGTCATACAGCTAATTGGTGATAAAGTCAGGATTAGAACTTAGGTCTGTAAGAAGCCCAAAATGAAGTTTTCAACCATATTATATGTCTTTTATGTTTTATTTCATGTTTATTTTCAACCTGTATTGGATTCATAGTAAGCACTAAATAAATCCATACTAATTTGACAATGTCACATATTTAAGTATAATCAACTACTTTATTAATAAGTCAGTTTCTAATTTAGCTATACTGTACATTTACTAAAAGCCTTCCAGTTAAAGATATTATTACTCAATGTGTTTAACATTTTCATTTTTCTGGGTATTTAAATTTCTACTTTTATAAGATTAACTGCTCACTGTCCTAATCAAAGTCCAACTATTAATGATCAAAAGCATCCTAAATATGCTCACTAAAAATTTAACAAAAATACGTATTACCTATAATGCTTTAGTGAAAAAGCCTAAAGGCTATATAACCAATTTTTAAATTAATATAAGAAAAATGTTCTAAGTCAAAAACACTATCAAAAGAAAGCACTTATTCATGAACATATTTAAGAAGTATATGTAAACTGGCAAAAGATAATTTTCCATTCTTTACCTAGATAAAGGGGCCATTTTTCAGTGAGTTCTTTATTATGGCAATACTATTTGGTTATTCCTAGATAGCACAGCGTTTAACTATATATAATAAACAATCAACTTGTGGTTGGTTTATATTTCACTCACCAAAAGATCAGCAAAACACAATCTATATGCTCATTATGAACTGAAAATATTCTGTGCATTAGTAGCAAACCAAGCAACCAACAAACATGTACTAAGCAATCACTATCATTAAATCAAAGGTCTCAGTGGTTTAGATGGGAGACATTAGCACCTTTCTTTACCAATGACCTAACCAACAACATAGACAGCAGTTGTCCACCACAATAGTTACTCAGTCTCCACATGGAAGAAACAGAATGTTACCCTATTCTGACATCCCTATCTATGGGAGACCACGTGGAAAATGTACATGGTAACCCACTTTCCTAACTTTTTAAAAATGTCTTGCATTGGTTAATGCCCCCAACACAATGTAATAAAAGCAGCAGCACCTTGGTCGTGTGCTAAGTTTAGGACAGTAACTGCTTATTCCAAAATGGGGAAACTGAAGGGAACAAAACCTAGCTGACATCCCAGTTCTTCACCCACTCGAAAAAAGATCTGCCTTGTGGAATTAGGTAAGAACTAATACAAGTAAGACAGTTAACTGGACATCTGGAGCACAGTAGAAGCTCCAAAGTATTGTGCTTACTATGTAGCCTTGGGAAAGTTTCTTAACATCCCTAGATTTAGGTTTTGTCATCCATAAAATGGTTTCTTCTTTCAGATTATGGTGAAGACTAAATGAGATGACTACATTAAAGTGCTTGGGTGTTTAAAAGATTTCTCATAAATGGTAGTCTCCCCTTTCCAGGTAAAATGCAAAGAATTTGACTTTTCTTGGTCTTTAAAAATTCTTAAGCAAGCAAAATAAAACAAATTAATCTAACTTTATTTCAAATGACTATTATAAACACACTGAAGGTGGGGGAAAGTAGAGGGAAAGGGGAAAATAAAACTAATCCAAGTTTGGGCAGGGCTGAGGGAGATGGATCTGTAAAATAATCCTGAATTCTTTTATTATATTTATTATAATTATAAAACATTATGAAACTATGTTAGATGTATTCAAGGATTAAATAAACGACTAAATGTTTGGTAGTGTTAGGAGCCAAGGGCTCCTAACAATCTTGGGCAGGGCTGAGGGAGATGGATCTGTAAAATAATCCTGAATTCTTTTATTATATTTATTATAATTATAAAACATTATGAAACTATGTTAGATGTATTCAAGGATTAAATAAACGACTAAATGTTTGGTAGTGTTAGGAGCCAAGTTCTCACTATAGAAGGAACGTACAAATACAAAATGAAGGAAGAAATCGTTCTCTGGGAATGTTCTGGAATGGAGGTATCTGTGTACTTATGATTTCATAAATATGTGTATGTGCTTATGTTCATTTGTATACGTATATAAGCACTTCCTACCTATGTCTGCTGAAAGGACTACAATGGAAAGGCCCCACACTAGCAAGGTACCGACAGCATCCAGCTCTCGATCACTAAATGGAATAAGGGATCCTTGGAGAAATAGTTAATTTCAGGCTGAGGCAGAGTGGACAAAAGATGAGCCTACAATGTTTTGCTATGCTAGAAAGAAGTTCTTTCTTTTCCACTCAAAAAGAAAGATAGCTCCATGTCCTTGAGCCAACTTGAAGGGGAGCCCTCCAAATCTGGGACAATTTACAACCAAAAAAATTAAGTATAGTAATGAATTATAAACCACTGGGGGAAATGAGAAATTTATGGATCCATACTGATAATTAATTAATTAATGGAAAAGGAGAGCTCTTAAGAGTAGAATGCCAGGGTTGACTGATAAAAGTGGAGGAAGTATCAGAACTGAAAAATCATTTTGAAAACTTAATGGTAAAGAATGAATCAAACAAGAATCATCAACAGATACTAAATCTAGGAAGGAAACTCTGATGGAGGCCAGGATATATGCATGGTCTTGAAGTGTCCCCATCAGACTGCTTATTAGTTGTCAAGGAGGAAGAAAGACAGTAATTATACAAAAAGGAAATGAGGAACCACCGTGACCAGATGGTCTAAATTAACCTTATCAATGAGGGACTGACAGTAAGTACTTCCAGATAGATACCATAAAGAGGGGCACTACATCATCTTCATTTTGGCCATGAATTCATAAACTCAACCTAATCACTAAGAAACATCAGACATGCAAAATGAGGAATGTTCTACCAAAAAGGGAGAAGGGAAAGGGCCTGTGTTCTTCAAAAATGTCATAAGAGATAAAGACTGGAAATATTCCAGATTCAAAGAGCCAAAAGCAACATAACAACTTAATGTAAAACTTGGCTTTTGACTGGACCTTCCAGTAGAGGACAATATAAAGAACAGTATTGGGTCAAGTAACACAACTGGAATATGGGTGGTAGATTAGAAAAAAGTATTTTATCAATGTAAATTTATAAAGTTAATAGCTGTGCTGAGGTTATGTAAGAGAATGTCCCCTTCTGAAGTACTAAGAAATAAAACAGAATGTATATAACTTACTCTTAAATTGTTCAGAAAAAAAGGATGTATCTATGTATCCATATTCATAAAAATAGATCATAAATAATAAAGCAAATGGGGATATGTTAGTAGGTAAATTTAGATGAAGAGTATAAGACATTCTTTGTACTAGTTTTTTGCAATTGTTTTTAAGTTTGAAGTTATTTCCATATGAAAGTTAATTTTTAAAAAGCAATTATCTTTTTTTTAAAGTCTTCTAAATGATACCACAGGTTTAAAAAAAAAAAATCTGCTTAATTCCAGTCACAGAAAATTTAGCATATAATGTATCAAACTCTCCTTCAGCATAGATTGGTTTTTCAGTTTAGTTCTGAATAAACCTGAATGTTTCTTTTCACTTAAGTCACCCAGGGCCAGTCTGCAAATCCATCTAGGTCCCTAGTTTCAAGTGAGGAGGTTTCTATATACTGACCATAACATACATATATATACATGACATACATATATATACATACACATGTATGTGTGTGTGTGTGTATGTGTGTGTGTGTGTATATCTGCCCCAAATATACCAAAACAGGATCTGGAAAACTTTAATCATATTTATATAAATAAACAGTTCTCTATGTTTACTCACAATTGTTAACTGTAACTTTCAAAGGATTATCTCTTTGTGAAGCCATTCGTAATACCCCAAAGAAGAGCTAGCCTCTCTGTTCCCTTAGTGTGTGTTGACGGTCTTCCACTTCCAATCATTATATACTTATATTCCTAAACCATCAGTCTGTGACAAACTGAGACTTCCATGTTTCATCTGAGAAAAACATTTTAATTGTCATCTGGTAGTGCTGCCTATCAGTTAACTATTCCTTTCAGAAGTTTCATTATCTGGACCTATAGTAGTATAAATCTACACAATAATTAGAATATTCTAACTTATACATTTTTATTTAAAATGAGTGGAAAGTGAAAAATTAAAGTGCCAGTGATAGCCATAATATATTTTAAACAAAAATGGAAACCATCAGGGTACCAAAAACAGATCTTTAGCTACAGATTTTTTTTTAAAAAGTAAACAGAGAACATATAGGAAATACTGAGCCTCTAAACAATAAAGTACAGTGAAAGAAAAAGAACAAATGTTCTTAATTATGAACTGAGAAAAAGCAGCATTTATATTTAATTATTAAGAATAGTTTGATAAAATAACTTTATCAAGGCAAAAGAGGAAGACTAGTATTCATTTTTCTCATAACAAGTTGTATTCAAAAATATCAATAAGGTATCAAAGTCTGCACCATAATATCCTGCTCATTTGTCTTACAAAATCAGTCTTTCTTCTCAAAATTAAAACAGAATTCTGTCTACAAATGTCATTTCAAGAAAACAAGGAGAGCAAATTGGAGCTAATAAATTATCTGAGGAAGTTTTATTTATTATTTAATACTTATCAATGTTTTCATGTTTAACTGTATATTCAATAATAAGACCCAGAATCTTTTTTTAAAAACACCTAAATATATCATAAACAAAGATACAGAAAATCATTAGTCAAGAATAGAGCCTTCCAATGGTAATCCTGTCAGTCTCTTGCTGCATTTTGGTACATGTGACTTCATTAACACTGAGCCCACATTTTCAGGAAGACAGGGAAGCACCTGTACCCTTATAACACATATTATAATGTTTAGCTATGTTCTTACCAGTCTGTCTCCATCAGCTGACAAAGTTGCATGAGGGCAAGATTTTGTCTTAGTCTTTATTCCCCCCCCCACACACAATTAGCACACTGCTTAGTATAAAGCACACTAAACTACTTACCTACTTAAAATTAAGTCAAAGAAACCATCAAGTTGCAAGGACCTAATATAATCCCCTTCCTTTTACAGAAAATGAAACTAACCTCGAGACAGATAAAGTGGTTGTCAGTGGTACAGCCAAGACTAAAACTCATGTTATCTATATTATTTTTACTACACCACACTGGTTTCCCTTTCCATGACTTTTGTAGAGTAGACACATTTAGTGTATCCAAATAATTTTCTATTCTCTGGTTAGCTGCTATGATAGTTCATATCAAAAGTTTGAGTAAAAGCAGCATAGGTCACAATTTCTCACAGAAAAGACATTAGTAACTATTTTGTAAAGAACTATTATAGCAATAGTTCAACTATTGCTTATACTTCCTTATTCAATCATCCCCTACTTGGTCTTCAAAGGCTCTGCCCTCTTTTCTTTCCTTAATTCTAAACTGGCTACAGGCCAAGATCCTAGGTCTAGTAAAGCCAACCCAAGAAAAAGCTGACTTCTGAAATACCTGAGTGCCCCCATGTACCAGAGGACTGCTAGCATTAAGTTTTGAGAGGGAGTGTCAGGGTAGAGGGAACTGGACAGCACAGGCTGTTAAAACAACTGCTCACACATCACTGCTTATCCGTGGTCTTCACCCATGCTTTCATCACCATGCTGCTCTGGGCTTCCCAGACGCTTCCCTACTGTTCTCTCCTATACCACTTGGCTGTGCTGTTTGAAATCCCCATTCCCCTATGAACCACCTCTAACCTTCAATGTCTTTTGTGAATATTCCTGCCATTTTACGTCCGTTCACTAAAACCTGGGTCTTCCCTGAGGATACTGCTTTCCCGTGGAACTCTCTAAATGGAGACTTTTTATTCTCCTATACACTACGCACCTAGAGAGAGGAGGAGAGGCCAGTGCTCTTCTTGTTCACCAATGCTGTTTCCAGACTACTATTTCAGGGCGCTGGGCAAAAACCTTAGCTATTTAGCTACGTCTTTCTTTCCTTACTGCTTCTATCTACCACCCTGCCAGTTGCCTCACTGCCCTTTACCAAAGTCTCTTGTCCCTAGCTCCTAACCTTCTTTTCCAACCCAAGTCCTGCCATCATCCTGGGTGACTCCAATGTCATGTGTAAGAGTAATCCAACATCCTGGCTTCACAGTTTACTTCACCTCACCTCTAGCAACCTCTGCCCCACTCAGTTTTAGCCCTTGCCTCATGTCCAAACCCTGGACATTATAATCAACCTGGAATTCTAAATTCAACATCTAACACATATATACACACACATAATCCTACTTTGACCATACCTCCTATCATTCTGGTGTTCGTATTTTCACTCCTACTACTCTTGCTTCTTAGATCTAATTTAGAACTCGAGTTCTTTGACCTTCTACTTTCTTATCTATCAACTGCCTCTCCTCTCCTCTTTATATTCTTCAACTTAGATGCCACAGTCCAGCACATCAAACTACGCTTGCTACTATCCTTAACTCCTTTGACTCATTGTCCTTCTCTGGGCCCATCTAACAAAACACAATCTTGAATTCATACAAGCATTTACCTTCTCTGAACCCATATCCAGGCGATTGGGCACAGTCAAAGAAAAGTCACCCTACCACACAGACCATCCTTCAACCTTGACTGGGCTCCTAGTGCAATACCTTTGCTTCCCTAGTCAGAAGGTATCTCAGATCTCCACCCAAGCATGTTCCAGTTCATTCTCAACAAATGACCTAACATACTTTTTTAAACAATAAACACAAATCATCAACTTCCAGCCATAAAACCCTAGCAGTATCAACAGCTATACTTTTCCTTCCACTCACTACAAGTCTTTCAAAATCCTTCTTCCTCTATATAATTTGTCCATCTAAATTCTATATCTCATTCCATCCCCTGCTGACTAAGTGCACCTTTAATCAGACTTGCACTCCTACCTTCCTCAACCTCGTACTTTCCCTCGTGCCTGTTAACACTTTCTCCATTCTCAAACTTCTTAAAAATTGTCAACATTCAGTAGTTTGCTCAAGTCCCATTCGTGCCTCAACTCAACGCTAGCCCAGCCCACTCACACTACCTGCCACTGACATGACAACACCTTCCTTCCCTTTTGACAAATTCCTAATCCTTTTCTCAACTGAGCTCTCTTGTATTTGATTATGTTGACCAATTCTTCTACCTTTAAATCTTCCTCTTCCCTCTGATCTCCCTAATTAATGTCTGTGACTTTTAATTACTATCTCTGAGCCCATAGTAAATATACACACAGCCAAGGTCTCTCTCAAGAGCTTCATATGTACAATATCCATCATTCTTGGATATCTCTTGGTACCTTAATAGCAACATTTTCAAAACTGATTTTTGTCCCATTAAGCCCATGTTATTTTGTTATGTTCCCTAACTCAGTTTCTCATACTGCCATCCATGTATTTGAACACACAAGGAACCCAGATTTCCTGGTTAGTAAGCTTTAACTCCACCACTTATCTTGCATGTCTGATTCCAATCAAAAACTAAGTACTGTCTCCTTGTTCATCCCACTGTCTCAATTTTCATCAACTCCTCTTAGACTATAGAAACAAACTCTAAACTGGTCTCTATGCCACTAGTACTACCTATCTTCAGTACATAGATATATTCAGTAAACACACAGTAACCACTACATATTTTTTTATAGAAAGCACATCTAAATTAGAATGCTAAATAAAAAACACATGTATAATTCACTTTACATAAATCAGGTATGTGGGAAATGTAGAGTCAAAAGAAAAATGAGAAATCAGTACTTTTTAAAAGAATTCATAATAGCATATCTCAATTTACACTTAACGAAATGTCTACTACTCAATATGCTTATCTTTATATCTATTACTGGAAGTTACTGCAGTATATTGAAATAGAAATATGTTACAGAAACCTTTCATTAAAAATTTAAAATAAAGGAATTTCTGGGAAACAATAAATACATCTGACAATATTCTGTTTTAATACCTCTTGCTCTTCATGCTATCAGGAAACACTGAAGAGAACAGACATTGAAGCCAATTCTAACAAAAATTTTTTTCTAGTTCCATGGTACAATATAAAAATGACCAATGAATAATTATGTGGAAAAGTTAAGAGCAAGGATGAGTGATGAGTGCAAGAGTACAAAAAGCACTGAAACGTTTAACTGAGGCAGTGAAAAATTCTTATCAATGTGATATATATTAGACATTAGAAATGCAATATATTACATAAAATGTAATGGAATGTTCTATAAGTCAAAAGGTGGTAAGAAAACACAAAATAATGTATGGATTGATTACCTGAAGTTTTACTGAGCTCTGCTGAAAATATAGCAGATGGCAATCTGTTCTCTTTCTCTATATCAGAAGGAAGTTTTTTCTCAGCTCCTTTCACAAGAACTTTGGGTTTAACTATACTGCCTATTTCTGTTTGAGCAGCCAAAGGAGAAACATCTGGAGGCAGTAAGGGCACCTTTGAACTATCGGCCCTATCTTTGGAGAAATCATCTGGAACATGACCTTTATCTTCATCTTTAGGTTGTACATTCTTGAAAGGTAGGTCATGGGGTAATTCTGAGCAAGGCAGTAACACAGCTTCATCTTGGACATTAGCAATTTCACTTTTGTGGGATACATCTAGGTCAGTGTATTCCCTGGCTAATGTAGGAGAAGAATCTGCTTTAGAACTGTCAAATGTAGGGAACTCATCTATAATCTCAATTGGAGATGAATCTGAAAATGTTTCACTATCTCTTATTTTTGCTTCCTTAGTAATGAATAAGCCATCATTTGAATAAACTGCAGTACTGAGCTCCTCCATCTGCAAAGGAATTTTCTCCTTTTGGGTCAATGTTGAAACTTCATCAGGTGGTAAGGTATCTTTTGTGGTATCTAAACTGGGCTGAAATGATTCCAAATATGGCTTTCCCCCTTCAGGTGATGGCGAAGTACTGAGTTTTCCCTTGTTTTCATGTTCTATTATCATTGACTGGGATGAACTTTCAGTGAGGTTTTCCTTCACAAGTATTACAGCTTCATCTTGTTTTTGTGAAACTTCAGGTATTGAATCATCACTAAATAAGTCAACTGGTTCAGAATCAGGTGAAGAATCTTCAACTAGCTCAGAATGATCAGGCACCGGCTGTGCAACTTTTGCTATTTCTGAATAACTAGAGAAATCTGGAGTTGGTTCAGTAGAGAGCTTTGTTTCTTTAATTAAATCACATGCAATAGATATATAAGGAGCTTCTGTTTCTTGAACAGCTACACTAATACTTTCAGGCTCTTTAATTTCTTCCTTTATTCCTGGTGCTTTTTGTAGTGATACACTCACAGCCTCTTCATATGGTGGGGGATTTTCAGGCTCAAGTTTTATGCTTTCATAATTAACTGAAGGAGGAGCTTCTAATGGTGATGAACTGGGCTGCACTGCAGAAGCACCAGCACCAGGCACTATAGAATTTAATGGTGCTTCCATAACAATGTCAGGCAAAACTGGCGAAGGAGTAGCTTCAGATTCTTCAAAGGACGGGCATAGTTGTGCTACAGGGTAAAGTGACTCCTGCATAGCTTCTGAAGTTTGAACTAAGTCCATTTTTGTTTCAAAGGCAATTTTTGTACCTGTAGCTTCATTCAATTCACTTTCACATGCTTCCTGTACTAAATCTGGGGTTAGACCTTCAGGCATGTTTGCCACTACTTCCTCAGTCACCTTTGATAAATTATCTGTTGTAACATAATCTGTCTTACACTCCTGTGTTGCCGCCAGGAAAGGGTCTGATGTTTTGGTGCTAGCATTCTTCTCTGTTACAATTTGGGCCTTTTTTTCTTCTATTTTCTTTTCATCTGTCTTATTTTCTGAAGTAGGATCTTCCAACAAAGGAAGAATGTTTGTTGAAATGTTTTCAGTTGTTGCTGGGGTAAAGGGAGCGCATGTGATATATGCTCCTGAACCATCTTTTATAGCTTCTGGTGTACTGGGAAAGGAAGTATCGTCATTACTGCTTTCACTATCTTTTTCATGATTTGTTTGTTCAAGGCTATCTGAAAAACGTTTCTTATCCATTTTACTTTCCAATTTGCTCTCTATATTACCTCCAACAGCCAACATATCACTGTCTTGCTTATAAGTATCTTTTACTTCCCATACTTGCTCAAATGGTTTGAAGTCTGCATATTCCTCCCTCAAAGGAGCTTCTGCTGCAATTCCTTTTTCATTAAAACTGTCCTTTGTTTTTTCTGGAGACATAACTCTGTCTTCTTTAACTGATTTGGTAAGGACTACAGGTAACTCCTGCTGACTATGAAGGATTTTATTACTAACTAAGTCCTCTTCCTCATCTTTATTCTTCATCATTATTTCTTCCCTAGGATATGCTACGATTATGGCAGATTCTGCTTTTGGGGAGCCACTAAGTGATGATCCCATTTCTGAGTATTCCAATTCTGAAAACTCGGTTAAATTTCTGTCTACAAATAGTTTTTTTGCCTTCTCAGAGAATTCTTTAGAAGCTTCATCTGAAATTTCTTGACGCGTTCCTTCAGTAGGTAGTACTGCTGGTAAATTACCAAGGTATTCATGTTCTTTGAAAGAAGCAGCTGAGAGAGACAGAGAAGGAAGAGAAGCAGCAGTTTCAAGCAGGACAGATGGAAAATCCTCTTGACCAGTGGAAACAGTGTTACCTGGCTGCTCCTTCAAATCCATAATTTTTTCTGTGACCATGGACAAAAAGGAAAGTTAGAGAATGCCAGTGTTCTCAGAGGTAATCCAAGTTTTATGACAGATTCAAAATAGTGTTAGTAAAGACTTACTGTTAACTAAAATTAAATGCTAATTAACATTTAGTTAATAAATAATCATCAAGTAGACTGAATCGTTACTGAAAAAAATTAAAACTATTGTCAATAAAACATGTGCAAGACTACAGAAGCAATTATATGCCATGCAAAGACATCAAGTCTTTGAGGAAAACCTCACGTACAATTAAATGAGAAAAATTACTTTTAACTAGTTTGAGAGGAAGAAACAAGGAATTGAGAAGAGAGTTTGGTTGACAGTATAGGAAAGAAAGGGTCCTGGATAATTAAATGCCATAGACTGGCATTCATTTCTATGAGAGCCTGACAACTATAAGCAAGTGAACTACATTTGGTGACAATGACCAGTCAATATGTAAACATAAATCAAGGGTCTAAGAATTCCTTACAATTTCCAATTATTAATTGGGTTTCTACCCATTTCTCTCTTGGTCATAGCATATAAAATGCAAATTTCAACTTTGTCGGTAGATAAACATTCTTGGAACCATGCTGATTTTAGTATATTCAAAATACTAGGCACAGAGTTAACATAACTAAAAAGTTAAAGTTAGAATACACAGAGGATAAAGGCTAGCAGGAAGAACTTGCCTGCAGAGGAGTGTATCACAGGCTCAGATGCAGCAGGAAGAGCAAAAAGTGTCTCATCTGAAAAACAAATAGAATATAACCTCAGGAGAAATAAAGACAGAGTTGAAAGGAGACTAAAGATAAGAGGAGCAAGCAAGGGGTTCAGTTTGTAATGAGTTAAAACAAAACTTTACCTACAGAGAAAAAGCCAAGACAGAAAAGAAAAAGTAGTACCATTAGTAGCATCATTAATCCAGATTAAATTATATATATTATAAAGCTGATTAAATGATATCTATAGAACCTAACATTTTTCAAAAGGCAATGTGTTTATGTTAAAGAAACTTCATAAGCCAAACTGGTTTTAAGATACTAAATTTCATTTATCATACTGCATCCAAAGCTTTTACTCACATTTTCAGAGAGGTAAATTATCTTACCATTATCAAGCCAAAAATTTAAAAGATGCATTTGAATAAAATTAATAACTACTCTTGCTTAATCTTTTTTTACTGGCATTATTCAATTCAGAAAACACTTTCAGAATTCACAAATATTCTCTACTTGTTATTCTAAGTGATTTACATGCAAGAACTCATTTTACTCCTTTCAACCCTTTGTTGTTAAGTGTTATTGTTAACAGCCTCCATTTAACAGATTAAAAAAAAAAAAAGTGACAGAGAAGTTAAGTAGCTCACTCAGTAAGTAGTGAGACTCAGGCAATTCAACTCCAGAGCCCACTTTCTTAACCCCATATGTTATACGCTATAAATTGAATACTTGTGTTCCCCCAAATTCATTATGTTGAAGCCCTAAGATCCAATGTGCTGTATTTGGAAATGGGGCCTTCAGAGATAATTAGGAATACATGAGGTCATGAAGGTGGAGCAACGGTCACATGGAAAGGTCATATGAGCACACAGTGAGAAGGCAGCCACCTATAAGCCAAGAAGAGGCCTCAGAATGAAACCTAACTTGCCTACACTTTGATCTTGGACTTCCTAGCCTTTATAACTGTAAGAAATAAAATTTATGTTACTTAAGCCACTTAGTGTATGGTATTTGGGTAAGGCAGCCCAAGCCAACTAATACTCTGTATATTGATATATTAACCTTGCACGATGCCATTTTATACCTGCAGTTGGGATAGCTTCAGCTAAAGATCTGTGGTTTACACTAAAGAAAGGCCTCTAGCAAAAGACATTTTGAAATAGCCTGAGTGATGACAGGAGGTATTCCTTTAGTATAGACGACCTAACAAATCTGAACACTTCTATCTGGAAGAACAAGCTAGACAAGGCTGATCAATAGAAAAAAAATCAGAGATGTGACTATCATGAACACAGACTTGCCTTCCAAGGGCATTCCTCCTGTTGAATAGGTGAGTTAAATTCACAATGTCACATAAACTTTAGACAAATTCATACTAGGCATGATGTCATATCTAAAGGATTCTTAGATGAGGTGGTAAAGGGAAATCCATTTAAGAGTCTCCTGTAACCTAGAACAATAGGTTGGACGGGCCACTCATCTAAACCAGTAAGACATGCTGCCTTATGAGATTTTATAAAATGTACATATATGTAGATACACTTATATATCATAAAAGTTACCAAATCCTAAGGCTAAAACACCTAAAAACCCTTTATTTCTTGTTTTGAAAAAAAACTGACTTTGTTCTTCCTTTTTCTGTTAAAAAAAAAAAAACAAACAAAACCCTGACTTGACTTTCACAACTGAATAAACTATTTTATAATCAGAGATCCTATATTAAGTAAAAAGTATAACATTCTGAATTACTGAGATATGTTATATATACTTATAATACTAGGCTTACTAGAAAGATAAACAAGTCCCCCTTTCTATGATCTACTCATAACGCCAAATTCTAACTACTGAATGAAATTAAAACCTTAGTCATCAATCTCATTTGTGCTGTCTGAACAGAGCACCAGAAGAAATAAATAGTAAGGATTTAATTATATGTACAGTAAGTAAAAACATAATGGTATGTTTTTTAAAAACTTACCAAGTTTTCACTAAAAAATAGGCAAAAGGGAAGCCAGAGATCTCCTATTAAGTCTTTCCTCTACAGCCATCAAATTAATACTGCTAAAAGGATAATTTTATATATTTTCTTGCTTGAAAACATTTAAAAGCTCCTGGTTATACATTGAGTTATACCAAAAACAGTCAGATATGAGGCCCTGCACAATATAGCCCCAATTTACCTGTCTAAACTTATCTCAACAGCTCCTTACATGTCATCTATGCTAACCAAACTTCTTCCTAACCAAACCCATGCTTCCCCCTCCTTCATATCTGAATGTTGACACCCAGTGAAGTTCAAATTCACCATATTCAGCCTCACTAATTTTCTTTAAAACTTATTTTAAGTCCTTACCTTATTTTTGTTAATTTCCCACCACATTTCCAGTTACCTAAGCTCAGAAAATGAACTTATCCAAGGTCACATAGCTTAAGTTAATGACAAAGCTAGAAAATTATAATTTAACTTTGTCACTATAATCAGATATACAATTATTTGCTTATTACCCTCAGTAAAATGAATAGAATCACTGAACTACCTATAATGACAGTATGAAAAATGCACACCATTCACAAAACAAAAACATTTTCCAAATGATCTATTTTCTCAAATTGGCCCTAATGCTAGGTTCTTTTCCTTACCTAAACCTAAAACTACAATATAAGTTTAGACTGTTTCAGGGCTACATATTTTGAATGCTAATTACTTCCATCACGTAAGAATCAGTTTCAAAATTATTCACTAAAGAGATTTCTTTTATTTTTTTAAAGTAAATCATTATTTTAAAAAGTAAAAATGGCATCAGTTTTAAGTTTATTACTGCTCAATTCAAAAAACACGTATGCTATCACAATCTCATCAATGTCCACACATTCTTATACTGAGTATTTTCCTTGAAATTGTTCACTTTAAAATTTATTAATCAAAAGTATAATTGGTCAGTAAAATCATACCTAATTTAAAGAACAAGGAAAATAAACTACATTTAATATCAAATAGAAGAACTGTGCTCTTAGCTAGAAAAGTAATTTTATCAGGCTAACCCAACATAACTGTAAAAGCGGGCAAAATGTATGAAGCAACCATCCTGAGACATTGCACCACAGGCAGTACAAGGGTGTGATTCCTGAGAAGAGGGAGGCACACCAGAGGCTTTCTGTCTGGAGGCACTTTCTGTTTACAGCACATGGAAGAGGGGCCCAAGAATACTTCACTCTTGCTGAGCTAAGGAGGCTGTCCGGAATTTGTAGGGCAGGGTGACATACAAAGGAAAGTTTCAGAGAAAAAGAAGCTCCAGAAATCTGGATAGAGGTTCCCTTTAAAACTTTGGCTGAATACTATGCTGCACATATGCAGCCCGAGGCTTACTAAGACCCAGCAGGCAAATCTATGATAGAATTGTGAATTGAATGGGTATTCTGGAGGTCAGACTGTGCTGGAAGACCTGACCTGAAAGTTTTGTATGTTTGACAGAATTCGCCAGTGAACCCATCTGTTCTTGGACTTTTGTTTGCAGGGAGGTTTTTTTCTTTTATTGCTGATTCTATTTCACTTCTAGTGATTGGTCTGTTCAAATGATCCATTTCTTGATTCAGTTCTGGTGGACTGTATGTTTCTAGAAACTTGTCCATTTCTGCTAAGTTGTCCAATTTATTATCATATAGTTGTTCATAGTATTCTCTTAAGATTTTTTGTATTTCTGTAGTGTTGGTTGCAATCTCTCCATTTCATTTCTTATTTTGTTTATTTGTGCACTCTCTCTTTTCTTCTTGGTGAGCCTGGCCAAAGGTTTGTCAATTTTGTTTATTACTCTTTCAAAAAACCAGCTCTTGGTTTCATTGTTTTTTTTTTTTTTTAATTTCTTACTTATTTCCTCCCTGATCTTTATTATTTCTTTCCTTCTGCTGACTTTAGGATTTGCTTGTTCTTCTTTTTCTAATTCTTTTAGGTGGTAGGTTAGGTTGTGTATGGGGAATTCTATCAAACATACAAAGAAGAGCTCATATCAATCCTTCTCAAACTCTTCCAAAAGACTGAAGAGGAGGGAATACTTCCAAACTCATTCTATGAAGCCACAATCACCCTAATACCAAAGCCAAACAAAGACACTACCAAAAAAGAAAGCTATAGGCCAATATCATTGATGAAGATAGATGCAAAAATCCTCAACAAAATATTAGCAAATAGAATCCAACAACACATAAAAAAGATCATACATGATCAAGTTTGGTTCATCCCAGGGACACAAGGATGGTTCAACATACACAAATCAATGTGATACACCACATCAACAAGAGAAACAACAAAAAACACATGATCATCTCAATAAATGCAGAAAAAGCATTTGATAAAATTCAACACCCATTTATGATAAAAACTCTTACCAAAATGCGTAGGGAGGGAACATATCTAAACATACTAAAACTTTTTATGACAGACCTACAGCCAATACTCAACAGTGAAAAACTGAAAGCCTTTCTGCTAAAATCTGGAACAAGACAAGGATGCCCACTCTCACCACTTCTATTCAGTATATACTGGAAGTCACAGCCATAGCAATTAGACAAGAAAAAGAAATAAAAGGGATCCAAATTAGAAGAGGTAAAATTGTCATATGCAGATGACATGATACTATATATAGAAAACCCTAATGGTTCCACACAAAAACTATTAGAACTAATAAAAGAATTCAAGATTAACATACAGAAATCAGTGGCATTTCTTTATGTTAACAATTAAATATAAGAAAGGAAAAGTAAAGAAACAATCCCTTTTAAAATTGCATTCAAAAAAAAAAAAAAACTTAGGAATAAATCTGACCAAGAAAGTGAAAGACTTATGTGGAGAACTACAAAGCACTGACTAAGGAAATTAAAGATGACTTAAAGAAATGGAAAGGTATCCCATGTTCTTGAATTGGAAGAATTAATATTGTTAAAATGACCATACTATCCAAAGCAAACTACAGATTTAATGCAATCCCTATCAAACTACCCAGGACATTTTTCACAGAATTAAAATAGCCCTAAAATTTACATAGAATCACAGAAGTCCCAGAATTGCCAAAGCATTACTGATGAAAAAGAATGAAGCTGGAGGAATGATCCTCCCTGGTTTCAAACAATACTACAGAGCTACAGTAATCAAAATAGCATAGTATTGGAACAAAAACAGACATATGGATTAACGTAACAGAACAGAGAGCCCAGAAATAAACCCACAAACTTTTGGTCAATTAATCTTTGACAAAGGAGGCAAGAACATACAATGGAGTAAAGACAGTCTCTTCAGCAAATGGTGTTGGGAAAACTGTACAGCTGCATGTAAATCAATAAAGTTAGAACACTCCTCACACTACACACAAAAATAAACTCAAAATAGCTTAAAGATTTAAACATAAGACACTATAAACCTCTTAGAAGAAAACATAGGCAATACATTATCTGACATAAATCGCAGCAATGTTCTCCTAGGACAATCTACCCAAGCAATAGAAATAAAAGCAAAATAAACAAATGGGACTTAATTAAACTTACAAGTTTTTGCACAGCAAAGGAAACCATAAGCAAAACAAAAAGACAACCTACGGAATGGGAAAAAAATTTGCAAAAGATGAGACTGATGAGGGCTTAATTTCCAGAATAAATAGCTCACACAACTTAATAAGAAGAAGACAAACAACCCAATCCAAAAATGGGCAGAAGACCTAAACAGGCAATTCTCCAATAAGGCATACAAATGGCCAATAGGCACATGAAAAAATGCTCAGTATCACTAATTACCAGAGAAATGCAAATCAAAACTATAATGAAGTATCACCTCACACCAGTCAGAATGGCCATCATTCAAAAGTCCAAACGATAAATGCTAGAGAGGGTGTAGAGAAAAGGGAACCCTCCTACACTACTGTTGGGAATGTAATTTGCTGCAGCCATTATGGGAAACAGTATGGAGATTCCTCAAAAGACTAAAAATAGACTTACCCTATGATCCAGAAATCCCACTCCTGGGCATATATCCAGAGGGAACCTTAATTCAAAAAGACACATGTACCCCATGTTCATAGCAGTACTGTTTACAATAGCCAAGACATGGAAACAACCTAAATGTCCATCGACAGATGACTGGATAAAGAAGCTGTGGTATATTTATATGATGGAATACTACTCAGCCATAAAAAATAAAATGTCATTTGCAGCAACATGGATGGACATGGAGAATGTCATTCAAAATGAAGTAAGCCAGAAGGAGAAAGAAAAATACCATGATATCACTTATATGTGGATTGAAAAAAAAAAAAAAGACAGACAAACTTATTTACAAAACAGAAACAGACTCACAGACATAGAGAACAAACTTATGGTTACTAGCCAGGGAAGGGGTTAGGAAAGGATAAATTGGGAGTTTGAGATTTGCAGATACTTTTATACATATATATATTAACAAGTTTATACTTTACAGCACAGGGAATTATATTCAATATCTTGTAGTACCTATAATGAAAAAGAATATGAAAATGAATATATGTATGTTCCTATATGACTGAAGCATTGTGCTGTACACCAGAAATTGACACAACATTGTGAACTGACTATAATTCAATAAAAATATATAAAATAATAATAATAGTAAGAAAAATAAAAGTTTTGGCCAGCCAGAGCGGAGACCTCATGAACACCCCAAGCATAAAAATGAGATTCCAGAAAAGGCACACATTAAGAGTGGGACTGCTATATACATACAGTAAGGGATACTTTGGCCAAGAGTCAGTAAAGTGTGGTTCATGGGCCAAAGTTGTACCAGAAGAAGTCATGTCCATTCATGTGATGTATTGTCTATGGCTACTTTTACATTATAAAGGCAAAGATGAGTAGTTAAGACAGAACCTGTATGATCCACAAGCCTAAAATATTTACTTCTCAGCCCTTAAAAAAAAAAAAAGTCAGCCAGTAACTGCTCTATACCCACCCTAACTTTAAAATCAAGACTTGAAAAGATCAAGATGATTTGCCAGCAAATCAATTGCCTGCCAGAACAAAACTACCACCACATCCATGACAACCAGTACCAAGCAAAAAATTACTGGACATGAAAAGCAGCAAGAAAATGAGCATAAATAAGAAAAAATAGCCAATATAAACAAAGAGTATAAATGTTAAATTAGTGAATATTAAAATGTAAATTAAAATAGCTTTAAAACGTCCCTAAGTATGTCAGTAAAAAACAGACAATGAGTGAATAGAAAATCTTGTAGAGAAACATGGACTAGAAAAAAAACCAAATGGAAATGCCATAACTGAAAATTACATTAATCAAAAGAAAAATTCACTAGATGAGTTTAAAAGCAAACTGGACAGTGGAGAAGAAAAGATTAATGAACCTGAAGAAAGAGCAAGAGAAACTATCCAAACTGAAGCATAGTAAGAAAAAGAAAAAAAGAAAAGGGAAAAAAAAAGAGCTGGAGGAAAAAAAATGAAGACTCAATGGCCTATGAGACAATCAATCAGTTAAAGTATACACATAACTGGAGTCCCCCAAAAAGACAATAATGGCTGAAGAAAGGAAAATTTTAAGATATAATGGCTTAAAATTTGACAATTGTGATAGAAAATACCAATCCATAGATACAAGAAGCTCAATGAACCCCAAGTAGGATAAACAAAAACCCACAAAGATGTACTTTGTAGAGATCAAATTGTTGAAAACCAAACACAGAAAAATCTTAAAACAGAGGAAAAAGTCAGGTGAACAACAAAAAGAATGACCCGACCTATCACTGGAAACAATGCAATCCAAAGAATACTTTAAAATGATAAAAAAAAATAAAATAAAAAAAAAAAAACAACTGAAAACGTAGAATTGCATCCAGTCAACCCTCATAATTCAGATTTCTTAATTTGCCAATTGGCCTACTCACTAAATTACCCCAAAATCAGTACTTATAGCAGTGGACACATGCAGAGCAGCCAAGCACTCCAGTCCCCAACATACATTCTCAGGTGAAGTCAATTAAGGCAACCCTATACCTTCTTATTTTGGCTCTCAGACTGTAAACAAGTTTTCTTTTAGCAGTCCATTTAATGCCTTGCTGTTTGGATTTTTATGCTTTTTGTTTGTGATTCTGGTATGACCCCTAAGCACAGTGCTTAAGTGCTGTCTAATGTTCTTCACCACAAGAAGGCTGTAAAGTACCTAACAGAGGAAACGTGTGAGTGTGTGTTAGATACGGTTCATTCAGACCTGAGTTACAGCACTGTTGCGCCTGGCCTTGAGTTCAATGTTAAAGAGTCAACAATCTATATTAATGTATTTCTTTAAATAGAAACACACCTAAAACAAAGTTATATACTGATCAGTAACAAAAATGCTATGAGTAGAGGTTCACAGGAACCTAACCCTGTTATTTCCCCTAGAGACGATTCAGTATCTGCTAATTCAGTGTTTTCCATGACTTTATAGAACTAGTAACTACCACAAATAACAGTTGACTGTATTCATCAAAAATATCCTTCAAAAATAAAGACAAATTATATTATCAGATAAACAAAAGATAAAAACAAAAACTGTAATTATCACCAAGACTTGTACAACAAGAAATGTTAAATGAAGTTCTTCATGATGAAGGG
The DNA here is from genome assembly GCF_009834535.1 of Camelus ferus. Taxonomy (NCBI): domain Eukaryota; kingdom Metazoa; phylum Chordata; class Mammalia; order Artiodactyla; family Camelidae; genus Camelus; species Camelus ferus. Next base: position 39,772,452 of record NC_045710.1, read on the forward strand.
AAAGGAAATCAGATAGAAACCTGACTTTCATGAAGGAATGAATAAAGGTAGAAATGGTAAATATATGAGTAGATACAAAATATTCAAATTCCCTAATTTCTTTAAAGAAATAGTAAATACATGAGTAGACAAAGTATTCTCATTTCTTAATTTCTTTCAAGAATAATTGACTTTTGAAGCTTAATTACAATATACAGTAATATACATAAAAGCAAAATGTATGACAAAAGCATAAAGTTTTGAGGAATATATAGCACAAAAAAAAAAAAAAGCAGATGGGACAAAGAGAAAACAAAGACTAAAATAAAATGACTCATATTAATAATTACACTGAATGTAGTAAAGTTCCCCAATTAAAAGGCAGAGGTTTTTAGACTGGATAAAAACTCTACTATGTGTCACTTACAGGATACACACTTCAAATATAAAAATACAGGTAGGTTAAAAGTAAAAGAATGTAAAAGGGTGTATCATTCAAGCACTTATCCTACAAAATCTAGATTGGCTATATTAATGTCAAAGTAGAGTCAAAGACAAGGAGTATTATCTTGAGATAACTAGAGATAAAGAGGGGAATTTGATAATGATAAAGAAGTAAATGGATATAATACTAAATAGATGTAACAACACTAAAGGTATATGGAAAAGGCGTAAAGGAAATACATGAAGCAAAAACCAAAGGGAGACAAGGACAAATCTATAAATTTTATTTTAAAATTTTAACAAAACTCTCAGTTAATTGATACACTAGACACACACACATATACACTAGTAAGTAAGGATTTAGACAATTTAGACAACACTCCAGTGAACTGTCTTTTATAGAGCATTACAACCAAAAACAGAATACACATTCTTCTCAAGTAACATGGAACATTCACCAAGATAAACCATACCCTAGCCTATAAAACAAATCTCAATAAATTTAAAAGGATTACAATCATACAGTGTATATTCTTTGACCACATGAATTAACTGAAATCAGTAAAACAGAAAAATTCTGGAAAATCTCCAAAAGTTTGGAAATTAAATATACAATTCTAAGTAACTCATGGATCAAAGAATATATCACAGGGGAAATTAAAGAATATTTTAAATCAAATGATAATGGAAATTTGCAGGATACAGCTAAATCAATGCTCTGAGAGAAATTTACAGCTCTAAATGCTTTTAGGAAAAAGGGTTAAATTCAAAATTTAAAGCTTCTATCTAAGGAAACTAGAAAAAGAACAAATTAAACCCAAATAATAGACAATAAATAACAGCAGAAACAAATGATACAGGAAAAAAATCAATCAAACTATAGAGAAAAATCAATGAAACCAAAACCTGGTTCATTAAAAGTTCAACAGAATTGATAATCCCTAAAATGATCGAGAAAAAGAGAGAAAAACAAGTATTGGAAATGAAAAAGAGACTACCACTATAAATCCTAAAAGCTTAAGAGATTATTATGAACAAGTTTATGTCAACATATTAGACAACTTAAGTGAGTGGACCAATTCCTATATGTCTACTCAAAAAGACGAAATAGACAAGTTCCTTGAAAGGTATACATTTCCAAAATTGACACAAGCAGAAACAGAGTATCTGAATAGTCCTATATCACTTAAAGAAAGTAAACTTGTAATTTAAAACCTTCTCCACAAAGAAACCTCCAAGGCCTGATGGCTCCACTAGTAAATTCTATAAACATCAAAGGACACTTACACAACTCTTTCAGTATATCAAGGGGCAAACACTTCCCAAAATGTTTTACAGACTTATGCACTAATACCATAACCAGACAAGGATGTTTTAAGAAAACAAAAATACAGAAAAGTATCTTTTACACATGCATGGAAAAATCTCTAACAAAATACTAGCAAATTGAACCCACCAATTCTTTAAAAGTATAATCATTACCAAGAGGGGCTTAATCCCAGGAATGCAAGGTTGAGTCAACATTCAAAACTGAACAATGAAATTTACCATATTAACAGCCTGAAAAAGAAGTCATATGACCATCTATCTCAATAGAGGCCAAAAGGCATATGATAAAATTCAACACTATTTCATAAAAATTTTCAGCAAACTGGGAATAGAAGAAAATTTTCTCAACCTAACAGTAAGAACATCTAGGAAATATATGCAGCTAACATCACACTTAAAAGTGAAAGACTAAACAAATTTTCCTCAAGATGTAGAATAAAGAAAGGAATCCACTTGCCTTCTCACCACATTTATGACATGAAGATGAGAAGGAAAAACTAAAACCATCTTACCTTGCAGACAACAGGACTGTGTGGTTAGAAAATCCCAATGGTAAACAAACAAACAAAAAACACCTACTAAATCCTACTAGAGCTAGTAAGTGAATTTAGGAAGGATGCAGGATAGATATGATTATACAAAAATCACTGTATTTCCATATAGTAGCAACAAACAAATGGAAAAAATTTTTAATTTAAATATCATTTACAGTAGTAACAAAAAAATACTTGAGTAAATTTAACAACAGAGGTACAAAATCTCTACACTGAACTATATAAAATGCTGTTGAGAGAAATCAAAGATCTAAAGAATAGAGAGAAACAGTGAGATATATCATGTACATGGATTGGAAGACTTAATATTGTTCAGTGTCAGGAAAGAGTTCCCTATGAGTTTCTTCTGTTTTTGCATATCCTGTGAGTAGAAAGACTGGGCACTGACTGCCTTTGTTTCTTATTATCTTTTTGAAGATGTATACAGTGAACAGCCTTGGAAATGAAGATAGCGTCCCCCTCTTAAGCAACAGTCAGGAAAATGTAAGATTTAGTTTAAGTTCAAGGTTCCTCTCCTATAATACAACCCACAGCAAGTTCAAGTGTCACTTGGCCTATTCCACGTTGCCTGATGGGAAACGGGGCTCAGGGAACCTGCACAAGAATATGTGATATTCCAGCTGTTACCATTGCTGTGGGTAATCAAGTTCTTTGACTCTGGCCCAGGAATCTGTATGTACTGCCAGTATCCATAAAACTATTCAGGCTAACTGGTTAGCTTGTTATATGGTAAAATCTCAAACCCTAAAATGTCATTTCTCCACACAGTAATCTCTAATCTCAATGCAATCCCAATCAAATCCCAGGAGGTATTTTGTAGAAATGAACAAGCCAATTCCAAAACATATAGAAATACAAAGGACCTAGAAAGGATGAAACAATTTTTAACAAGAAGATAAAACTTGGGATTAGTCACACTGATTTGAAGACTTACCATAGAGCTACAGTAATCAAAACAGTCTGGTGTTGGCATAAGGACAGACAGACAGATCAATAGAACAAAATACATGTACATAAATAGGCACACTTATGTGGTCAATTGATTTTTGACAAAGGCACCAAAGCAATTCAATAAAGACAGACAAATTATTTCAAAAAAATTCTGCTGGGAAAACTGGGTATCTATATGGAAAAAATACATAAATCTAGACCCATAACTCTTCCATAGGCAAAATTAATTCAAGATAGATCACAGATTCAAAAATAAAAGCTAAAATTGAAGCTTCTAGAAGAAAGCAGACTATCTTCACAACCCTGGAGTAGGCAAAGATGTCTTGGACAGCACACAGAAAGCATTAACCATAAAAGAAAATCCTGATAAATTAAAACTTCTTCAAAACTAAAAAATTATACTCATCAAAAGAAACCACCAATAAAAATAGGCAAGCTAGATTAGAATACATTCACAATCCACACATCTGGCAAAAGACTTTTATCCAGAATACAGAAAGAACTCCTGCAAATCAGTAAGGAAGACACACAACCCAATGTTAAGAATAGGAAAATTACGGGAAAATTTCACAAAAGAAAATATACAAATAGCCAATAGACATACAAAAATCCTCTAATTCATTAGTCATTAGGGAGATCTAAATTAAAACCACAATGAGAAAGAACTACATACACACTGAAGTGGCTCAAATTTAAAAGACTGATAACATCAAATGTTGGTGAGAATGTGAAGCCACTAGAACTCTCATGTTGCTTCTGGAAGTGGAAACACTGAAGAACAGTATGGCAATTTTTTATAAATATATACTGATCCTATGACCCAGCAATTCTACTCTCAGTTTATTCTTACTCAATTCCACTCTCCTTACCCAAAAGAAATGAAAATATATGTCCACAAAAAGGTCTGTACAAGGATGTTCACAGCATTTTTGGTTATAGTAGCCAGAAACTATATAATCCAAATGTCTATCAACAAGTGAATGAATAATTAAATTGTAGTATTTTCTTATAAACACTATTCAGTAGTAAAAAGGAATTACTGATACCAGCAACATCACTGATAAATCTCAAAAACATATTAAATGCAAGTAACCAGACATAAAAGAGTACATACTGTGTGACTCCATTCATACAATGCTCTATAATAGGCAAAACTAATCATGGTGAAAGAAATCATAACAGTGTGGTTCCCTGGACTGAGGGGTTTGGGGGAGGAGAGAATTGACTGCTAAGGGCCAAAGGGATCTTTCTGAGATGATGGAAATATGCTGTATCTTGACAGCAGTGTCGGTTAAATGAGCGGATGCACTCTAAAACCATTAAACTGTTAAAACTGAAGATCCATGCATTTTATTATGTGTAAATTATAGCTTAAGACTTTAAAATGAAAAAAGCATATGAGCATATATACATATAACTGAATCACTTTGCTGCACATCTGAAACTAACACACTATAAATCAATTATATTCAATAAAAAAAATTTTTTACAGCATATGAGCATTCCTCAAAAAATAAATTTCAGAGAAATAGAGGCTACAAGCAAGAAAGGGAGAACCCATAGATAGAGAGACTTGTAAAACAAATCAATCTATTGTAATATTTGGAATGTGACTTTTTCTTAATTGTTGAAAAAAAAAGACCACTTATGACATTCACTACATAATAGGAAATGTAAACACTGGCTGGATATTTGATGATGATTATTAAGTATTAACTTAATTATTGCTAAGTATGTTGGGGAAATATTTGATTGTAAGTATTGTTTTATTTTACAAAGGAGTACTTAACAGTTTGCACGATACATAATGAAATATCTATGAGGGTGTGGGATCGGCAGACTTGGCCATGGGTTGATGATTGCTGGGGCTAAAGGAGGTTTTATTCAGTATTCTGTCTTCCTTAATGTTTGAAATTTTTCATAGCAAAAAGTAAAAATTTACTTTTAAATCCCTCAGAAAAAAGAGATAAGGCAACACGCACATACTAAAATTCTATTATATTGAAGGAAATTTAACTACAATTCTACCCACAACTCTTAGCAGATCACTAAAGCATACATGTTTGATTCTATCAATGCTTACCTACAGCTCCTGCAACATGTTTCATTAACAAAATTTTAGTAAGAGAGACAACAGAAAACTTGGTGGAATAAGAGTGGGTAAATGAGAACGTATGTTGGAAGGTGGTAGTTTTTCAGTCCTTTTTCAAAAGTGATGTCTTATAGCCCTAATCTTTATAACAGATTTGTGTTGTATGGTATATATGGCCTATAAAATATAATGTAATAAAATATTTAATATTCTAAATTGTGATTTTCATAATTCACCATATATAAATAAGAGCATCTAATGAAGTTTTTATTGAATTGTTTGCATAAAAATTAATTTCTATAAAAAATTAAAATTTCAGAACTTGGCAAAATATAATTTTCTATAATTTAATAATGATGTTGATTAGCTGAGACTGAGAAGTTCTAAAGGATATTTATGAAAGGGATATATATGATAGCTTTAAGCATATTTAATAACCCCCTTTAGAACAAAGATGAAAAGAGTTATAAACAAGTAAATTCCCTTCTTTTCTGAGACCAAAGACTGCAGTAGGTTTAAAATGTTTAAATCTAGGATTTAAACCAGCTTCACCTAGGGCTGTCAGAACACTGAGATAAGTAACAATGGCACCTTTCAATCAGTCGTTTATAAGTCAGTATGTAAAGTTAGGAAGAGAAAAACTTTTTCTTCTCTTCACAAAGGCAGTTGACAGGTAGGTAAATATATGACTGTTCCTAGAGTACAACCATAAGACTCCTCTACATAAAATACTTCACGGCTAGGGACTTGTATTCTTTCCTTAATCTGCTACGTGTACCTCTCATAAGTACAATCTCTACTCATCTTTTTGTTCCCATATTCAGCCCTAAACCTGGTTAAAAAAAAGAGTATGCTAATTATTTCTTAACTAATATTGAATTGCCTAGGGACCACCATTACTACCAGACAATTGCCAAATCTGTTTCAACAAAACTTTATAAGCCTTCTTCATCTATGGTAAGAAATCTATCAACAAGAACAAGCCATTAAAGAAATAATGGGGGTTTTTTGAAACTAGAAGGCCACTAAATGAAGGATTCAGAGGCTGCTAAAATGGTAATCCAGTATTTAGCAGCTATCGCTCCTACTAAAGGAGTACAGACGTTTCTTCCTTTCTCAAAAGAAAATTTTTTTAAAAAGTCAAAAAGCAAGAAGACTTATCTTTCTTCACTTTTCTACCTATAACCAATTGAAAAGAGGGGGTCAAATATCTATTTAATCCATTATTTAAAGTATTTCATACTAAGCAGGCTATAATATTTAATACTTTTTTAAATCTATACTTCACATAATTATAAGCTAAATTTTTTTTAAAATACATGTTAAAATCCATGTGCTGTAAATGTATGTGTGTGTGTATATATATACATATATCAATGCTAAAAATTTATCAACCCTCCTCTAAATTGATCTATAAATGTAATATAACCTCACTGTAATTCCAACAGAAGGCGAGACGGGATTAGATAAACAAACTTTAAAGATCAGACAGAAAATACATACTTGGGTAGCCAGGAAAAATAATTTTGGAAAAGCCTGATCAGCTAGTATTTTATTTAAAAGTTGTAACAATTAAAACAGCTTGCTACTTATGCACGAGCAGCAGACAAATGGAACAAAAAATATTCACCCACACTACAAGTGTAAGGCAAAAGTGGTATTTCAAAACAATAAGGAAAAGATGGATGATTCAATGAATGGTATTGGGACAAATGGGAAAATATGTTGAAAAATAAAATTATTTCACTATTTTAATCTCTACAACAAAACAAACTGCAGAAGAATAATTAAATATTAAAATGAAATCATAAAAATCATAAAATTCTAGGAGAAAACATGAGAAAAATTTTTACAATCTTAGAGAAGGCCTTTTGAAGAATTATACAGAATTCTATGACTTTTATGATTCAAAGTCACAAAATAAAATGATAAATCTGACTAAATAAAAATCCCTGCACACAAAAAAATACCGAAAGTCAAAATACAAATAACGAAATCAGGAAAAAAGTTTTCAAAGCCTATGACAAAAGGCTAATTTCTTTGTAATAGATCAAGTGCTCCTACCTCTATAAGAACAAAAACCCAAAAGAATAAGCAAAAGTCGTGATCAGAAAAAATTTACTGGCACCTAAGCCTAGTAAAAAATTCTCTAAAATGTAAATTTAAAAAACCAATTTGCTAAACCATTCACCAGTTTACCTATATACAGCACTAGTAAAGGCATAAGGAAAAAGGTACTTTAACACACTATTGATGGGAAAATAGACTGGAACAACTCTTTGTAATACAGTTTGCCCTTATCAACATTTTAATGCACATATCCTTCAAATCAGTAATTCCATTTACGTAACTGTATGCTACAACACATACAACAGCATGTATTTCCAAACAAGTACATATGAGGATGGTCACAGCAACATTATTTAAAACAGAAAAAGCTGAAAAACTACTTAACCATCAGTAAGAGATTGATTAAATAAAATATGGTACACCCATATACCCGCTGTATGTGAATAAATAAATGCTTTAATTCCTAAGACTTGAGATTTTTATTGAGAGAAAATATTTTAACTCTGGAACTATACAGAATATGAATAAGGATTTATCTATAATATCTATTCATTCAACAAATATCTGAGTGCCTATGCCACATCTAACAGATTGTGCTCAGCAATGAAGATATGATGTTATACAGTCCTTTTCCTCAAGCAAAAAAGGTAATACAGCCCCTTTTCTCAAGAAGTACATAGTCTGGGGAACAGAAATAAGTAAACATAATACTGCCATATATATAGTATGATATATTTGATGATGTAAGAATATAGTGTTATGGGAACACCTGAATAAAGCAATGTAAAAATTAATCATCATCGTTCTAAGAAAAAAGTATCACTTTAAATGTGAAATTACCAATTCCTCCTTTAGAGTTGAAAAGAATGATGAGGCCATCAGTCTGAGATGACATTAGCATCAACAGAGCTGGGTCCTGCCATTTTGCATGCCTAGGTACCACATTAGCTAGCTACAAAGATCACACTCACCCATTTAAATACTGCTGAGGAATTATGGTTCTGCCCCTTACAGTTCCCATCCCTAGTGCTGTCACCCCCAGAGGGACTTTCTAGGGCCCATATTTAGAAACAGAAACAAAAAGTTTCAAACAATGTACTGTTAAGAATAGTGTATCTGCAACATTTACTTCTACTTAGAGATCCAAGGGAAAAAAATCAAGAAACATCATCTTTTTGGTTGGTACTTTTATCCTGGGCTAGCAAAATACCTGTGAAATGTGCCATTTAAATTGGGGCCTTGCATCAGCAGTGTTTCAAATAAACTGCTTTTAGGCATCTTATGAAATAAATATACATAAAATAGAGCCAATTTTTGGACAATAGAGAATACACTTTTTAGAAATGTTTTATATAATATAGCAAATTTCCAAGTTTACAGAAATACAGTGCTAAAACATCATGATTTCTAAATACTACTCCACATAACTAGGTATTAATCACGGTCTCTATATTCACCACTTTATTTTAAAAGGATTTGAGGAAGCTTGTGAGTTACTAAAAAGAACAATAAATTTAACAATGAGTCTCCTAGAAACCAATCTGATATGTAATTTACTTTATTCATAAGGAGCACGCCGCTTTTCCCAACTTCTATTCCTAGTCAGAAAAATAGAAATGGTTAACCACAGAAATTATTCAGAATCTAAATTCATCAGTTCTATTATTCCTTGTTTTCATTTTCTAGAAAACAATGGAAGGAGGAAGGGGAATGGATTAGCACATGTCATCTCTAGAGGCATCTACTTCCTGGGAGTGTCACATCACTATTTACTTGAACTTTATGTTAAGAACTGATATAAGATTCAAACCATACATTGCTCAAAATCTTTCAACATATCTAATATGTGCTCCTATGCCGATATAATCATATAATAAATGACTTTATAAAAGATTAATAATTTTTAATCCTTAAGCAGAAAGCTATACTTATGAGCAATATTCAATACAAATTTCCACCGCAACAGCAACTTTGGACAGTCTCTGAAATCGATTTAATAAGCACCAACATTCTTTTCTTTGTATTTACATCCATGGCCTCTAAGGCCTATCAATTCTTCTTTCATAAAACCTCTTCTTAATCTAACTATAGACATTCACAGCCAAAGAAATCATGCTTCCATTTTCACTGAATGAACTAGTAATGAACTAGTTCAGGCTCTATTCACCTCTCTCAGAACTACCGCAAAAGCTTTCTGAGTAGTTCCCCTGTTTTTTCTTTCAAACCTATCTTCAATATTTTCACCAATTCACTTTTCTAACACTGCTTTCATGATGCCATGCCTCAGTTCAATAATTTTTAGTGGCTTCCCAATGCCTAAAGCAGTAATTCAGGAGAAGCGTGAAAAATAATGAAATAACTTTGTATTCTGGAAACAACAACAAAAACATTTTTTGTTTCGTAAAATAAATTTCCAAAACCAAGGGCAACTGTGAATGGTAGAGCATGGATGAAAGCAGGATGATAAAAACCCTTAATTCGGCATTCAATACCCTTCAGAATCCTAATCTACCACACATTTTCAATCTTAATTAACACTGATTTAGAACATGTCCAGAGACCAGCTCAATGTCATCGTTAATGAATGTTTGCATTTCTCTCAACTCAATTTTTATCCAGTTGCCCTTGCATAGCCTCAAAGTCTAGGTTAACCAACCACCTTTTCACCCTGAAGCCAATGTTTCTCCATGAAAAATGATCAGCAGGCAAGAGTCTTCAGCCTCACTTCAGTTACTGCATTGCAATGGGGATGCTCCAAGTACAATAGCAAACAGCAAAATTATAACTTACCAAGTGATAGAAATTAGAGTTTACTCAAAAAATGGGTAAATAATGATGTTTAATACACAAGTGTCAGAGATCTACCATACTCAGTAACATAAACCCTCCTCCAGTCAGACTGACCTGTTTCCAATCACGCTCCGCACATTTCTCATTTTGCCTTTACTCACATCAGCCCTCTCGGCTTCTCTAAATTTAATTTTTGCTCCGAAATCCCAATATTATTATTTAAGGAGTATATTTCTAAAATAAATAACATTTTAAAAAGCCAAATTTTTTTACCATGGCCTGTTAGAGACCTCAAATGATCCAAGCGTGGCCCACCTCTCCACCCTCACCTTACACCACTCCCCTCCTAGTTTTTCTCCCTAGTCTTCTTCCTAGATTCTCAAGCTCCTTCCTACCTCAGGGCTTTTGCCTCCTAGGATCTTCTTGTAAATTTTCTTTCTCTGTAGCTCAAAACTCATCACCCCTCAGAAAGGCCTTTCTCAGTGTCACTCTATCTAAAAAGGTTCCCACACAGCTCAAGCATTTCCCACACCTTCATCCTGCTTATTTTGCTCGTAATACTTAACGCTACTGAGTTCCTTATTTATGTGCTTATTATCAGTACTGCCCCCATGGGGAGCACCTGTATCCTTCTTATTGCTATATCCTCATAGGCTAGAAGAGTGCCTATCTCTTTGTAGGTAATCAATAATCAGTTGAATGAACGAACAAACTCTGTTAAGAAACCTCGACTCACTGAAATGGCTTATCTGTCCAGACCATAATCACGATGTTCCTGCACTTACTAAAGGAAATGAAGTTTCCAAATAGGCATCATCAACACAGAATTAGGGACTATGCAAGATAGAGTGCCTGAATGGCAATACTGTCTCTCGTCTTCCAAACTTAGTACTCCAAAAGTCAGAATTCCAAGAGAATGCTGTCACCTTCTAAATCTTCACTGTTTCAAGAACAGAACCCCTTTCTTTGTTCCCATGCAGGAATACAAGATGACAAATGAGTATGCTCTTGTTAATCATTAAATTTTCCATTTGCAAATTTCTTATTACTTGGTATTTTTCTACCTCACCTTAGTTTCTCTAAAATGTGTTTTTTTACTCAGAAAAAGAAAAATTAAGTTACTCCTCATATTCTTTTATCTTTAGAATAGGAATTATTTTAAGTAATGCTTTGGGGTACGTCATTATCAAAACGTTATTCAGAAACATCATTATTGGCTTATTTTCCCCATTGTGGAGTAGTGGATTGAAGAAAAAATTTTTTCTTCTGTGATCTCAGATTTTCTTTTCCTAGAAAAATAACCATTTCTAAAATCCTACAAGGCCACGACAATTTCTTAGCAGGCTGTTACATTATCTGATTCTTGCTCTTTTATATATAAAGGTCGTACTGTTGGTGGGACACTTTCTATCCCAAAAGTAACAAACTACTTATTAATAATTTGCCAAGTAAGAGGAATCTTCAATCACTAACAAACTTGATTTTTTTCTCTTCCAAAGTAAACAATTTCCCAAGATGAAAAGGGTAGTAAAACAATGTTCCTAATAACATCCAATCAGGTACAGCTGAAAACAATGTTCCCAATAATATACAATCAGGTACAGGTGATACTCATGTGAATGAAAAGATGTGAAAACTACTTACAGACTGCAGATTTGTCTCTGCGGAACTAAAATATATTACTTCTAAGAAACAGTATTTCTAACCAATATATGAAAACGTCTGTCTCAAAACATTTCATTAAGTCTCATGGTAAATCTGCCACAAGTTCAACTGGTCTATTTCCCGGCAGGGAATCCACAAGTTTCCCCTTCTTTAAAAATGTCAACCATTTTGCCTTTTCTTTTTTTTCCCCTCTATGACTCAATTACGATGCATTAAGAGGCTAAACCTGTCCACCCTAACAGAGCCCCTGGTAGAACTGCGTCGCCTCGGAATACAATGCCCAGCTCTCAACTTCCCTGGCTCGGTTAAGCTGGTGAGGAGTCGCCACATCACAACCCTGGTAAGCTGGGCGGTGGCACGACTTCGCCAGAACTCGGCTTCCCAATTCTCCACGCGCCACACCAGTGGAGGCGCTCTCCCTTCACTGCAGTTGGGTCAATGTGGACGTTTTCCACTGGGCCGGCTCCCCACCAGCGCAAAGCGAGGGGGAGAGGAGGGAAGGAGATGAAGCCCATGCGGCCACCCAAGCCGAGGAAGGGGTGAGGAAGGGGGGCAGGGATGAATGCAGGCAGAACAGAAGCAAAACTGCATCTTTTCCCCAGGGGCAATCCAGCGGGCAGACAAAAGATTAGGGAGCCAAAGCCTTTCCATCCTTTTCCCGGAACCGAGCCAGCCCGATGAATCCACACTCCTAGCTCCTCCATACACACCCAGCTCCTGCAAGGGGTGGGTGCCTAACTTCTGGGACGCAATGGAACGGGGACAAGAGGAAAGGACCTGGGAGCCTCGGGGTGCACGTGTTCCCCAATACCCAGACAGACAATAAAGAGCAAGCCCAGGCTTCCTCTGCCGCCCCACCCAGCTCCCCGCGGCTCCCACCAGGGGGGAGCCTCTGCCCCGAGGTCCAGAGACAAAGCCCCCTCCGGGCGGAGAGGGACGCAGGGCCCGAGGCTATGGGGGCTGCACACAAAAGAGGGAGGGGCGCGAGGGGCGGCGCGAGGAGGAGGGTGCGGCACTCACCCACTGAGCCTGAGGAGCCCCTGCGCTTGGGCGCGGCTGGCGTAGAGGGGGGCGCGGCGGGGCCCGGAGCGGGCGGGGTCCACGCGGGCTCAGCCTGAGGGCTCACGCCCGCCGGGGGAGGCGGGGGAGGCCGGGCCGGAGGCTCATCGTCCTCGGGGAGCTTGGAGGGCGCGGCTGCGGCAGCGGAGGGTGGGGAGGGCGCGGGCACGGCCGACGACGCGGTGCTCGGGTCCCAAGACGGCTGCCGTTCCGGGGCGGCGAGGGGCGCGGCCGGCAGGGGCCCCCGCGGGGCCGGGGGCACGAAGTCATTGCCAAAGTCCAGCAGGGGAGCGCCGGCGGGGGCGGCGGCAGGGGGCACCGGGGCCGCCGAAAGCCCGGCGGCGGGCTTCCTTTCCAGCACCTCCAGCTCCTCCAAGTCTTCGTCCTCGTCCTCGTCTTCCTCCTCCTCCTCCTCTTCCTCTTCGTCCTCGGGCTCCCTCACGAACTGGTACTTGAACGCAGGCTGAGGCCGGGGCGGGCTGTCCGAGGACGAGGAGACCAGAGGCGACTGGTTCATGTCTTCCATGGCGGGCGGGTCGCTGATGCTGCTGCAGCTGCTGCCTCCGCGGAAGACTTCTCCTCAGAGCCGCTGGCGGTTGTGGGGGCTGGGGAGGATTGAGAGGGGCAGGCCCCAATGAGCCGAGGGACCTGCAGTGGCGACGGCTCTCGGAACAATGAGACTGCTCCTCCTGCCTCCGCGCCCGTGATGCGCCACCCGCCCCGTCCCCAGTTGCCGCCGCCACCGCCCAGACGAGCGAAGAAGACAGGCCAGCCGACTCCCCGCCCAGTTTGGCGTGACTCGCCCTCCCCACTCGGGAGAAGCACGGACTGGCGCGGGAGGGGGCGAACCAATCGGCTAAGGGATTTAGATGATGGGCAGCCAGACTGCCCAAAGGAAAGGAAAAACGACTAAAGTGGGTGGGTCTTACTGCACTTCCTCTCTCTTAGCGGCTGGGGTGGGCTCGATGGGCGGGGCTTGGAACTGGGAGCCCCACCCTGCGCCTTGAGTGGTTGCAGGTGGGACTGGGGTCTTGGCCTTGCACACAGCTGGAGGTCAGTCTGTGTAGTTAACTGTACTGGTAAAGCGAATCGGCAGCCTGCCTGCCTTGCGAAGTCAGAGAGGCTCCTGGCGGCCACCGGAAGGGCGTTATCTTGGAGACAGCGGGTGGAAACTTTCCTCCCAGGGAAGGAAAAAACCCAGAGTGGAGAAAGGTACTAAATAACGGCACTGAGGAGTAGGCCTTCAGGATTGAAGGATACATTAAATTTTATAAGATTTTGAAATAAAAGATTGTCTTTTTTTTCACAGATTCCTAAACCACCTCTTCACTACTACCATCACCACCTGAAAAGAAAGAAAATATTTGTTGACAGTTTTTAGGATCATTCCCAGTCTAAAATGCAGATCTGGATGAGGTAGGCAAAACAGCAGATCTAGAGACTGAGGCTGACCGAAAGACTGCTCATCTCCTTCAAGGGGGTTTTAGGATCTGCCCGCTGCTGGACTCTTGGTAAGAGGATGAGTCACCCAAACAGGGAGGGGAGAGAGAAAAGTGGAAACAAAACGATGCCTTGGAAGGCAGATTTGATTCACTTCATATTTCAGTCACCTTAGGCTCATGAGTCAACATTTCGGATGATTCAGGCTTTCTGGGAGTCAGGAAGCCAAATGTATACTCATTTCTTTGCTATGCCAGTATGAGCATGATCCCCATTCCACTTTTCCCAGAACTGGAGAGTTTAAAGAAAGTAGTTGCAGAACATTTAAGTATCAGCATCCAGAGATTTAGAGAACCCTTTTATCTTTTTGATATACCTTCCAAAAATATTCCCTTCCTGCCTAATCTGGAGGCCCTGGAGAGAGGAGGATAGCTTGCTTTCAAGTTGCTCACAGTTCCATGCTGCACTGTTCCATGCTTTAGTTGTTGGCTACTCCTGGCTACTGAGTACTTGAAATGTGAGTAGTCTGAAATGAGATATGCTATAAGTTTAAAATGCACACTAGATTTTGAAAATCAGTACAAAAAATTTAAATATCTCAGTTTTTATATTGGTTACATATTGGAATTGATAATATTTTGGATATATTGAGAAAAGTGTAATATATTAATTAATTTCACTTGTTTCTTTTTACCTTTTAGTGCAGCATCTAGAAAATTTTAAACATACATAGCTTACACTTGATTTCTATTGGACAGTGCTAGCCTAAATGATTAAGAAATGTTGATCACCATGGGGAATCACAGGTTATTTAAGCAAATTCTCAGCTCCAACTAATTAATATTGCCCTGGGCTCAATTTGGGTATTAAAAATGAAAAGCAGGGGTTGAGGGGCAGGAGAAGGGACACACGTGGACTACAGGGGATTTTTAGGGCAGTGAAATTATTCTGTATGACACTGTGGTGATGGATACATGACATTATACATTTGGCAAAACTCAAAACTGTACACCACAAAGAGTGAACCCTAATGTAAACTGTGGACTTTAGTAAATAATTTATCAATATTGGTTCATCAGTTGTAACAAATATACCACACCAATGCAAGATGTTAGTTTTAGGGGAACTGGTTGAGGGGTGGGCATGGGAGTGTATGAGAACTCTCTTTTCTGTTCAATTTTCTGTAAATGTAAAACAAAGAAAGAAAATTTATTAACTTAAAAAAAAAAAGTAAAGGTAGAGCAAGATTCCCTGACAATGCTACTTGATGACATTAATCATCAACAATACATCCAAGACCTGACTTATCAATCCCAGAGATGAAGTGGCTTTATTTTTAGAAAATTTTTGTGAGTTTGTTTCTTTGTTTTTATTTAGAAGGGTTGGGAAGAGTAGGAAGAGAGAAGTATTAGTGTAGTATTAGCGTAGAATGTCAAACTAAAAAAAATTTTTTTTAAATAGATTCTTCAGTAACTAAAATAGTCATGTTTCAAGTATTTGTCCAGTATTTGTCAAAATTACCAAAAACATACATGATTTTCAACTAAGTCCATACACATACAAAAATATACTA
This sequence comes from Camelus ferus, assembly GCF_009834535.1. Classification (NCBI taxonomy): domain Eukaryota; kingdom Metazoa; phylum Chordata; class Mammalia; order Artiodactyla; family Camelidae; genus Camelus; species Camelus ferus. Next base: position 39,788,398 of record NC_045710.1, read on the forward strand.
GCAAAATTTTATGGTCTGAACTTTTCCTATTAAATCACAGTTTAACCATCAGCAGTTCAGTCTTCCCCATACTGTTTTCCTACTGTGATTGTTCTGAAACTCCTTAATGGAAAGTTTCACAGGGTTTTCATATATTATTTGTAAGCTGCTTATATGATATTTCTGCATTCTGTATCTGTGTACTTACTATTACTAAAATAGTCACAAGGGAATATCTTTATTAAAAGTGTCTTAAAGGGTGATTACAGAAAAGTGGTAGATTTACAACTTTAATAGTAAATAGCATTAAATATTAAGGCAATAATGTAAGCACTTTTCTCTGACACAGAAGAAAAATAGGAATTTTATATTACTGGGGGAAGGGTATAGTTCAGTGGTACAGTGCCTGCCCAGCAAGCACGAGGTCCTGGGTTCAATCCCCAGTACCTCCATTTAAAAATAAATAAATAAGTAAATAAATAAACAAACAAATAAAAAAAACTTAATTACCTCCTGCCTAAAAAAAAATTTAAAAAGAATTTTAAATTACTGATCTCAGTGACTCCTAAAAAATTAAGTATTGGGGTTTTTTTTATTGAAGTATAGTTGATTTACAATGTTTCAGGTGTACAGCAAACTGATACAGTTATACATATATATGTATATATTTTTTGTCAGATTATTTTCCATTGTAGGTTATTACAAGATATTGAATATAGTTCCCTGTGCTATACAGTAGGCTCCTGTTGTTTATCTACTTTGTATTAGTTGTGTGTATCTGTTAATCCCAAATTCCCAAATTATCCCTCCCCACCAACCCCCTGCTTTTCCCTTCGGTAACCATAACTTTGTTTTCTATGTCTAGGAGTCTATTCGTTTCGTAAATAAGTTCCTTTGTATCCCTTTTTTAGATTCCACACATAAGTAATATCATATATTTGTCTTTCTCCATCTGACTTATTTCACTTAGTGATAATATCTAGATTTATCCATGTTGCTGCAAAAAAAAAATAATAAGTATTTGATGGATGAGTAAGAGTAAAGAGTTTATCTAGTGTTTATAAAATGGTCAAGAGAGCATAAGGAAAGGAGAATGTTGCTGCTTTACCAGAATTAAAACTAGAGTTGTAAATATTCACTGTCACTAACAAGAACATTCTGGTGGGCATTTGAAATGAGTTAAGGAAGAATATAATTCTAGATCATAGTAATAGTTAGAAAATAATTATTCAGTGAATTATCTTTGAAATTACTTTGCCAGATGTAGATTAAAGTTTCCAGTTACAATGGGTTAGTAACTGTTCTCTCTTAGAACACAATAAGAGATCCATAGAGCCCATGGAATCAGAATCTCAGAGTTGGAAGGACTTTGGGAGGCCAGCTTGACCAATCTCCCTCCTATTACAAGAATTCCATACAGAAGGTTTTTTAAACTTAGTCATCTGTGGTAGATTTAAAAATGGCCACAAATTCTGCAACAACACCCATCAATAGGTCAGATCAATTTCCCCATCTCTTTAGATCTGGCCTTATGACTTTTTTGACTGATAGGATGCGCTGGAAATGACATCCAAGCCTATTAGGCAGAAGCATTACTGCTTCCACTCTCACTCTCTTGGAATGCTGAGGCCCAAGATGAGAGACATGGAGAGAAAGACCTAGCTGTCCCAACCCTAGAGCTGATGTCCCAGAAATGTGAGACCATCTTAGACTGTTCAGCCAACCTACAGAACCATGAAAAATAATGAATCGCTGTTCTAAACTACTACATTTTGGGGTGGTTCATTATGCAGTAAAAGCTAATTGAAACATCATCCATTTTGTGTTTTATTCATTCATACGTGAAATATTTATTGAGTATTTACTCTGCACCAAGCACTTTTCAAGACTCTGAAATACAGCACTGAACAAATCAGACACAGATGTCCTTGAACATTTTCAGTAGAGGGAGACTCACTACTTAGGGAAATAGCCCATTTTATACCTTACTGCAGAATGCTGAAATGACACCTAATCTGGACAAGAAGAGGTTAATTGTCCTTTCATCATGTATGCCCCCTGAAAGAGTTAAAAGCATGGGATGGGTGTCCTGCCTACATCCTGCAGGATATAAACTCAAGAGTAGGTTTAGCAACCATGGGAGAAGGGAGAGAGGTAGATTCCTGACAAATCTGTTTCAAAAGTTGTATATCACAGCTTTTTTGCCTGTTGAAAATGACTTGTGTTCAAGAGCACCAATGAATTACATTTAATCTTTATATTCAAAAAAGCCTGAAACAGCATTTTGGCACTCTTAAGAGAAAAATTAACAGCTTGCTATGTCATTGTCCCTACCATTTCTCTGGGATTTTAGACTTTATGAAATGTACCTTTTTGTGAAATGCAGTTCATGGTTCTAGTTAACACCTTGACTTATACTAGTTCATTCTGAAGTAAGGATAGAAATAGAAATAATATAAGATCAACATCTTTGGTCATGCTAATTATACACTGACAATTAGTGTTGTACCTAAAATTAAAATTTCAAGTTTGAAAGAGAATCATGCAAGGGAAAGTCATAATTAGAATTTAACCTAATCCTTCTCCTTTAACCTTCTTAGGTCCTCTGTATTAATATTGCATTTCTTTCCTAGTTCAATATGTGTGATTCCTCTGGTGAAATTTATTTTGATCTAGCAAAAGAACTGTATTTGACCCAGCAGAAAATCAACTGATCTAAGCATCACAAATCCAAGCAAAGAAATTTCTAAACCATCTCAGACAAAAAAAAAAATCTGTCCTCATGAGAAAAAACAACTACAAAGAAGAGTTTACCAAATTATCTGAGCTATAAAAAAAACTCATTCCAGTATGTATCCCACTCTTCCTAATACCTAAAGATTGAATTATTAATTTTGTTGTTTAATTGTGAATGGAAATAGAAACCAGGTGGTCACTACCTTTAGCATAAACGTTATTCATATATTCAACTAAAATCTATTGAGCATCTGGGCTTTGGTGATAAACCGTAAATAAAACATTTTTCCTAACATCAAGGAATATATAGTTTAGTTTACATAAGAATATATAGGCATATATACATATGTACATACACATATTCATGTAAATGTGTATATGTCTGTATGTATACACATATGCGTATGAATATACATTATATATATATATATTATAGAGAGAGAGAGACAGAGAGAGGGAGAGAGACAGACAGACTGTTTTAAGTGAAACATTACTGCTTACAGTTCAGGCAAAAGTTAATGAGAGGCTAAACTAACAGCATAAGAAATAGGAGAAGATAAATTTGAAAAACATTGAAGTTAAATTCATAGAATTGGTTCACAGACTAATAAGATGGAGGGACTGATGGGAAAAGAAGAAAGAAAAGCTGATTCTAAGGTTTAAGCTTAGGTGACAAGGTGAATTGGTACTGCCGTTATTAAAGAAGTCAGGAGAGGAGCACAGAATGGGTGAGTAATGCTGGGGAGGATATAATGACCTAAGTTTTTCGATACTTTGAACTTGAGTTGCCTGCAGAGCACTGGAGTAGAAACAATCAGGAGGCAGCTGGAAAATTAGGGCTGTAGCTTGGATCTTGTCTGGAGAGCAGGTAGCTAAACCTGTTGGTTAAGTTTAATGGGTAAATATTTGAGGAAAAATGGTGGGGTAAGGGAGGGGATGGCCAAGCAGGTTGATGGATACTGTCTACTGCCCATGGGAGAAAAAGGCTTAGAAAAGAGCTCTGGGAAACATCAACATGAACCATCTCTGGATGTCCTTGAACAACGTTACTTCCACTGATCCTTTACTTTTTCTAGGCAAACAAATCAAATCAAAACAATAAAACTTCTTTCAGCTTTTCTTCATGGGTCCAGTTTTTAAATAGGTGCTCATTTTTATTTTCTCCATCCACCTTAAACTCAAAACAATATTCCAGCAAGTGCTCAGTATAATTATAGTTAGGACTAAGTAATCTATAGTAACAGGGACAGCACCAATAATTTAAGCCATTCATAATTCTTAAACCAAACCCTCATTGAACTATTAAGTCCAGCCTCTTAGCCAATAACAAGTAGTAGCATTGCCTAGTGGACTTTTGCCTCTTCCTGTAACTAACCATCCACTAATGAAGATGCTAAAGAGAAGGAAATGGCTGAAAGAAAAGCAATAAGAGATTAAGCAAGTTCTATAAATTACAGCTTTAATTATTTTATACACTACTTTTCTTTATGAGGTATAGGATTTTTTTTTTAATCAACAGATCTAGATTGCTCAATATTCAACTCTTTTCTACTTTCCAGTGAACCAAGGAACACATTCATTACCAGAAATGCTCTAGCATATTGCCCTGTATGTGCCTTTTTGAAAATTCATCTTCCTTTTATGACTGCAAACCTGTGATCTAGTATTTCCACTTCACCTGAGTTTTATTTATTGTCCTGGGTGGAAGTTTTTCCTGTCAGGTGGTAAAAGAAATGCTGTAAATCATTTATGAATGATAAATGCTATTTACTCCAATGAGTTAAATATGGTGTATCATGTGTTCATTTCCTCTCCCTCCCAAAACCCCATTAAATGTCAATGAAGCAATAAAAATGGTATTCACCAACAAGGACAAGGAGAATAAGAGAGGAGATAACAGTGGATAAAATATTTCAACACATTTTTGGAAGACAAAGCAGATAGAGAAGCAGTTACTGATGTAGCCGGCTGTGAAGTTACAACCTAAACATCTCCCAACTAAATATCTCTAAAACTAGAAATGTTATTTTGTGCCACAGAATTCTTGACAAGCTCAGCCCTTGGAGGTGTTAGGACTAAAAACAAGTGGATTAAGTAAAAGTGGAACCCTCAGCCTCTTTTTCCCCTCCCTGCACCCAGAAAGCCTACAACAAGGCTTAAACATGTCATCACTGCCCCACCATCACTGCTCCCCCAACCCCTGCTATCTCCTATGCCTCAGTCTCTCTTTCATGCTTTTGTGGAGAAACAAAATGGTTCCAGTGAAACTTCCTCAATGTTCTGGCATTTAGAGTACCCCAGGAAAAAGACCTGATAAGCTCCACCTGCCCCCTTCTCCCCACAAAGCTTCTATCCATTTTTTAAATTCTCCACTCTTAAACATCTTAAAACAAAATATCAGGAACCACCAGATGTTTGACAAAAGGCTTGAATGGATGCTAAAAATGAAAACAAACAAACAAGTTTCTAGAAAAAGAAACTTGAGGGAACAGAGACACATAGAGAATAGAAGAAAACCTCAAAGAAACTATATTTAGAGGGAGATAACAAAACATATCACTCCATAAAATAAAAAGAGAAACAAAAATGAAAAACTCAAAGAACATGAAGTAGTTCATAAATTAAAGCCAATTTCATGTTCACAGCAGCACTATTTACAATAGCCAAAAGGTAGAAACAACCAAGTGTCTATTAATGGATGACTGGAAAAACAAAATGTGGTAGGTACATACAATGGAATACTATGCAGTCAGTCTTAAAAAGGAATGGATTTCTGATACATGCTGCAACATGGTTGAACCTTGAAGACATTATGCTAAGTGAAATAAACCAGACACAAAATGACAAGTAATGTATGATTCTATTTATATGAGTTACCCATAATAGTCAAATACATAGAGACAGACAGTAAAACAGTGGGCACTTGGGATATGGGAAGGTGGGAATGGGGAGTTAGTATCTAGAGAGTATTTAGTACATACAGATTGAAAATATGGGTTGACAAAGAAGTTCTGGAGATGGATAGTGGTGATGGTTGCACAACAATGTGAATGTACTTAATGCCACTGAACTGCTCACTTAAAAATAGTTTAAAAGGTAAATTTCATTTCATATATTTTACCACATGAAAAAATTTTAATTGCAACTTTAAAAATTAATCAAAATATTGAAAGATACATTTGTAAAACCTCCCAGGAAATAGAAAAAAGGAATAAAAATGTATTAGCAAAAAAACAAAAGGAAATTAAAGTTGTTTAAAAAAAAAAAAGCAACATCATTTACAATAGCCTCAGAAAACATGAAATATTTAAGGATGGATTTAACAAAATATGCCCAAGACCATTATACTGCAAACATTGCTAGAGAAAGTAAAAAAACTAGAGGGACTTTAACTTTGATTTCAAGATTTATAATAAAGCTACAATAATTAAGACAGTGTAGTACTGGCATAAAAAAAGACATGTGGATCACTGGAACAGAATAGAGTCCAGAAATAGACTCACAGTCAATTTTTGACAAAGGTGCCGAAGTATTTCAATGGGGAAAGGATAGTCTTTTCCACAAATAGTGCTGAAACAATTGGACATCCATATGCAAAAAAAAAAAAAAACAAAAAGAAAAACAAAAACAAAAAACCCAAAACTTTGATCCTTATATCATAAAAAAAATTAACTCAAAATGAATCATGGGCCCAAAGAGAATGGTCAAAACTATAAAATTTGGCAGGAATACATAATGAATGCTGTTGCAAGAATAAAATGGTGCCACTACTTAGGAAAATCATTTGGTAATTTCTTATAAAATTAAACATACCTCACTAGGTATGAACCAGCAATTTTACTCCTGGATATTTATCCAAGAGAAATGAAAACTGGAAACAACCCAAATGTCCATCAACGAATGAATGGATAAACATATTGTGGCTTCGGAATCCTACCGAGCAATAAAAAGGAACAAACTATTGATAGACACAGCATGGAGGAAACTCAAAAGGATTATATTAAGTGAAAGAAGCAAGACACAAAAGCCTACATACTCTGTGATTCTGTTTATGTGACATCCTTATAAAAGGTCAAACTGGCAGGGAATGGGGGGAGGGCTGACTGCAGAGGGGACTAGGGAACTTCTTGGAATGATAGTGTTGGTGGTTACAATATATACATTGTCAAAACTCATTGAACTGTATGATCAAAAGAAGTGAACTTTACTGGATAAAAATTGTATCTTTTTTTAAAAGACAAATATATATATAATACAGAAGACAAAAGATGAAAAAGTCAGAGGGTAAATTTGGGAGGCCTATGAATCACTAATAAGAGATTCAGAAAGAAAGAACAGAAAAAGCACAAGTTTCCTATTAATCTGCTTTGTCCTCTAGAAAGGAGAACCTGCAGAGTATGGTACTTTATGCTCCATGACAGAGCACTATTTAAAGGTTTACATTTTAACTTAGCCTTATAAATGTGTACAGATTTTTTGAGTGTCAACAAATGTCTTAAGACTATTTCTTAGACAATGTTCCTTCTCTAAATCACCTTCTAGCTCTGTGAAATTGATAATGTTATAATTAAAATTAAGTCTAGCTTAAGTTGTTTTTTAGATCTTAGAATTGGGGCTACTTGCTGTTCTCAGGTGAGTATTTACTGTGCAATTTTTTTAAAAAAGAAACTATTATTTAACATGAATCTTTCTTAAGCATATTGTACTTTCCTTGCTGTACCTCTGAAACCCAGCCATTCATCTTTTTTTTTAAAACCAGCTTTATTGAGGTATAATTCTCATACCATACAGTTCATGCATTTAAAGTGTACAACTCAGTGCCAGCTATTCTTCACCTTTTGTGCAAGTTTTGAATAAGATATGGAAGAAAATACAATGTGATTCAATAGAATAAGATTCTAGATCCAGCTTTTCCAGCCCCAGCTTGGTGACCTTCAAGAACCTCTGGGTCTCAGTATCGTCCTCTGTAAATCATGGGGTTCAACCTAATGACTCCCTAGCCCTGATCTACCTTCAAGATCATTTTTTTATTGTTTATTTTTAACCTTTAATTTCTTTCTAGTGCCGACATCAAACATTGGGATAAACAGCTCAGAAAGATGTGTTCTGTGTTAGGAGATTTGCAACAATGCTCTGAATTAAAGACGGTGCTGGTGGATTTATTACAGCATGTGGAGTCTTTATAAATGTAACGAGATTCTTTAGAGCCTTTCTTGAAAGAAGACAGTTTCCTTTTATACATTTCTAAGTAAGAAAATAAAGCGGATAGTCACATAGTGTGTTTAACTTAGATCTGAGTTTCTCTTCTAACTTTGTCTTTCTCATTTCTAAAAGCAAATATGAAAACTATGTAGAAAGCTGAATAGACTTGGAAATATTTTTGAGAAACCTATATTACAGTCAGTGATTCAGCCAAATAGCTTAATCAAAAATATTTTTAAAAATTGCCTGCAGAGATTTTATTGAAGTAAAAAATAAAGAGTTCTCATAAAAGCCTGGTTGACATGCAAAATTTCATCACTATAGATTTTTTAATATATTCCTGCATTTGTGTCCTTTCTCTATGTCAAACAACAAACTTGAAGTTACATTTTTAAATGAATATGCCTATATTCCTAAAAAACTTATGCAAGATTTCTCAGTAATTAGATTTTGTTGTGGGTTGAACTGTGTCCCCTCAAAAGATATGCTGAAGTCCTAACCACAGTACCTCAGAATGACCTGAATTGAAAATAAGGTCGGGGGAGGGTAATAGCTGAGTGGTGGAGCGCATGCTTAGCATGCACGAAGTCCTGGGCTCAATCCCCAGTACCGCCATTAAAAAAGAGAGAAAGAAAAGAAGGTAGAGTCATCTCAGATATAGCTAGTAAAAATGAGGGCATGCTGGAGTAGGAGGGGCCCTTAATCCACTATGACTGGTGTCCTTTTAAGAAAAGCAGAAGGCAGAGACATGTAGGAAAGACAGCCACGTGAAAACAGGCAGAAATTGGAATAATACTGCCACAAGCCAAAGAACATACGGGGCTTCCAGAATCTGAAAGAGGCAAGGGAGGATCCTAGAGGCTTGGAGGGAGCATGGCCCTGTCAACACATTGATTTCCTACACCTGGCCTCCAAAAGTGTAAGAGAATACACTTCTGCTAAAACCACCCAGTTTGTTTTAAACCACACAATTTGTGCTATTTTGTTACAACAGCCTTAGGAAATAATACAACCATATAGCCAAATGTTACAGGCACACGCGTGTGCACACACGAAAAGAGGACCTTCATTTTAGTCAAAGTTTTGGATTTCAAAAAATCTAATATAATCAGTGTGAGCTTGAGTAATTAACCATAATAATGCATGATGCCTTATAACCTTTACGCATTCTCTTTAAGACACAGCATTTCCAAGTTTTTTGTTATGTGAGGGAACTCAGCTGAAAAGAAAAGGCATGTTTTTCAAGGGAGAAATAATACACAGTATCTTCGAGAGAGGCAAGGCAGCCTACTCAAAGGATAAGAACTCAAAGGGAAACAGCTACAAGGAAACTATTTCTAAGTCGGCAGCCAAGTTACAGCACTTGTTATTACTAAACCATTGGAGTCTCAAAAGAAGAATTTGAGAGCAGTAATAATTTATTTCATAACTTTATGATGAAACCTAGAGAGAAATTTTTCATAAGACATCTTTATGAAAATACTGAACAAGGATGTGATAGACAATTTTTTTCATGTCCATTGTTGCTAGATTTGGTATATATGATTTCATTTTTTTTGGAGAAAAATTTCAATCTTCATTAAAAGATATTAGAGAGATTTAATGATAAGAAGAAATATAGAAGATTCAGTATCATAAAGCAGGCAGTTTGTCCCAAATTGATTAGTACAATCAAAGGAGTTCCAACCAAAAGCACAAGAATTTTACGTGAAACTTGACAAGGTACTTCTAAAATGTACATAGAGGAACAAATGGATGAGAATAGCAAAAGACTCCCTCAACTCCCTTCCCCTATCTAGCTTAGTGAAACCACAGCTGCAGTTAAATCCAGCTCTGTTTTCTCTACTCTTGCACCATCCTAACTGAAAGTGAGAAAACACACAGCTCACTGCCCAGGCTGACTCTGTGCCTCCTCACTGGTCTCAAGTGCACCCTAACTCTGTCTGGCAGTCACACTGTACGTGTATATGATTTTATTGGAAATCTCCCTGAGAACATTTTTAGGGGCATCACAAGCCCTGTAGGATCTTAACTGGTAGATTACGATTTGAGCATGGCACACTTGCCTGTTGTCTTTACAGGTCACACTGATTCTCCAGAGCTTTACAAACAGTTCATAATCACTCTCCATATTTAGATCAAAACCTCTCCAAAGCAATAACCCATCTTTTCCTATTCCATTCTCAAGTCTCACCAAGCTCAGTTGTCACCTTTACTTTCATCTCGTTTGCTACCTCCAAGCAGAGCTCTGCTGTTACAGCCAGCACCGAGGACCACCACCTAGGAGAGCAGGAGCATTCAAATGAGCAATATTATAACTAATCATAACAACTTGAAAGAGAAAATATTATGTTGATTTGGAGCTACAATCCTCTCAAAATTTTTTTATTTATCAACAGTTTCTAAATGTAAATCTGGTGAGAAAGGTGGCATTTGCCAAAGGTAAGCCCTAAAGAAATGAGCAGAGAGGTAAATGACACACAGGCCAGTTCAGACACAGTTCTGTAGCCTCCCAAATGAACTGCATCAGCAGATTCGTCAATCCTGTTAAGTACGCTTGCAGCATATATTCTAAAACATGTTAATTTGATGATCACTGTTTTGAAGAACTGCCTTCACTATGAGAAGTGAAGGTGGGGTTAAAAGCATAGATTCTAAAGTCAAACTTCTTAGGTTTAAATCCTGACACTACTGCTTATAAGGTTTGTGATTTTGAGCAATTATCTTCTCTGTGCCTCATTCCTCATCAGTGAAATAGGGCTAATAATAGTGGTCACCTCATACAGTGGTTTCAAAGATTAGTTGAATAATCATAAAATACTTATAAGAGTGCCTGGCACACATAAGTACACTATTCAGGTTAGTTTTTATTCATAAACTTCACTGAGGATATTTTATGCAGTAAAATAAGAATTTCAGACAGTACAAGTCCTGGGAAGTTCTGAGAAGAACTTCCATATTTAGAAGGAAGGAAGGATGGGAGGAAGGAAAGAGAGATGGAAGATTACTAATATTTGTTCTGCTGGAAAATTTCACCTAAAGAGACAGTATGTCCTTTGCTTTTCTCAAATAGCTTCTACTAACACCATTCTCAGCTCACGGATAAGAAAAGTACTGATAAGACATAACACCCAAGAAGTGCATTTAGCACCATTATGACATGTAAGTACATTAGAGCCATATTCTTTGAGTATTAGAATTTGGTATTGTTACTTAGGCAATGCTTGTTTTTCTTAGAAGCATTCACCCCCACCTTCTTTATGGAAGGAAGGATCTGGTATGAGCCACATATTACTCTGCTCTGTTGTTCTTGGTAACCAGGCAGTGGTCCTCGTTCCTGACTAAGAAACATCCAGGAGGTAACCAGAGGTGATAACATAAGCATCAGCTAGTGTGAGAACAGCACCTAGTACCGACGTGAACTGGCCAAGGGAAACTTTTAAAAACTTTAAATAAAAAGAGAATAAGCCATCCTTCAGGTCTCAAGAGAGCATTCATACTCAGACTCTGAGTTGTTTCCCGCCAAAAAGTAAAGAGATCATCAGACTGGGTATCTATCTGGACCAAAGGTGGCCTCAGGACCATGAAAATGAAAAGCTAGTTAACTATGGTCAGCGAAACCACTTGAGTACGCACCTTGGAGGATATTAGGCTGGTCCATACCCTTTGCTTTAAGAACTTTCCTCCACAGGGTTGAATCCCTGGCATCCATGTTTGTACTGTTTCCCCGCTCCCCTGTCCAGAGCTGAACAACCAAGGATGCACACATGACCCTAGTCAGGCTAGTCAGGCCAAACAGCCCCTCAATCTCTCTGTCTCTGTCTCTCTGTCTCTAAGAATTGGCCCTGAGAGATAAGAAGCTGGGCTGGTCACCAGAACTGATTTTGAGTGTACTCAGGAGCAAGGTGGCAGCTGTGTTTGGCCTTATGCAGCCAAAGCAACCAAGTCAATTTGGAGAGAGAAAGAGAGAGAACTGAAGCCAAGGAGCACAGTAAGTGAGACAAAAATTGGCTGCTTGTGTTCTTGATGGATTCCCAAGTCCTAGTTCCAATCCTTCCTGAAACCTGGCTGTATTTTCTGCCTTTCTTGAAATACTCCATCTTTAAAGAAATTTCTTTTTGTTGTTGTTGTTTACCCTGGTATGAAATAAATTTCTGTTACTTGCAACCAAAAGAGGTTTGATGAATGAAGCTACAGACATTATTGTATGACCTATGGTATTAAAATCTTTTTTGATGATAGTTACCTATAAAAGAAAGACAAGTAGGAGTGAGACTTCTCTGGTTGACATTTTGCATAGTTTTGACCTTCAAATTGTGTAATTATATTATCTATTCAAAAATGTTTAATTTAAAATTTTTTTTGAAATAAGTTCTGCATATAGTGATAATATTTTCCACGTTAAAATTCAGAACACCTCATTTAACACAGAGTAAAACAGCAGATCAACATTGTAAAACTTGGGCTCGTGCACCTTAGCTAAGAGTTTTTTACAATGGAGATCAGAGGTATGCAATAAGATATATATTTCCTACATTTAGGTAGGAATGACTTGGTATCCAGAGAGTAACTCAGCCCTCTTCTTGGGCCTCTTTGGGATGCTATGAAAACTCCTGACCTGGGAAAAATGCAAAAATGCAAAACACACAATTTTAAATGGTTCATGCACCCTTTGAAGCCCACTCATGGATGCCCATATATGACAACTTAACTGGAGGTAAATTTACATACCTGAAATGACTAAATAATCACACAATAGTATTAAACATCTTAGTGTGTGGTATAGAAAAAGGGTGTTAAAAAGTCAGATATGGAAAAGATCAATGGCTCTGAATAATTTGAGGAGATTTTTAGAGGAGCTGAGAAATTAGCTCAGTTTCAAATTATTCATAGGATTTGGGGACATAGAAGATACAGAAAATAGAGCACAGTATAGAAAAGAACAAAGCCTGCAGGGGAAATATAAGGACATAGGAGTCACTGGAGCAAGAGTGTGGGTTAGGAAATTGGATATGGACAGCACCTAACACAGAGTCTGGAATTTGGGTACTCAATTAATAGTAATTATAATTATTGTTATTATTATTATTAGGACAGCAAGACAAGGTCACATAGGTAAGGTGAGACCGTATTCTAGAGGACCTTGAATGTCAGAGCAGTGAGGACTTTACAAGTCACTGTGTGTTTTCGAGCAGGAAAAGAACTTGATTCAATAAAACTATTTGGAACATGAAAAGAATAACTTGGAGAAAGTGCAGGGAGAATGGGTAGTAAGAGTATTCATAGGGTTTTTGCAGTACTAAAGATAGAGACTTTGAACGAGGGTGGTAGAGTGGAAATAAAGGCTAGATTTAAGGGACTTAAAAAAAATGGAGAGACCTCAGGGACTGATGAAAGTCAGAGAAAATATCTTTTGCTTTATTGTACTGTTACTATTCACTTATTAGTAAATATTACTAAATTGATTCTCTATTTTATGGATCTACAAGTATAGCACTATGGGAATGTTTGCTCTGGGTAAAGGGTATAAACATTCTTGACGAAGCCGCCCACGTCTCACACCAAAATGAAGCTGAGATATGACGTGGGAGGGAATCAGGGGTTTCTCCTCAGCCATGAACAGCTTTTAACTGCACGTGTAGGCGGCCATAATGTTAAATGCACCACACAAAATCACAGATTCTTTTTTACTCCCAAGGGATTACTGTGGTATACATGCCAGCCAGCAGCCACTTTCAGCTGGTAGGCATTCCACAGCTTCTGCTGTGTGGATGAAATTTTAGCACAAGTTCTCATAGTAGAATCTACAATCCTCTCTTATTCAGTTAAGTGCAACTCATGGTCGTTGGAGGTTTTCTTTCTCTCTGGACAATCACATTGGGCGCTGCTGCTGGAGCTCAGCAGGGAGAAAGGGAAAATAAAGTGATGCTTCTTGGTTGCTAAGAAAAGTGGGAGGGAAAAAACACAGAAGTGACAAAGTTTTAGAAATCATCTGTAAGTTAAAGTGTACCTTAGTCATAAGCTAGTTCAGTTAGTCTGGCTTGGCACATTGCAGAGTCACAATGCAGAGTCAAAAATCCTGGTGTTAAGTTTTGGCTTTCAGAAGGTAGTGCCATACATAAGGAATGTGGGACAAAGAGTCAGAAAACAAGGCTCCTGGCACCAGATTTATCTCTAAATATGGAGAGGACCCTGAGCAATCATTTAATATTTTTTTACTTAGACTGCAGCAAGGTATCATTTTGGGAGTAAATGAAGGCTTATTGTCAGAGCTTTTTGTAAATGTAAAGCACCAGGAAAAAATAAGGAGTTTTTTTGGACCTTTTTACCTTTGTTTTACCTGTCTTGATCCTGCCTCCCCAAGGACAAGATCTATGATTTAGACTTAATCAATTTTCTTTTTCTTTTTTTAAAAAATAAATTCAAACATATAGTAAAAACTTAATTATTACTTTTTAATTAAAGAGGCAGGAAAGCAAAAAAATCTCCTGGAATGTGGTTGGCTAATTGGTAGAAGCTATAGCCAGCAAATGGTGTTACTAAACCAAACTTTGGTCTGCTGACTTGAGGCGCAGTAAAGCCAGTCTACTGACATTGGGTTATGGTGAAGGAAAGTACAGCGTTTATTGCACGGCCAAGCAAGGAGAGCAGATGGCCACTGCTCAAAAGTCCCTGATGGCTCTCAGGGAATGGTTGTTAAAGGCAAGGTAAGGGAGAGGGTCGTGGGCCGCCTGAAAGCTCATGGACATTCTTCTGATTGGCTGACGGTGAAGTAATAGGATGTTATCACAGGGGTTAGCATTCTCAATCCTCAGACTCCAGCCAGTCTGGGGGCTATGTGCTCATGGTCATCATGCAGTTAGCTTCTTCCACCTGGTGGGGGTTTTAGTATCTGCAAAGCGACTCAAGGATATGGCTCAGGATATTATCTATATATTGCCCTTGAGGAGGAACTCAAGGTCGTTGACTTTGTTTTATGGCTAAATGATTACTATTTTGTCTTCCTTGACTGTTTTTATTTGTTTCTGCACTTCTTTTCTCCAATTAAATCTATTCTTTGGAACTCAGGGAAGGCCTAGGAGGCTAAAGCTTTTCTATAAACAAGAGGCAGGGGACACAGGAGGTCTGTCCCTGGGAAGGCCCCACAGGGTCCTGCTTAATGGGTGTCTGGCTATTGCAGTAGGAGGAGGAAGAGAGAAGGTAGGGAGTAACGAGGAGAAAAAAATAGCTACTTGAATTTCTAACAGTCTCCTGATAAAGACACAGAATTTCATTTTTCATAGTTAATTTTCTTTTATTATAACATGCCAGTTCAATGTCCTGGACTTCAAAAGAAATAGGTATGGGGCAATAAAATTAATAATAGTATCCCGCTCATTATTATTATTTTACCATTTTAATGTTTTCTACCTTTTGGGGTTTTTTTTTAAGTTTCATAATTTAGTTTTTCTTATGTTTTTAGTTAACAATGATAGCACATGGATATGTTTTAGTTTGGAAGTGGGGAGAGGAGAGAAGCCCATTTTAAAAAGGGGTGAGGAGTCAGGTTTCCATTTTATTCATGTTGAATTCAAGATGTTGAAGCAGAGGAGTCAAGTAGGCAATTTGATATAAACACCCAGAGCATGAGAATAATGTATGATTTCCGGAGGTTCTAAAAATTACCCATCCATAAATCACCACAGATAACACTTTATTTTAAAAATATACTTTGGTCACTCAGTACTTAGTAAAAAATAAAGAAAGAAACCACACTAATAAACCTATTTCCAGGATTATTAATTTATTAATAATAGTGGTTTCAAGCGATGAATAAACAGAACCATGTTTATGTTTAGAAACAGGTAATATTGTCAGAATGTTCTACATGTTAACATGTTCTACTGTGGTTTGTTTAAAAATTAAACCTCAAAAATAATTTGCTAAAAATTACTACTAAGTGTCATTTTGGTAAAATGAAGTGCTCTAAGACTCTCAAATTTTATTTGTTTTACTTATGACATGCTACTGAAATATTAATTAATATCTGAAAAGATATGAATTATGTAAAATATTGATTAAAACACATTAATTAGAACTCTCAAATGGTAAGAAAACACATGATAGCCAAATTTTATTTTTAAAAGAAACCAGAGTCATCCCAGGTTTAGACCATCTATAGCACTTTTGCAACAATCATTAATATTTAAAAGATTAACACAAAAGCTCTTAAATCATCAAAGAATAAATTGTATTCCTATACCAAAATACTAAGGCTGAGAAAATGCAGTAATTTACTTAAGAAACGCTCATCAATGAGAAATAAAAAAAATTCTAATTAATCTTTAATTAATCAGAAATCAAATTAATTATAATGTAAAATTTCAGTTCATTGAGATTTTTCTTATTTTAAATTATATGTTTAACTAAACATTTAGATTATTTCCGAATATAATTTCCTTCTTTATCTTTTTATCTGAAAGTGATTTGATATCAAATTATATTAATGTTACAGATTAACAATTTAATTTTTTCCACTAGGAATACATGTATTATATTATATACTTGTTTAAATAGTATATGTAAAATAAGCCAGTAAGCATATGCCAGGAAGAATGTAAATGAGATCAGAGAGAAAAGGCTAGTTATATCTGACTGATATATTTCTGATTGATATCTTTAGCCTGAAAAAGCCACTAGTTCTACACTTATAGAATGTTTTCTTTATCTGGCATTCTATTGGCAAAGTTTCTTCATACCAGAATCCATCATCACACATTCAGCTCACACAAAGAGAATTTTACTAGAACACTTATTTTATTTATAGCACATTTTCTTTACATTTCTAACTAAAAGACTTTCTTAAATCTCACTCATATTTTCTGTATTTCACCATCTGCCTCCACCAGCGTTTGCTAGTGTGATGGGTGTATCATACTTCCTCTATAAAGGGCTGCCTTATAGGTATATTCACACATTTAAATCAAAATGAAATCAGGTAAGAAAATACCAAAGAAAATGAATGGGTATGCCCACCAAAAGACATGCAAAGAATGTTTATGAGAGATTCATTCATAATATCTAAAAATGTTTTAATAAAAACCCAAATGTGCATCAACAGTAGAATGGATAAATTCATGTGATGGAATACTATACAGCCATAAAAACAAACTACTGCTACACACAATGATGTGGATCAACCTCAGAGAACTGATGTTGAGCAAGAGCACCAGGCACGCACACACCAAAAACATACACTATGATTCTATTTATATGAAACTTAAGACAAAACCAATCTATTGATAAAAATTAGAACAATGGTGGCTGGGTTGGGGAGGAGTTATTGGCTGGAAACGGTTGAGGAGAAAAAATTGCCACCCCAGAATGTTTCTTTGGCATAAGGATTAATTCAAGCTGAAAACATCAAGGCCCAAAATATCAGGAAGAAACTTTGATCTTCCCCCTAACTGCCAATAAAAATACAGGACCTGTCTCAAGAAGAGCATTATCACCATAGATAACAATGTGAACTAGGTGTGGAAGGCAGGGAGAAACCCAGCAAATTCTGTTTATTAAAATTCCTCTCAGTGTCCCATTGTCTCTGTATGGCCCAGCAAAGATTTGTTTATCAAGCACTTGCTTTTCCATCTCCCTATAAATTGCATTCCACCCCCTTGAAGTCCCAAACCACCACTCCCAAAATCTTCTTCTGTCTTTAGCTGAAGAGGGTATTTAAGATGAGGGCTTCAGCCATGGTGATGAGTTACTCAGTTTTTCTGGGTCTCTCCCATGTGAACATAGTATTAAACTTTTGTGTGATTTCTTCCTGTTAATCTGTCTCATGCCAATTTAATTCTTAGACCAGCCAGAAGAACCTAGAAGGGTAGAAGAAAATTTCTTCCTCCTCAACAAAAACAATTTGACGGAACCTTCTGGGATGCTGGACACGTTTTATACTTTGATCTAGGTGGTGATTACACAGGCATACATACACATGTAGAAATTAGTTGGCACACACATGTAGAAAATAGACTTTAAGATTGGTGCATTTTACTGTATGGATATTATTTTTTTAATTAATTTGGGGGGTGAAGGAATTAGTCTTATTGATCTATTTATTTGATGGAGGTGCTGAGGCTTGAACCCAGGACCTCGTACATGCTAGGCATGCACTCTACCACTGAGCTTTACTCTCCCCTCTTTACTGTATGGATATTATTATGCCAATAGTTTTTAAAATTCAGTAGTCAATTATGATACATCCTCCAATAAACTAATAGAACTTTTTAAAAGGAATAGAAGTATATGACTTGAATGAAATGATAACTAAACATATTACACAACAAAAACAATTTGCAGAGTAGTTTGTTTAGTATGATCCCACGTGTGTGTATATTTTAATAGGTGTATGTACGATTGTATATGCATGGACAATTTCTAGAAGGATATGCAGGAAATTGTTGGTAGTGATTCTCAGATTGCTGGGGTGTGGCTAGGAGTTGGAGTTTTTACATAGGCTAGTTTTTATCAATGTATACTTTTTCATTCTTTTTATTTAATTTTTAACCTAATTTAAGAGATTTCAGATTTAAAATATCTTATTTTAAGATAATTTAAGAGATTTACTCTTTCTGTTTTCAAAATTGCACTAAGTTGAGCCATATAGTTGTCATTTTTATGTCAAAAAATGAGAGAATATTGACATTTTCATATAGTTAAATCTAATACAATGGACGGATATAAAGAGGTTATATAAAAACATTCATCTAAACATCACTAAATCAGAATTTGAAATAATGTGCATGTCAACATAAAGAGCATAACTCAAACTCCATATGACTGGAATATATATTTGAGTTTAATGTTTGTCAACTGAAAGTTACTTAATAACCCCTATGTAATCAAATTGATTACAATCTGAATTGTTAACATACTAATAATTTCTAACAGTTTCTGAAGCTACATGGCAGTATTTCAAAAATCTGATGAAAACTGGAATTTTGAAATTCTGGGTTCATATCTCAGTTCTCTCACTGGCTCTCTGCCCTGGGATAAGCCGCTTCATTGCCCTAGACCTCATTTTTTTTAGTATAACATAGAGAAAATAATGTCTGACCTATAAGATGACTCAAAGGATTAACTTGTTGATAACATATAAAAGCACTTTGGAAAGTACAAAACACCACCCAAATGTAATCATTATTGTTTTAAATGAGGAAAGGAAATAGCCCATATTTGCTTTGAAGAGAACAAGTTCACGGTAACCATATTGCAATTTGTAATATTCTAGATCTGTGATTCCCAAATCTTTGATCTCAGGACCCTTTGCACCCTTTGTGATATGGATTTTAGCTATTAATATTTACTGTAATATAAATTAAAACAGAAAGTTTTTAAAGACTTATTTTAAAATAATATTAAACAACCATTACATGTTAACTAAGTTTTGTGAGAAATAGCTATTTTTTCCTAAAACAAAGAATAATTGGTGAGAAACTGTTTTACATTTTTGCAAAGTTCTGTAAAATCTAGCTTAATACAAGACAGTTGGATTCTCATATCTACTTCTGCAGTCCATCTGTTGCAATATGTTGTTTTAGTTGGAGTATATGAAGAAAATTTGGCCTTACATGGATACGTAGTTAGACAAGTAAGGGGTATATTAATAATCTTTTCAGATGATTGTTGATTTGACTATTTGATACTATATCAAAGCCCAGTAAGTAGTGTTTTTTTTTTTTAAGGTTATTTGCAATCTGGATTTGAAACCAACAAACTCGGTTCGTTGCTTTTTTGTGAACAAAAGGTTCATACCAATGAACTTCTACTCTGCCACATTAAAATCCACTGGTCAATCTTGAATGAATCTTCCACCCATCCATGATTTAGTAACATTATTCGTTTGTTCATTGGTCAAATAAAAAATATCAGTCCATAGACTTATTCAAGTCTTCCCAATGTTGACACATTTCCTTATTCAATACTAAACAATCATATGAATTAGTATCACCACTCATCTCATTAAGAAAAGTCTTTTAGTGTTTGGAAATTGTCAAACTCACAGTGGTGGGTATAGCTTTTCCAAAATTCTGATTTTTGCTTAATAACTCAAATTTCAACTTTAGAAAATACTGGAGTTTGGTCTTTTCCCCCTTGAAATGACAGGTTCACTTTATTTTTCTGAAACATCCTGCCAGTCACCCAAGTTTGCATAACCATAGTTCGTATTTCAGTGGTTCTTCCAAGTAATCATGATGCATCAGGGGAAAAAATGGCTGGTTCAGCTTGCAACTCAAACAACCATGTAGTGCTTTTTCTCAAGACAACCACTGCACTGTTGTACTTCAGCATGTAGCCACAGTGTTTTATCTGTATTTTCCATTTTGTCACCCAGAATATTAAAAATGAGTGTTCCAGGGTCAAGATTTAAGAAATTAATCATTTCTACCGGTTCAACAGGATCTTAAGTAAAGTTGTAAGTGCAACTGAATTTTCTTTTACTGTGAGTGCATGGAGGTGAAAAATACAGAGACAATGAGTACACTTTAGAGCCACTGCTTTGACTTTGGCCAAGGCACCAGCCATTCTCATCACCATGCCTTTGCAAAATTAGTGAGGAGAATGGTACCGAAAAAAGAAAAACAAACGACATCTTAACATCATTACCAAAAAAATTTGGACCTTTCAGTCTCTCTGAAAGAATCTCAGGAACACCCACGGGGGGTGGGTGTCCAAGTTCTTATTTTGAGAATCGCCGAACTATATGATAATTCAGCTAAAGAAATTGACACATTTTACCTGGCTCAGCACCGACCCTCATGAGACAGACTGAAACAGTAATGGTTAGCTCAGTCTTGTTCAAGAAGTCAACTATTTAGGATATGTAGTTCTGATCTTTATTACTGAGATGTGGATAATGGTTCTCATCCATGTCAACATTCTTTTGGAAAATAAAATACCAAAATAGTTTGGCCGTCTCTACCCCTTTCCCTCTTCCAAATCAGAAAGTCCCTCTATTACTCCAAGTGCCCCTGTTACTCAGTACATTCAGTTCTGCCACTGTCTAAGAGCAAGCTGGAAATGCCTGTATGGCCAGAGACTATCTATGCATAGTTCACTAACATTAAGCAAATAGTTACAATGTATAGGAGGGTGTGGAATATAATTGTTCACCCTCCTCCCAAGAGAAGCATAGAAGTTTACTCTACTTTTAGGAAAATTAGCCCATGGGTTTTATTTAAGGCACTCTAGGCAGGCTTCTGCCTCCCTCACCCAACCATTCTTCCAAAGATGACAGCAGAAGCTCTGAGATAGGCAGTTCCCAAGAGAGGCCCAATCAACATTCCTGGTGGTGCCTCGGGGGCCTGCAGCTCCACCCATCACCCAGGCTCTGCCAAGGCTGTGTGCTCACTCACAGCAGGAGAAAGGGGCCAGAGGGGAGTGGAAACACATCAGTTTGATGTCAAAGAGGAAAAGGTCAGGGGGAATATGGAAAGACGAGATAAGCCCGGGAAGCGGGCAGAATGACAACTGGGGAGCAAGGATTGAGAGAGGATGAAGAATTAAGAGGAAGCACCTTATGAGGGAGAAAGGGAACACATTACTGAATGGTCTTTTGAAAAGTTTCACCTGTCATTAGTTTATTTAACTCCAATGGCAGAGACTGTATGTGACTGAGAGCATGCCGATCACCATTCACCAGAGCAGAAAGACATCTAAAGTGGGGTTCCTCAAGCCTCAGCACTGGTGACATTACGAGCCGGATAATTCTTTGTTACGGGGCTGTCCTGTGCTTTGTAGGATATATAGCAGGATGCCTAGCTGCCACCCACGAGATGCCAGTAATACTCCCTCCCAGTTAGGACAACCAAAAATGTCTGTAGCCATTGCCAGATGTCCTTGGGGAGAGGGGAGAGGTGAGGGGGCAAAATGACCCCTGATTAAAAACCACTGGTCTAGATGCATCATTATCTTAGCATATAAAACTCTCCATTTCTTTCAAGGACAAACAGCTGCTCCAATTTTTTTAAAAAAATGGAACTGCAAAACTATCAGCCCAAGGTGATTTTCTAGCAGTAGCTTCACATTCTGCCCAGCTTCTACAGTAATAATTTACTGGCTACCAGGGGGCTCCTGCTTTTGAGCTACAAGATAAAATGTCCAGCTGAGAGTCAGTCATCCTGGGTCCTATTACTGCTCCACAATTAAATTCTTGGGTCTAGGTTTCATCATTTCTCAAATGGGTGCAACAGTATCTCAGCTTACCTTCTGTACAGGTGATTATAAGGATAAAATGAAAGGAGATGGAAAAGTGCTTTGAAAAGTTAAGAGAAAATACAACCAGACATAATTAAGTCCTTATGGTCTTTGCAAAAACGGAAACCCATTAACAAGCAACCTCAGAGTGTTTGGTGACCTTTTCTACTTTTAACAGCAGATGATTTACGTTGCCAGTGTAGGAGTGGGACCATTTGCCACTAAAAATACTGGTCATTTGTTACTGCTAGTGCAGAGAACAAATGTGATCTGATTCTAAGAAAAATACTACAGGCAATCACAAACTTCAAATGCTTAATTTCTAGATCTCTTCCTAGCAAACAGTAACACAAACCCTTCGTAATTCCAGCACCACTGCCATGGCTGTGGTTGTAATAAAAAAAACAAAAAAACAAAAAAACCTCAAACAAACAAGACCCTAGAATCTTTTGAGAGATTCTGTGGATTCATTAGTGAAGGAAAGGAAGAAACTGTAAAAGTCATAAACAGTTTAGAAGAGATGAGTCTAAATAACTTTGTGACATAAAAGTGTTACAGTGACTGACTTGGCTTGAGGATTTTAGAACCCAAAAGGAGAGAGAAGAGCAGAAAGGAAAGTCGGAAGATGGCTCAGATAAACTTAATTTATCTGAGAATTTTCCGGAATACAAGAAAGGAGAAATGTTTACCTTCCTTCACCCCTTGCTTGCTGCACTAAATGGCCCCCATCCTATCCCATGTCATTAAAACAGTCTCCCCTTTCTGGGTGTACACAACTTATGTAAACAGTTCCTTAATGATGGAAATGTGAGTCATTTCTAGTTTTTGTTTCTCTTTTTCAATTATAAATAAAAGTAAATTGAGTAAATACTGTCAAAGAAAATTGGTATGTGTATTTATTATTTCCTTGGGATGCATTCTTAATCGTAAAGTTTCTGGATCAAGGAGCACACACATTTTTAATGCTTTCATTTTTGAAAATAAGTTTTTGGAGGAATTCCCTTTGTTTAATTATCATGGTACCATCTTGGCATTCTAGATAGATCTCTACCACTTAGCACTTGAGCACATGCCTAATCAGACTTGATATAAGTTCTAATTTTGAAATTGTCCCAAGGAATGTTTATGTGATCTTCAAACTTGGGAATCTCCAAATATAAAGATCACAACCATAACCATTTTTGCCTTCTTTTTGAAGATTACCATCTGTGCTTTATACGTACTGAAATGTGCCATATTTATTTCAAATAATCAAAAGAGAAATGGTTCAAGAGCCCTTTCTGTAACTCTCCTCCCTAAAACAAGCTTCTTCAGTTGCTGTGCTTCATTGCGTCATCATTTTTTTCTCTTATTCAATTGCCTCTTCTAATTTCCATCTCCCACTACAATTATTTATTTCTGCGCTTTCATTAAGCAGCACTATTAACAGGCTAGGCTATGGTGCAACATTATAAACTGACAATAACTCAAAAAATAATTTTAATTTTAAAGAGGCTAGGCTACACTTTACATATTTTAAAATAAATCATAAAGAAAAGCTTTACTGTACATACTACTCAATCAAAAACAAGACAATTCTAACAAGACCTGTTTTCCACAGAAACCATTTTTAAATGGAGTTTATTGCTACACAGACACTTAGGTGAGCTTTTTTTCTCCTACTGGGGATAACCTTTAGCTCAACCCCATTATTTATTTCTCTCCATAAATATCAAACAATCAAGAGTATTAATTTCATCATCCAATGTGCAGCTCATCATATTTAACTATTTTTAGTATTGTCTACAAATAACTTTATAGAAAACATAAACATGCAGTAGCATAACTTTGACCGTAACCATTAGGAGAAACAGTAGCAGCAGTTTTATTCTCATGTGTTGTCCACAGGGATAGAAGTAGAAGGAGAAAGGAGGATTTGGCGGCAAATTGGTATAATTAACTGAGCGGTTAATGACTGCTCCAATATTCTAGGAATTCTAGGAATTACAACAGAATGCTAATACAGGACATCTGTATGCAGCTATATCATGGTGTCAGTGTGCAAGAATTGCAGGGATCCATTAGATACCACTGGAAAATACAATCTCTAGAATTCCCATTTGTCTTCAGACTGCTCACACCAATGGCTTTCTGTAAACATTTGCTGATTCATGTACTGAAAATTATAACCTATCAACATGATTCACAGGTTCTGAGAACTGAAAAGAACTTTGGAGGTAAAGCACAATTTTCTTCACTTACAGGCAAAGAAAGAGATTGACACACTTGTCCAGCTCACTTATTAATAAGTGGCCATGCCAGGACCTGAGCCTCAGTCTCTGACATGAGAACTGGCACCGCACCCTTATCAGCACACTCCCTTAGGGCCACCTGTCCCAGTCACATCACAAGGTTACATTCATCATAAGGCTAAGCCAAAGCCACAACATGTCCCAAAAGCAACTCATATACCTTACCCAATCATTAAAATTAGGTGGCAAGTCATTAGCATAATCCACACTTGGCATAAGTTTCAAGTCTTCTCTTAGATACGCACATTCTTGAAGGTGATGTACTTCAGTAATTCACCTGCTTTGCAGGATGTTGTGGAAGTTGGCAGTGACTCTAAAGCTAGCTCATAGATGAGTATTGTAAAATAAGGAAACATCAAGGTAGAAACAGTCGTTTTGCCATATTATTCTTAAGCTAAAAAGTGTGTATTTAAAAATGGTGCTCCAGCTCTTCTTCTATTATAAAGGCAATGAAACAGTAACAAAAATAAACAATTTCCTATTGCTAAATACTTTGCTTTGTAAGAGACTTTAGCCTGCCTGCCTGCCTTTCTTCCTTCAACGAATCTTGAAAACCTGCTCAAAGTCCTTGCAAGATACCATTCTGGGAGTTGTGGGCAGTACAAAACAAGCATACCAAGTAATTGAAAAATAACTTTTACTTTCAAAAGCTTTACTGTCATATAGGGACACTATTTGTAAACACAGTGAAGTCGGTAGGTGCTTTAAAAGGGGTGCAGGTAAAGTGTTGTGGGAATTTGAGGGAGGAGGTAATTACTTCCAGGTAGGATCACAGAAAGATTCAAGGAGAAACTGAAATTTAAGGATCACAGAAAGATTCAAGGAGAAACTGAAATTTAAGGCTACTGAAGAGAGTTAAATTTGAATACATTTCAAGGAAGAAGGGAATTTTAGATTGAGTGGATGGGATAATCAGAGAAGAAGAAAAACCCAGAGTGGTACTGTATCAAAGAGGTTTAGTTCATCTGAGCACTGGGGATAAGGATGAGAGATGGGAAATGGAAAATAAAGCTGAAAAGATAAACGGGAGCCAGTAGACTTGGTAAGAGATCATGGATTAGGATGGTCCAGACAAGGGGCGAGGAGTGCCTGCATTAAGGTGGTATCTTGGAGGTGGGCAAGTAGAACATAAAGGATGTTGTGGCACAAGAGGTTTGGTGGTGGAATCTAGGGTTTGGCAGCTAATTGACCTATTAGGCAAAGACAAGAGAAAAACCATAAAGATTGCCAAGGCTTCAAATTTCAGTGCCTGGAAAGTTGATGGTAAAACCCAAGCCAATCTTGGTCTTTATGGAAGCAAAATGTTATACCAGGGCCAGTGAGAAATTACTTGTGTCTGGGTGGTTGACTTCTCATGAAGAAACAAGTAATATTTCTTCTTCCACCTCTTGGGAGGGCAGACATAACTTTGTGTCCTCAGGGCTAGGCTTCCTTGCCCCAGAGAAGGGGTAAGTGACCTTTGTTTTTTTCAAGTCTGACCTACTGAGTCTATCAGGTAACCTAGATGAGTAAAGAGCTTGAATATAAAACCAGGGAGAGCACATGTTCCTGTGTAAAGGGGCAGAAGACAATGAGCTCCAGCCTAGGGTCCAGTGGGAATGCTGGCTGTGTTCCCAGACCTTGTAATCTTTCAATAAAAGCTAGAAATGTTTACTTTTTAAAGAAATCTCCATATTTGGAATGTTGGCCATTAATTTAGAGTGTTGAAAGATACTATCCTCATTGAACAAAACTTGTCTGCTGTCAGATCTAACAACAGGTCACCAGATTTCTGATTTGGGGTGTCAAATCATGGAGCAAAGATCTGGACTCTCCTACAGAAAGATGGTGCTCAGGATTGAAGGGATCAAGAGCCCTGTCCCACTGTTCCTGAAATGCATAAACTCTGGCATTAGTATAGTCATTAAGAGAAGAGATTCTCAAACCAGATCACCTGAGTCCAAATCTTGATCCCTTACTAGCCAGGTGATCTAGCACAAGCTACTCTCTGCATCATAGTTTCCTCAATTTAAAAATAATAATAATACCATGACCTACCCCAGAGAGCTGTGATGCTGAGATGAATTAGTCTGTTAGAACAGGGCCTGGTACAGAATCAGTTCTATGTAAACATTCGCTAGCATTACAATCGGCCTTCCCTATCAACAGATGCGGAACCCATGGATATGGATGGCTGACTAAGGGACCTGAAAATCTGGAATTTGGTACCCACTGGGGGTCCCGGAACCAATCCCCTGAGATACCAAGGAACAAGTATAGTATTGTTTAATCTCAAAGGAAAAGGAAGGAGCCCTACAAAATGACTGAGTGGATTTCCAATCATCCTGGTTAGGTGAAGGTGCTGAGTCAAATTTTATTTGATTGAAAAAAAAAAAGAAAGAAATGGGACATTCCTTGTATCTGAGTGAGGACAAGCAAGTTCATACCAGTTACCATGGTTCTATTGTTGTATTTCATCTCCATCATGGCATTTCTCTCCACATCCTGTGTCAGACTTATAGATATCAATTATAAATACTGTCTTTTAATGCCTTAGTACCACATTCCTCAAAGTTACTCATATTAAGAATAGACCTTGTCTCACTTCAAACATGAATATGCTTCAAACTCCTCTTTGAGAAAATTTTCAATGACAAATCTCTATTGAAAGCAAAGGGAATTTGAGAAAGGGAAGGAAAAATTGAGTACACTGAAACCGTCTTTCTACTAAGAAAAGTTTTTTTTATCTTCTTTTAAAATAGTCTATCTTTCCTAACATATTGGGCATATGGTCCTTGCTCTGTCTTTTGTACATGTCCAATAACTTACAGTGTTTTTGCATATTTATTTGCATAATACATATCACAAACTATGCTTTTGATGGTATTTCTTTAGTCAGACTTAATTAAATTGATTTTAAAGAACTTACTTTACACTATGTAGAGAAGATGCAACCTTTATCTTTCAAAAATCTTTTGGTCTTAAAAATGAGAAAAGAAAAGAAAAAATTTTTCTTTTGGAAGGGAGCGACATGATACTTTTTTCCCTATATTTAGGTCTCTCAAATGGGTATACTGTCCTCACCCTCTCTTAACCTACTACTCACAAGAAAATGAACCCCAAACTCACTCTTTATCTAATCTAAATGTCACATTTGCAACATAGCACTATATGTATGTAAATGCACAGATAACATTTTGAATACTGAACATTCCTGATTATTGCACTAATTGCAAATCCAGAGAATTTATTTATTTCATCCCAGTGATAGAAAAAAATGGTATGCCCCCTGCCTTTCTGCTAATCAAGGTTGCTAATTTATTTTTACCAAGTGTAGGGGGAAAAAAAAGAAAAGAAAAAAAAGTGTGGGGGAGAAGAAGACCTGAACACACACAAATTCTGCCATTTTTCCTGTGCTGACTTTAAACACTGCTGCCATTTTATTCTTCCCAGGAGATGGGTACTTTTGTTAGCAGAAGGTCTAAACTGAATTTCAGTCTTTGATGTAATCTCTAGGTATAAATGTGCAAAAATTTGTATCTATTAAGATTACATTTGTAATTTCTGAAACTATGGAGATGATTTCTCACTGCCTGTACCATATCCTGGCTTGGAGCACCGCATCCAGCTGATAGAGCTATAGCCAAGGTGCTTGTTAATACAGGAACCAAGACATGTTCACCTGATACCTTGGTTTTCCATAAAAGCAACAGTGAATAATCACCTCTGTAATTGTTTTCCACACACTCAGAAGTTATGCCACAACTGAAATGTTATTGAAGATACATTTATCCCCACAAAGTTAAGGACTCAAGAACAGCCAGATCAGGAGCAACCCCAAAAACCAAACCACCACGCTCCC
Source organism: Camelus ferus (assembly GCF_009834535.1). Classification (NCBI taxonomy): domain Eukaryota; kingdom Metazoa; phylum Chordata; class Mammalia; order Artiodactyla; family Camelidae; genus Camelus; species Camelus ferus. Next base: position 39,816,682 of record NC_045710.1, read on the forward strand.
AAATAAGTTTCTGAAATAAGCAGTCCCGTTGCAGGCTGCCCTAGCAAGCCAATATGGGTGACTGGCCAATTTTAGGCACCCCTGGCCAGGTGTTTGTTCCCCTCCCTATAGGACAGGAAGCTTTGGTGGCACCAGGACCCAAGCCAAGCCCCCCCATTATGACAATGGTCATGAATCATGGCAGATGAGGCCAGCTACTTCCATGCATAACTACACTTCATGTTTGTGTAACAGCACTTAAATTGATTCAAATCTTTTAGGAGACCAATCAATAACATGTTTCAAGAGCCTTCCCTGTCTATATCCTTTGACCCAGTAATTCCACTTAAGAAAATAATCCCACTTTTCGGCAGAGCTCACTAAAGCAGTCAATACTTCAACAAATACGTATGGTGCTGAGTAAAATGCATCATAAGCCAGAGTAGCTATTGGAAATAACAAAACCACCGCTTGCCTTTGGGGACTTTACAGTGGACTGGAAATTTCATGTTTATCACTTACTGAATGCCTACCATGTGCCAGGTGTTCCACTAGGCATCTTATATGTTTTCTCCCTTAATCATTATAACCTGTAAAGTCAAGTCGTATCACCCACATCTCACACTAAAGTGGCTGAGTAACTTGCACTGAGTTATACAGCCAACTAGCACTTCTGAAATTCACACCTGGGTCTAAAATCTCCAAATTTTGTTCTTTACCAACTAAACTTTGCTGCATTACAATTTAAAACAACAGTTAACAACAATCAATACACCATCAACAATCATCAAAGTAAAACAAGAGAAGGATGAATAAACAAATTAATCTCATTAGGTGGGATAAGCAGTCATTAAAAGTGATGTCTTTGACAGTTTGTCACAGCACAGAAAAATGCTTGCATGAAAATATCACAGTAAAAGCATGATGTGAATTTGTATATGCAGATGTGTACTATGTTTAAACACACACACACACATATATATACTAGAAGGAAAAATACCAGTTTTTTAATAGGCAAAACTGTATGTTCACTTAATACAAAATTAAGGGGAATTTTAGGAGGAAAAGCTGTACTTTCATATGTAATCCAGAGAAAACAGGTCACCCAACCCTGCAGAATTCACTTTTTAAAAAAGGGTACTAGATACTCTTTCCCTCACAGCCATAAAAATTTTCCTTCCACCCTCCTGTCATCCTTTGCTCATCTAGCCTGTATTAGTCAGGTTTCTCCATAGAAACAGAACCAGTGGGGTGTTTACAGAGAAAGATGTACAGATTTAATCTAAGGAAATGGCTCATGCAATTGTGGGGGCTGGCAAATCTGAAATCTGCAGGGCAGGCTGGCAGGCTAGAGACCCGGGGAAGAGTTGATCTTGCAGTCTTGAGACGGAAGACAGTCTGGAGGCAGAATTTCTTTCTTTTGAAGGAGTCTTAGTATTTTCTCTTAAGATCGTCAACTGATTAGATAATGTCCACGCACATAATGAAGAGTAATCTGCTTTACTCAAAGTCTACTGATTTAAATGTCAATCTCATGGAAGAAAATACCTTGCAGCAACATGTAAACATGTTTGACTAAACAACAAGACATCATAACCAACCAACATGATCCTTCCCCAACCTACACTGAGAAAAAGGAATTGTATTTCAGACCCTGTCCAGGCTCATCCCATCCCCTAATACACATTATTAAAGACCCCAGCTCCTGTCTGACATTAGACCTATGAGACATGAATATCATCCCACTATACATTGGTTGGATCATAATAAATCAAATTTGTAGCTCCTTGAGGTTTATCATATATGTTCATGGATATGTCTTGTGTTATCTTCACAACAAGCCATTATTGTCATTCTCATTGAGTCAAACCTAAGGCCAGAGAGAATATTATGACATGTCCAAGACTGCCAAGTTAAGAAGAGTAAGACTTCCAGCTCCAAGCCCTTGCTATCAAATATAAGCCATGGACAGAAGTGTCACAGGCCCGCAAGGATAGCAGCTATTTTAATTTAATTCAATTCAATTTCCCAATTCATCTACATTGAAAACACATAAAATTAAGGTGCCTGTCTGGCTTATGGCCCAGGATGGGACTATAAAGCTGGTATAACAAGTTTGGGAAGTGATCACCGTCCACAAATACGTGTCAGGTTTGTTTGTATCTTAACTTTGATTAAAGTACAGCATGCTACTCAGATTATAAATTTTCAGCTCAATGAATTGGCACAACATGCAGACCCTGTGTAACTGCTACTGAAACCAAGAAATGGAATATAACTGGCATCTCTGAAGCCCCTCAGGGAGCCCTCCCAGCCACCACCTTTACCCTCATCCAGATGTCTATCACCATCAAACGATTTTGCCGGGTTTTCAACTTGACATACAGAGAGTCCTATTGTATGTGCTTTTTTGTGTCTGGCCTCCTTTGCTCTACATTATGTCTGTGAGATTAATCCACTACTTTGTTCAGCTATGGAAATCAAGGAAGTTGCTGAGTTTCTTCCCTGGGGGAAGGATATTGCAGAGGAAGGAGAGACAGTCCATTAAGTGCTCTGATTCAACAGAAGCAGAAGCAAGAGCTAGGTAGAGGTGACAATGCAAGTGAAGCCACCTCCTCCTCTCTGTCTAGCCAGGGGTTCCCCCAAATCATCTGGGGTGCTTAGGAGCTCCGTGAAATGTGGAATAGAGCTTTGAGTCCATTCTAAGGGGCAAGGAGACTGCAGTTGATGATTCCCAAAGACCTGCCTCCAGCCCTTGACCTTGGATCTGATTGTCTAATCAACTTCTCTTCTTAGCTGTCTAACAGATAACTCCAATTTAAAATGGTCAAAAGCCAAATTCAGTTCCACCCCATAAACATGGTCCTCACCTAATTTTCCTCATCTTGGTTAACAGCCCCATATCCACTCAGTTGCTCAAGCCTCAAACTTCCAGTCATCCTGATTCCTCTTTCTCTCATCTAACCAAGCCATCAGCAGGCCCTGCCTCCAAGACATAACCAAATTTGGACATTTCACCTCCTCCCTATATCTCTGATGATCCCAACCAAGTATCAGCCACCATTCCTCAGCTGAACTAGTGCAGGTCCTCCTAATTAAGTCATCCTGCCTCTACTCTGGCCCCCAGTGGTCTTTTTTCTACATATCACTAGCAGCCACACAGGTGGTGTGTGTCCAAGTCAGAATATATCAGTCCACAGTTTTAAATCATCCATGGTTTCCACCATAATTCAAAGTCCTCCCGTGGTCTGTAGGCCCCACATGACCTAGCCCTGCTCACCTCCCTGACCTCATCTCCTTCTACTCTTCCTCCATCCATGGGGTGTCAGGCACACTGACCCCTTTCTCCACACACACACACACACACAGTGCTCCTTCCCTCAGAGCCTTTGCACATACTCTTCTGCTGAGAATGCTCTCACTTTACATTTTTGCATAGCTACTGCAATCCCCAAATTTCTGCCCACTAATTATTCTCTACAGTTTACCTTGCTTTATTTCCTAATAATACTTACTTGTTGTTTGGTTGCATAGTTTCCACCTTTCTCTCCCCATTAGAATGAGGTGAGCATGAAGGGAGAGATTCCTACCTCTGGCTCCTGGAATACAGTGCTCAGTAAGAATCTGTGACATGAACGCATCTGAGTTTCCCTTGTTTCCTGCCCTCGCTCTACCGAAGGCTGTCCTCAGCTGTGCCGTCTCCTAAAGGCCTCACTCATTTGAGTTTTGTCATTTAACTGTCTCACCTAAGTCAGATAAAATGGACCCCATGGACATGAATGTGCCCCGGGGCCTCCCAGAGAAAAGCAGAGGCCTCACTAGAGCTGGCGGAGGCCTCAGGAGGATTCACACATGAGGTGAGTTTCCTTCTCTCCACGGACCCAGTTTTGTCCTTTTTCATAACTTTATTGAAGTGTTCTGCTCTTGCCATTGCTCATTTCTTCAAACCTCTTCCCGAGAGTAAAATATTTTTGTTTGACTTTTAGTCACTAACCACAATTAATGACTATAAAATTCACTTTTTAATTTATCAATTCAATGTTGCTTAGGACCCTGATAACTAACATAAATAACCGTGTGTGGGTGGGTGGGTAAACAGCATATGATGAGAGCCTTGTTTTGCTTTGGTTGGTTGAAAACACTTCTGACAGCCTGTGATGTGCATTCATGAGCCTAAAAACTGCAGTAGCAGCTCTTATAATGAAGGAATGCTGCTTATGTTGATTTTTTTAAATGTAATAGAGAATTTGTATTTGTTCTTAGTAAATACCTGTAAACACCTAGTTCAACAGATTCTGTGGTTGAAGTGCTCAAAAATACATCTGAACTATCACTGAACTTTCACTGGCTGAAATACATGTAGATGTATAAATTAAGCAATAACCTCCCTGGGCCCCAAGAAAGTGTTCTGTATTCTCCTGTTAGGCCAGAAAGGTGTTCGTTGTGGTTGAAGGAGGTCCTAGTGAGACAGGAGGGAAGCGGGCAGGGCACAACCATTAAAAGAATGACACAGCCATTGAGGACTCGACATACACTGGCTAGAACCAACTAGTTCCAAGATGGCAGAAGATTTAACTTCTAGTAGACCTTGAACCCCATTATAGGCTCATTGTCGTAGCATGCTAAATGGCACACCCACAGGAGCCATGACAGTCCCCAAGCTGGCTATAAAGGGCCAAAAAGTGGTCAGAAGCCCAATTCCTGGAAATCTCCTCCCTTTCCCCCAAATAATTGGAATAATCCTCCAACTCATTAGCATACAAAATTACTCAGCCCATAAAAACTAGCCACCTCCACACCTCAAGGCCTCCTTTGCCTTCTGAGACTGCCAGCACTCTGTCTATGGAGTGTGTATATCTCCCTGAATAAATCTGCTGTCACTTTACTATGGAATGTGTATCTCCTAGAGCTGCTCTTACTTTCCTGGATGACTCCATGCTCTGGGGCCACTCCCCTTTCTGAGATGGACTGCATTCTGTCTATGGGAAGTGTATCTATCATCTCCCTAAATAAATTTGCTTTCACTTTACTATGGCTGGCTCTTGAATTCTTTCCTGCACAAGACAAGAATCTGCTCTCTGGTAACACTAGCTCCCATAACCCCTAAGGGGTTCCCCAGCTCAGCTTAGAGGTGATATTTCTCCCTGAACAAGGCCACGAGTCATTTCCTGCATCTTGCTGAGATCAGCACTGTGCAAGGTCATTGACGGCGATCCCCACCAGACCAGGGAATTAGGAGAGAGTCAAAAATAAAGGAGGGAAAGAAAAAATTGGTAAAAGGAAAAGGGTAAAAGGGTGAATGTGACCAATTCTTCCCACCCCTGATTCCAGCAGAAACCCTTAATTAGCTCCCCTTTAAGCTGTGCCAAAGAAAAGATACATTTTATTTAGATATGCTTCTGTCGGCTGGGTGGTTTGCTTTATCTAAGAAGAAAAAGGATTAGGGAAGAAATTATAAAGAAAAACATTTTCTTACTTTTATTCTTTTAAAAAAGAGAGTATGAGCAGGATATGGAAATACTATAAAAGAGTCAATTTTCCCGCAGTCACTAACATCCTACACTAATGTATCTGGGTGGCAGGGGAGATAGACCCATGAAGGATGGTGCTGGGCCACATATAGACACAGCAAGAAAGCCATCTGCAAGCCAGGAAGAGAGGTTTCACCAGGAAGCAAGTCAGCCAGTACCTTGATCTTGGGCCTCACAGCCTCAGAACTGTGAGAAAGTAAATGTCTTCTATTTAAGCCACCATTAAGTCTATGGCATTTTGTTATGGCTGCCTGAGCTGACTAAGACAGTGATTTACATGAAATTCACTTAGCAGATATTTTCTGAGCATCTCTAGGTACTGTTCCAGGGCTGTGGATAGAGCAGTGATAAAGTAGATGAGGTTCTGCCTTCCTGGTGGGATTTCAGATCCAGTGAGGAGGCATCTGCCACAGATAATAAACAAGTAAATAAACAAGCAAATTTTAGATAGTGGTAAACAGCCATGAAGAAAACACAACAGGGCGATGCAATGCAGAATGACTGGGGAGGGGCTGCTTTGGATCAGGTAGTCAAAAGAAGCTTTCTGGGGAGGGCATATTTGAGCTGAATGATAAGGAAGAGCCAGCTAGGAGATAACCTGGTGAAATCAAGTTCCAGGCATAGAGAACCAAGATGTTAGCCTTGTGCCTATGTAAGACCTGATAGTTACCTCTGAGTTAGGGCAGGCAAAGGATAAAGTAGACTTGAGGTAGACTTGAGGAGTAACATCCAGAAGTGGAAGTGAGAGATGCATAGCAAGACTATTTATATAAGCTTCAGATTTTGAATATCAGTGAAATAACGATGGTCTCAGGATACCTCCTACTCCGCACAAAGCCCTCCCCTGTATTTCCTACGTCATCATTATCATCTGCCAACCATACAACATGTAACAGCCGTACGATATCATGATGTTAATCACAGCATCACCACCTCCAAGTCAGTTTTATTAGATCAGTGGGGTACCTCTGTTACAGCTAACAAACCAACGGTGACATTATTATTAACTGAAGTCAACACTTTATTCAGATTGCTAATGTCTTTTCTCTGGTCTAGGATCCCATCCAAGGTATCACGTTACATTTAGACATGTCTCCTTGGGCTCCTCTTGGCTACAACAGTTTCTTAGACACTCCTTGTTTTCGATGACCTTCACAGTTTCGAGGAGTACTGGCTAGGTATTTTGTAGAACGTCTCTCAACTGGATTTGCCTGATGTTTTTCTCATGATTAAGGTTTTATGTTATTGGAAAAAAGACCTCAGAGGTAAAGTGCCATTGTCATCACACTATATCTGAGGCACACACAGTCAGCGTGACTCATCACTGCTGATGCAGACCTTGGTGCCTTGGCTGAGGTTCCAAGTCATTTTTGACTCCTCACTCTCTCTCCTCCCTGGCATCCTACCAACCTCCAGTTTTCACCTAACGTTAAGTCCCAGACCCAACTCATCATTAGCATTATCCCCACAGACTTAGGTCTAAGCTCTCAGGAGTCCCTTCTCAGCATCCTCTACCACACTATCAAAGCTGTCTTTCTAAGACAAAGCTCTCAGTCATATTCTTTCTCTGGTCAGATAATCACACTTAGGAAAAAACAACACACAAAAAAAAACCCCAAAACAGAAACCTTTGGTTCAGTTGGAAGATAAAGTCCAAGTTTTCCAGCATTACATTTAGGCTACTGGTGCTAAACTACTATCTTGTTTCATCTCCTGCCTTAAGCTCTGGGTTTGGCACTAACACTCACACCCGGCTCATCCCTTCGTGCGTGCTGCGTGGGTGACTGCTTACCAAGTTTCTGTTCTGTGACAGTTTTCTTTCTAGGCCCTGGAATGTAGAAACTGCTTTAAAAAAAGAGAGAGAGAAGAGAAGAAGGAAGAAAAAGAAAAAGAAAAAGAAAAGGCAAAAGAAAAAGAAAAAACAAAAAGAAAAAAAAGAAAAAGAAATGGAAAGGAAAAAAGAAATGGAAAGGAAAGGAAAGGAAGAAAAAGATTCTCTACATTCAGGGAGTGTGGAGTAGACAAGCCTTGTAAACAGTTAATTGCAAGCTTGCGGGGTAGACGCTAAGGTATTAATTTGGGCGTGTACAAATTGCAAACGGGGCATCTAAGTCAAAGTTCCTCGGTGGCTCCAGTACTTAGGGGAGATTACACAGGGAAAGTGATGTCTGAGCAAAGACTTGAAGAAAGAAAAAAGTTTGCCAAGTGGACAAAGGGCCAAGAGAAGTTCTAGGCAGACGGCATGCCGTGCACTGCGTACACCATGGCCACTGAGCAATTTAATATGGAAGTACTTGCAAAACATGAATAAGAGCTAGACTGTGACAAAACAAGCTAAGGAACTTGGATTTTTAACCCACAGGACATTGTCTTCAAGCTGTGGGTCTTAAACTCCCTTTTGTGAGCCCCTAACTATCATTATTTGAAAGAGAAAAGAGGAGAAAAATTTAGTTTTGTGAACATTTAGTTTGTTACAGCATATGTAAATGTTTGTATGTCCTGATTTGCAATGTAAACTCTATTTCTTACTGGAAATCACCTTTAGATAAATTTTTTAAAACCCTGCTTTATGGAGTGTTACAAGGATATGTAGCACGGATGTGTGTTCAAACAGTATTTCTCAAATTTCCCCCCTGATAATAGTAATTCAGGGCCCGGGCTATAAACACACAGATTCCTAGGCCCCAACCCAGACTCACAGATTCAGAATGTCCAGGGAAAGGCCTGGTGATCAGCATTTGTAACGAGCCCTTTGGGTATTCTGATGAGGGAAGCTTGGAACACTGATACTCTGACCACAGAGCAGAGAAGAGATTGGAATGAGAAGAAACTGGAGGTGAGAAGAGCAGTTGGAAGACAACTGCTGTTGTCTGAGAGATGCCAAGGCTTGGACCAAGGCAAGAGAAGTGGGGAAAGCAGGAGGTGTGGCTTCAGGAGACCTTTAGAAGGCGGACTGTCTGACGTCGAGGTGCAGGACACAAGGGCAATGGGGCCTTGAAGGTTTGCATCTTGGACGCCTGTAGAGACATTAGGAATAGGAGAGACAGTGTAGGTTTGGGGGGAGAGGTAATTAATTCAGTTTTGGGACACGTTGAATTTGAGGTGAAATCCATCCTGAAGAGCAGGCATTTGGACACACAGTTCTGGAGCTCAGGACAGAGGTCAAGGCTGGACATAAGAATTTCTAAAATTATTAGCACATAGACTAGGACTCAAAAAATGGGATTCCCCAGGAAAGGGGGTGGGGTCTGCAGGGCCAAGGATGACTCACCAAGGGGGCTTACAGTGCTTCCGGCTCCTCCTCATCGCCCTCAGCCTCAAGTCCTTTCCTTCCTTGAGAGAGCCCCTCCTCCAACCCCTTCGCCAGCCTCATGCCATCTTATCAAAGGCGCTCTCTCCAACTCTCACCACCCCGGGGAGAATTAACCCAGCACTGTGCTGCGCTGTCTCTTTGTTCTCTCCTCTCTTACCTCCGATCATTTTGAGTTAGGGTTTCCTTTTTATCCTGCTAGAGGCTGGATTCCCAGCACCTAGCACAGAGTAGGTGCTCAGTAAATGTTGGTGACATGGTGGTGGAGCTTTAAGGAGAGTTAATTAATTTGGACTTAAAATTCTAGTGTTTAAATTGTAAGCGAATCTACTCAAGTAATAGCTACCAAACTATTGCACATTATGGCTGTTGATATTTCCCGACACAGTACCATCTGGGTTTTGTCTTCCTATTTCTAGCTCCAGGTTCTCACATTTTATTTTAACAGGAGCTACTCAAATTTTTTTTTTCTTGCCATTACAGAGCATAGAAAGGGCATACATTAAAATCATGAGTGATAGAATAAGTTTCATTTCACCTTAGTATCTAAAGTATTGGGGGTCAAATTATTCATGTATTCTCTGATCAGAAATAGTGTGTACCTTGTGCAACCCCAAAATTATTTATTTTACTAAAAAATGTTATGATAATTTTTCAAACATACACAACAGTAGAACATTCATAAGCCTCCAAGTGCCCATTATCCACTTCAAAAATAATCAACTCAGGGCCAATTCTATTTCATCTCTACCCCCGACATCATTGCATTTTATTTTGAAGCAAATCCCAGAGAGCATATCCTTTCATCAAAAGAGAAGACTTAAAAAAAATCATTATTAAACCTAAAATAGTTAACAGTATTCTTTAACATCGTCAAATACTCAGTCATTATTCAAATTATCAATTTTTTCACAAATAAATTTCTTTTCCAATTTGAAAAAATTATGACCTAATTAAGGTCCACACATTGCAGTTGGTTGATATGCCTTTTAAGTCTCTTTCAATCTATAGATTTTCCCTTCTCTCTTTTAAAATTTTTCCTTGTAAATTATTTATTGACCAAATCAAGTCGTTTGCTCTGTAGAGTTTCCCAGCCTGATTCCTTGCTCTTTGTGTTCCCACAGTGTAGTGTAACATGTTCCTCTATCCTCTGTATTTTCTGAAATTGGTAGTTGGAATGAGAAGCTTGATGAGATTCAGATTTTTTGGTAGGACTTTTTCATTAGGTGTGTTCTTCCTTCTTCCATCAGGAGGTAAATGTTGTTTGGTTGTCTCTCTTTTGGTTAGTAATCAGTAATGCTCAATATCTACATCCATTATTAGATCTTTAGGAGTTGCAGAAAGGTGATACTCTAATTTTATTATTTAGCAGCTGAAATACTTCTATAAAGAAGAGCTTCACTCCATGCATTATTCAGTTATTCAGGGATATTGCTTATATAGGAAAGGCAGGAAAAATAATTGAATTTATTTGCCAGTTTTCAAATCAATAATGAATTACTTCTCAATCATCTTCTAAATGTGACCAATTTTTTGAGCATCATTGTGAACTCACAGACTTAAATATATTTGTATGTTTCAATTTCCTGCTGTTATTATTCCTGCTGAGGCTCAAATTGCCACATCTTTAGCCAGTGAGAGTCCCTTTAGGTTGGTTCTTGAGTCCTTTTGAAATGACCCTAATAGTCTTTGATAGCTCCCTTGACATCTCTGTGACAAGTTGCTTTCATTTCCTGCCCCAGACTTGCATCAGCCTGGCTCCTGGAGGTGGTACTTCCAGAGCTCCCTCCAGGCTCTGGGGGTGCTCACTGCCCTTGGGTTGATTTGACATTGACTTCAGAGTTTTGCATTTCTCAGGCATACTCGTGGCTAACAGCACAGGCTCCAGAGGTAGCCTGCCGGGGATTGAATCACTGCTTCACTACTTATTAGGTTTGTGACATTGGGCCAGTTTATCAACTTATCTGTGCTTCAGCTTCCTCAGCTATAAAATGAGAATAATAACAATACCTCAATTCACAAGATCCTGGTGAGACTTAAATGAGGTAATTCCTGTAAAGTGCTCAGAAAAGAGCCTGGCACACAGGGCTTGTGTAGAGATTGGCTATTAGTATTCTTACTGTTACTCTCTTTTCAGCCTTGTCATTGCTGCCTGCTCACCCTGTGGATCATCTGGTAAGCAGCACAGACTTACGTTTTATTCTTGTCTAGTGACACACTGATTTATTTTAGAAAAATGATTCTAAAGCTCCATCGGCACTTTTACCCCACTAATATGCAGCTCTAAATGATGTAACACTCACACATATTAGAACATTTCCTATAAAGGAATCCAAATTCAACAAAGCTAATAGCATTCATAAGGTCCTCCAGCACCAGCACACTTCCTGCTTTTTATACTCATCTGGAAAGGGGTAAATTGGCAGGATCCTGGCTGGGAGTGACCCAGCTGAGAAGTTAAGGTCCTAATTTGCACTCGAGTCATTGCCAAGCCACATTTGTCTGGTCTTTCCTATAGGAGCACAGGGAACTACTAGGGATGGATTCCCCAAAGCCCCCTAGCTCTGTTTCAAATCAAACTGGTGAAGCTGCAAGATACATCTCAGGTCACATAAACCGTAACAGTGGTCCTGTCTGGAAGTCCTTCCAGGTTACCAGATATCAATCCATTCAACTATTTGCAATACAACTCTTTCTTCAGGTTGGAGGGATTAAAAGATTCAGGACTGCCACCACTGAATAGTTCACAATAAAGACAGTGAAAGAGAAGCTGCAGCCCAGGGGCTGTTTCCCTGGTGGTCTACTAGATCCTAACAAAGCATCCAGGCGTTGCTCTGCACCAGAAAACCCCAGAGCCTTAACATGAACAGTCTCGAAAGTGGTTATGCCATGGGTTCCCCTAGAAAAGATGTTTGCTTACAATTTTACTTCCTTGCATCACTGACATATAATTGCACTGTCATTGCATCAGCTACGCCAAGTTGTCTGCAAGGCTCTAGCCAGAAACTCCCAGGATGCACCAAGGTCTATCATTGCTTAAACACAAATTTATTCACTTGTTTCACTCTTTGTTTTGTTTTCTCTCTCTCTCTTTCTCTGCCTCTCTCCGTGTGTGTGTGTGTGTGTGTGTGTGCGCGCGCGTGTGTGTTTGTGTCTTGATAGCCAGCGCTCCTAGGATTTTTTTAAGGCGCTTTAAAAATAATTGTAACCCAAGTGTTATTCAACAGGGAAGTGGCTGCAGATAAACAATGGTAGGCTCATATAATGGAAACTATTCAGCCACTAAATATAATAAAGTGGATCTTTAGGTGTTGAAATGGAAATGTTTTTGAGAGAGAAAAAACAATTTCAAAACAGTGTGTATATTTTAGTAGAATAATAATTACTATACACATTGGCATATGCATAGAAAAAAAATCTGAAGAAAGATAGCCCAAGTTGTTAATAGGGATTATCTCCAGGGGTGAAATTATAATTGAGTTTCCTTATATATTTCTATAGTCCTTGAATTTCTTTTGAATAAGTATTACCTTTTCAATCAGAAAAAAGTTTTTGAAAATCAATGTTCAGAACAGCGAAAGAATAATATTCTCAACTGTAATAGCATTAGTGAGACTTCTCATGGTAGCTCTCAGTTGAGAGGTATAATATTAGTAAGCCTCTGTAAAAATAGAAGTTATGACTAATATAATAACTGATGTGTTGAACAGCAATACATTTAGCCTTTATTGAATCCAAAATAATTTAGTATATGTTTTTATACATATACAAAACAAAATGGAATTTTAAACTTTGATACCTTTAGGACAATAAACAAACCACATTCACTCATTAAACACATTTTCCCGTTAATAGTATGTGCCAGGCAGAGTGCTAGGTGTGTAAATACTAGCTAGATAGTGGTGAAAGAGACACACCCAGTTTCTGTCCTCTTATGGTATGAACCAACCCTATGTAAGTTCTGGAGCACATCAAAAATTAACCAGGAGAATTGCTGCATGTGAATAAACAATAAGCAAATAAATTATTTGTACTGCTCAAATTTTTAGGGCTAAAGTGAATTTTTCCTTTGATAAGGGCTGAGTGACTAAAAATGTGTATTTCATCAGCATATTCAAATTTTACAAAATTACCACTCTCTGTAGGATGTAGTATCATATTCTTTGACACTTCTAAATCAAATATAAAATCAAAAGAACATAAAGAGATAAGAAATGTTATTTTCTTTCCTGCTAGTATTTCAGGTTTAGACGTGCCATTTGAATACTAGAGACATGAAAAAAGTCTCTGGTCTCATTTTGAATTATAGAGTTAACAAGCCAATTTTTAAAAATTATAAGTAACTTTCCTTAAAGATGAGATGTTCTTATTTCAAAACCTTCAGTCCAAACCATGCCCACATATTTGAGTCCATCCTTTGGAAGAGATGATGATTTAGGGGGAAAGAGAAGGGAGGGCCAAAATGTCAAGTGAAATAGAGCTGGATTTGGATTTGTAGAATTGAAATTCCTTGAAGACACCATGTCTACTATTACTCCAGACCAGGGTCAGCAAACTTTTGCTGTAAGGGGCCAAAGAGTACATGTTTTGGGCTTTGTGGACCATGCAGTCTTTGTTTTGATGGGGCTCAGGACACACTAGCCCAAAATAGGGCACCTTGGCATATTATACACCTTAAGTTGAAGGATTTTAAAACACAGTAGAAACAGGAAGGTCACTCAGACATCCCCCCAACACACACAACATGTCCTTTTCCTCGAAATGGGTCATAAAATGCCCACATGAAAGGTGCCTTCCCTGTACCAGAAGGAAAAAGACATTCTCACCACCAGAGGCAGGGAATTGAGGGCTGAGGAGGTGGGATAAACAAACCTTATTAAACTAACCCTTATCTTCTCATTGACTTCTTCATCATTTACTACCCCAGCGGAAACCTCTGTCTCATCAATTCTTCACAAATTTATTGCTTCTATGTCTGAAAGTTATAAAAGCTTCCTGCTCTGGTCATTTGGAGTCTTCATTCACTTGTAAGGGCTCCTATGTACACGTAAAATTTTTGATAAAATTTGTATGCTTTTCTCCTGTTAATCTGTCTTAGTTTAATTCTGGGATCCAGCCAGGGACCCTAAGAGGGTCAAGAAAACTTCCTCCTCTACCATTGGAATGACTCAACTCTGCTCTGCAGCACAGAAGCAGTCATAGTCTACACACATAGTCTACACACGGGTGTGGCCGTGTTCTAATAAATGTTATTTAGGAACACTAACTTTTCTTTTTAATGGCAGTACTGCGGATTGAACCCAGGACCTCACGCATGCTAAGCATTTGCTTTACCATTGACCTATACCCAACCCTTCCCAAGGGACACTAACATTTAAGTGTCATATAATTTTCATATGCCATGAAATAGTATTCTTTCGATTTTTTTTTTCAATCATTTAAACATGTAAAGTTCACTCTTAGCTGGCAGGCCTTAAAAAATCTGGTGGTGGTCAGACTAGAACCCTGGCTCTAGGTTGCTGGCCTCCACTCCAGGCCAGGACTTGATCCTTAGAACCTGCTGCTTCTCTGGAATTGAGGGGTGGGAAGTCGGGAAAGGAATACAAGAGATTTGTAAAACAGAGCTTCATAGTGTTACTTTTCTAAAAGCAACTTTAAGCCTATTTATTAATCCAAGAATTTACTATCATAAAGTACATTTTTAAACCAGATTAAGAAAACATTTAAAGAAACAATGAGGTTTTAAAAGCAGCCCATTTTTCCCCATTGTTCTTCCTGGACACTGGGGAATAATCATTAAAAAATAAAAACAAAAATGAAACTTTGCTTGGATTAGTAGGTGAGAAATAGCATCTCCCTGTTGTTTTCATTTACGTTTCTTTGATTACTACTTACATGGAATTTTTCCATGTTCATAAACCACTTATATTGCTTTTTTGATGAGTTGCTCATTGCCGTTTGCCTATTTTTCTGTTAGGATATTTATTTTTCTAATTTAGTCTGTGCAAACTCTTTATATTAACTATATTAATATTAATATGTATCTACCATTATAAGTAACAAACATTTCTCCATTCTTCCTTGCTCTCTTATTTTGTGCGGGGTGCTTGTGATAGTTCATCTTATTATAGTCAAAAGCAGTCTTTTCTTTTATATTTTCTTTCTTTTATGTTTCAAACTAACTTCCCCATTTCAAGATCACAGAAACATTCAATTATATTTTCTACTATTTTGAGAGTTGCTTTTTTTTTTTTTTTTTTTTGTATTAAACTGTTGGGATTTGGGGTTTAGTCTGATGAACGAGCTAGGGATCGAAAGTAACAGTTTTCTAAATAGATCACCTATTTTCCTGTATCCAAATCCTGCCTGAACTTCAATCTCAGCTCAAATGCTCATCTTCCACAAAGCCTTTCAGGATCCCCGACGACATGGGAGAGAGCTCACCCTCCTCTCAATTCCTAACTGTTCTTCCTCTCCCTCCTCCCCCGTGGATTGATTTCTTTCTTTCTTTCTTTCTTTCTTTCTTTCTTTCTTTCTTTCTTTCTTTCTTTCTTTCTTTCTTTCTTCCTTCCTTCCTTCCTTCCTTCCTTCCTTCCTTCCTTGCTTTCTTTCCTTTCTTTCTTTCCTTTCTTTCTTTCCTTTCTTTCTTTCCTTTCTTTCTTTCATTTCTTTCTCACATTATAATTATCTGCGCATCTCTCTTCTATTGTACCACACTGTAAGCTCCTTGAGAGCTGGGACTGAGTTGCATTCATCTTTGTATCCCCCAGAGCCCTCATCAGGGCCTCAGGCATCTGTGGAAAGACAGGGTGAGGGATGGCAGCTCTAGGCACTGCCCCCCGCGCCCCTACTCCCTCTCACAGAGGGAGGGCAGATCCAACCTCACAGCCAGGAGGGGATGGCCTGCCTGCTACATCTGGGGTATTTGTGGTAGCCACGAGTCCAAGGCAGGCTCTTATTTAAACAAGGCTGGTATTTATAGAACAAGGTCATGCACTCTGGGTTGAGCCGATACCAAAGTGAGCAGAGATGTCAGTCAGACTCTGGGTAGATAAAGGGCCCCCTGGGCACCCAGAGCCCTCATATCCGTGAGCATCAGAGATGTCCACACCACTCCCTGGACAAACAGGGACCCATGATAGGATTTCTCATCCTTGACCAATTACAATCACAAAAACAGAGATGCTGAGATACTTCTGAGTGACTCAGGAAAGGCTACCTGCGGTGCACATAAAAAACGTAGACTAGCTCCTGAACCCCCTCACCATGCACTCTGCTACCTTACAGCCTGGGCTTTAGTTATAAATCACACTTTAATTACCATGGTAAATTTGGGGTTTTTTTATATAAACACAAATGTACACACACATACATATGTATAGCTTTAGAAAAGTATGATTATGCATTTTAAAATACTGGCCTATTGCAGCTATAATTCTCTAAATTCTAAGCAATTTCCTGCTGGGGTGGAAAGGCAACTGGGTGAAGAGGGCTCCAGGGTGGAGGATGGGCCTGGAATTGCACAGGTGTTTGTGTGATGTAGGGTGTGTGTGTATGTGTGTGAAAGAGAGAGAGAACCAAGATTTGTTAGGGTTAGGAGTCCCTTGCTATCCATGGGTGGGTGGGGGTTTCTTTTATTTTTTGGTTGTTTTTTGTTTTGTTTTCACTGTGTTTGGAGGGGAAGAGTCAGCTAGAGTGGCTCCAGTGGAGAGACTGGGGAAGGGGTGTTAATCACAACTGACCAGGCTGGATTTGGAAATTTACAAAACCACCAGGCCTGGCCTCTATCCTTACCTACCTATCCTCTCTTATTACTCTGACCCCCCAAAGAAATAAGTAGACCAACTTCTATGAGTAGAATCCAGAAAACAGGAAGAACAGAGGATCCTCAGGAACTCTTAACAGTTATATTCCTCAGAGAATAGTTTCAGGAGCTCTGTGCTAAACATGTTCCTAAGAAAATGGCAAAGAGCAGGTCAAGGCGGAAGCTCTCTCCAAGTTCATAGCCTTTTCTAGTGACAGCACGCTCAGCTGGCTGCTGCTCCGAGTATCATTTCTGAATGATAAGTAGAGTTGTTTTAAGTCTACAGGTTGGACTATTATTTTTAAATTCACTCACTTTGAAATGTTTCAGCCACAGCTCTTCAAAGATTAAGTTAAAACTCCTATAATTTTGAAATTTAACCAAAAAACCCCAGCTATATCTGAAAAGGGTGCTAAATTCCTTCTAAAATGCAGTTAATGTCCAAAATCAGAAGCCATATTGCCAAGTCCAGCAAGAGGATGCCGGCATGGGAGAAAGTCCCCAGACAGCTTGAGCCCTTCAATAATAGATGCAAAGTTGGGCAAATGTCAACACTGGTAATAAAGCACTCAGGGTGATTCAGGTGCTGCTTCAACTCCACTGAAGACTTCTGGTATGATCTGTGCTTACAAAAGCCAAGTCCTCGTATTTTTTCTGTGCCATAGAAGGATCAACAGGTGCAGTATGGTGTAGCCAGGTGGCCTTGACTAGAACAGGGCTAACTCAGCTTTGAAGAGAATGTCTGTCCCTGGAATTCCTGCCCTCTGAAATGGGGAATTACAGATATTCACTTGCTATTCACCAACCATTCTGCTGAAGCACTGTCCAGAAAAGGATGAGCTTGAGCAAGACGGACATTTTACTGCTATGCCCAGGAACAAGAGGGTGTTACTGTGTGAGCAGCCTGCTGGTGGTTTGTCAGGGAAAAAGCAGCCGTGACTCAGACCGTGTGATAGCCTGGGTGCCCGGCAGCACTCAGCATCTCCAGGCAGAGAGTAATTAGCCTGGAGATTCTTAGTAAATTAGTGAAAATAAGAATCACTCAGTCAAGGAAAGAAGAGACAGAGGAAGCACCCAAATAGAATCTCAGACCGGTGCGGGGGGTGGGGGTGTTCTTTACTCCCTGGGGAACAACTGGTTGCCTCTTCACTGAAGCGTGAGACATTTCACTCACACTCAGAATCAGTAAGAGAAAACTTTGGGTAAAGAAAGAGCATTAAATAGTGGAACAAATTATCAAAAAAAATGTCTGGAATCTCAGTTTCAGAGGGTCTCTCTTGTCAGTAGAAAGTACAGTTGCTGTTCTAAATGAAGCCGGGGGATTAGACAGATGACCCCTCAGAACCCCTCCTCACCTTTCATTTTCTTATGCTCATAGGTATTTACTCAAGGTTACAATAATATCCAAAGAAGCAGAACAATCAAGAATACCTTGCGACATACCAGAGCCAATAAAGGCTCGAAAAATTCCTGCTGATGAAGGAAACAAATGTTCCCAAACAGCACTTCCTGATTGCTTATCAATAATGCAGACCAATGTCAGTCCATCTTAAGACTTATATATATCCATTTGGATCCTTTTTTATTTATCTCATTCTTTACATAAATACCAAATGTGTTCACTCCAGAAATAAATCTAAAAGCCAGCCTCAAATCAGGAAAAATACAGGGTATTTTAAAAAATACATTACCTTTCTTTTCACTCATCTGCTTGCAAACCTTGGGAAATGTGCTAGTTGCAAAATTGCTTTTTCTTTTCCAATAATTTCTGAGAGAACATTGGACTATTCGCCTGAAAGAAATCACTTCACTTTAACCTCACTCTTCCAAGATTTTCAAGCAGAGAGTAAGGACAGGGATAATGACAAAGCATTTTTTAGACACATTCTCATATCCTAAGCCCAAGTAGACAGTGGTTTTAACAGAAATAACTAAATATCCACAGCAATTGTGCAAAACAGATCTCATGGCATGGTCCTTATTGCAAGTCACTTCCTCTTAATGACCTCACGGAGAAATCAATGCTTTCCACTCTTGTTTCCATAACCCCACCTTGAAGGTTGTGTGTGGGTAGGGTGAGGGGAGGAGAGAGTCGTCCCCCACATCCAGGACTTGGCTAGTGACTTTCCCTTCACAGCCACCTCCCACCCTCCACTGGGTGTCAGAGACTCACCCCAGGACCCACTCAGGAGGGTGTCTGGCAATTTGAGAGAACGGTGTCCCCACTGGGCAGTTTGGTTTGGGCTCAGTGAAATCAAAGCCCTGTTGTGGGGGCCAGGTAGGGAGCAAGTGTTTAATAAATGTTAACACCCACCCAGTCCTTCTGGCATCGAGACGTGTTAAACGATCACTAAAATCCCCTTGAAAAGTATTGTGTACACCAGGGCCATTCATCTTCCCGACTGCTGCTGCCTGTTGTCTTGGTGTCTCAGACGCTGCAGGATGACTCAGCGAGCTCAGGTCTGCCCTGTGGGCACGCTCAGCTCAAAAACTGCTTTAACTCCCAGAAGCAGCTGATCATGCAATGGGCCTCTGGGGACTCAGCTCCAAGGATGACAGTCAAAAGGAAGCGAACACTGGGGCAGTACTTTCCAATCCAGTGCTCCCAAAGCCAGGGAAGCCTTGTGAAGGCACTGAGGCCAGCTCGAGAGGCTCCCTGTGGGTGAGCCTGCTTGGGACTATACCAGGCTGACCTTACCAGCTCCTGATATTGGGCTGTGATGTTGCTGACCGTGATGACAACAAATAATACCAATAGCAAAATCACTACTGACCTAATGTTTATTATTTGCTAAATGCTTGACATGGGCAACCTCATTTACCCCTCTCAGGAATCTTGGAAGACGGACAGCAAAATCTCCATTTTACAGGGGGGTCACAGAGCCCAAAGTCAAGTGGTGATTAAGCAGATTCTGAGCACAGACCTGGGGGTGAGGAGTCTAGGCTCCCAAACACATCAACACTCCTGGCTTTCGAGAAGCTGCACCATCCACACCAGTATGGGTCTAAACCCAAACTTGGACGGTGGAAGAGTGAGGAAGCCGCC
This sequence comes from Camelus ferus, assembly GCF_009834535.1. Classification (NCBI taxonomy): domain Eukaryota; kingdom Metazoa; phylum Chordata; class Mammalia; order Artiodactyla; family Camelidae; genus Camelus; species Camelus ferus. The sequence goes on from NC_045710.1 coordinate 39,836,352, forward strand.
GACGGACCTCTGAGCTTTTTACAGAGGAGCGTCTCCCTGGGCACTCCCCCTCTAGTGAGCCCGGAGCCAGGCTGCTGAGCAGTGTCTGCAGCAGCCCAGAGGCTCTTCTGGAGCCTGCCCTGCAGGGCACTGCATCCATGCTGCACTGGCTCCGGGCCCGGCCTTGCAGCTTCGGCTGTCTTGCGAAGACAGATTTCTAAGTGGATAAACACTGGAGGTTCAGGGATAGGCCTGCACTAGTATAACTGAGTAAGTAGTGGGGGAAGGGGCAAGGAGAAATATAACAGATAGCCTCCAACTCTCATCTAACGCTGGCATCGAAGGTCTCCTCTGCTATGGGGTTCATCAGAGCTGCTCATGTCTCTGGCTTCTTTGTTTGATCTCTTTTGCAAATCCTCAACTGCAGTTTATGGAGCCACGAAATACTTAAAAACGAAAAAGAGAAGTGGCAAGAATCTGATGCCTACAAAGATGGGAAAATTGGTTTCTGAAGAACACACCTTAGAATGAAAAATCGTGGCCAGAACAGGGGCAGCCAGGAGCTCAGAGGATGGTCCAGAGAGAGCAGGCCTGGGCCCTGTGAAACCTCAGGGCTGGCACGAGGAGGAGGAAGATGGTGAGATGGTGACTGACAGTGAGAGAAAGGCTCTGTCTTGTGCTGTCGCTAGAAAAATAGAAAAACTCACCATCAAGAAAGGCCCCCTCCTTTCTCCTAGGAGTAGGGAAAGGGGAGGGGCCAAGGCTTCCTGGGATGGGGGAAGGGATATTCTCTTATTTGAGGGTAGGGACGGGGGTGCACATTGCTTTCCTACAGAAGAGGACCCTTCAGAGTCCCAGTGCTGCGGTTTCTAGTCTGGGGACGCTGAGACCAGTATGGACTTGAACCCAAGCCTCACTGATACTCCCTGAGGCAGACTAGGATCTCAGGTGAGGCCATGGCTGCCTTCCCCCTCATTAGCATCTCTGACTGCTCAGCCCTCCTGGGAAGCTTCTGTCAGTCTGTCTGCAGCAGGAAGAGGAGACAGGGTGGCGGTGGCAGCTGCTCTGAGGGGAGAGGCTGCTGCAGTGGCCCTTGTTGCAGCTGGACACTATTATAGACTCCCCTTCAGCGGGTGGCCTCTCCCCACAACCTGCAGGACCCAGGGGCCCCTACATAGGTAAACTGGCTCAGCACCGTGGTTTCAACTCGCACACTGTCCCTACCCACGTAAGAGTTGCAGAAGCATTTACCACCCTCGTAGGAAAGTGAGGGAGAGGTGACCTCTAGTCCTAAGTGACTGGGGATGAGAGAGCCAAGGAGCCCCTCTCCAATAGTCTGGTGCCAAATGTGGAAACTTCTTTGCCCCTGGGAATGTTCTTGGCCACCCCTCCCCGGCCAAAAACAGAAAATTAACTCCTTCTGATCCTGGATCCTGAGCAAGTAAATCAGGTTGTGAAAGAAACTTCTGTGCTCAGCCTATTGGCCCATGAAATGGCCTCACAAACTCTGGGAAACCCTATTTTATTTAAAACTTGATTTTCTTTGTGCTTGCTGAAAGTTTTGTTTTCCTTTCAAAGTGCTAAATATTCATTTTGTAGAAAAATCTAGCCAGACTTCTCCTTTCCAGTCAGCAGTTTGGAATTATCTGTCTTTCCATTGCTCCATAACGAGACAGGGAGAGTTAGAACATTTTGTGATGTCACTTCATTCTGGGACTTGGTGCAGCTTTTGTTCCTGCTGATACTGGCTTGTTCTTCCTCCTGCTTCCGTGAATTAGTCTGCAGCTCCACTCTGCAGTCGGAGAGGTGAGTCAGCACAGGGAGAAAACTCATTTTCTAATCAGGGGCTGGAGCTGGAAGGGGACAAGGAGGCTCCAAAGTCCAGGCTCAATAGAGGCCGTGACTGACTTAGGGTCACTCCAGGGCAGTGTAGGAGGTTAGCATAGCCATTCACGCTGCCTTTGAAAAGCAGTCCTACTGCGTTCTCCTCTGAAGCTTCTCCTGGTGCAGAGGCTCAGGGGTGGAGACAGCACGAGGAACAGCAGTCCCCATTCCCTCCCTGTGTCAATCCCAGGGGACACTAGAGGGTGTATCAGCTGACAGCTAGCATTAAAGTCAGCTTGAAAAACAGAGGTATTTACTGTTACCACGCTAACACATACATCTGGGCTTCCGGATCTCATGACTTGGGGTACAGAAGTCAGGACTGAGAGAGAAATTAAAAATTTCCCCCTCAACCTGTCAAATTATATTCTTGCCATATGGGTTAAACTGTTTGTTTTCCACAGCTTTTGTAACAACCTACCACAAACTTAAATGACTTAAAGGAACATAAATTTTTATCTTACAGCTCTATAGGTCAGAAGCCTGACAGGGATCTCAGTGGGCTAAAATCAAGGTGTTGACAGGCCCACGTTCCCTCCTGGAAGCTCCAGAGGACAAGCTACTTTCTTGCCTTTTCCAGCTTCTGGAGGCACCCACATTCCTTGACTTGCAGTCCTCTTCTTCCATCTTTAAAACCAGTAAGGGCCAGTCAAGTCTTTCTCATATCCTATCTCCCTGAAACTGGCTCTCTTGTCCCCCCCTCCCAAGAAGAACCTTGTGGGCCTGCCTGTATAAATAGGTTTAAGGGACTGGTATGTGGACATCTCTGGTGGAGAGCAAGATTCTACCTACCATGCGGTGGAAGGTCTTTAAAAATTTGACAATAAAGAAAAAATGTCCTTATCACAAAATTGTGAAAAAAGAAGGAAAGAGGTCCACCCCCCTGTCTTGAGCCGCCAATGTTGCTGCCCACGAAAGCACAGTCTGTTACCATGAGCCCCTCAATATTCGACTCCAGGGCACTAAGTCTTTGTCATCAATAGAAGGAAAACATTCTATCAAGCTCACCCCTTTCTGTACGTTGCTTCTTCTCTCACCACATGTGGGCAGGGGAAACTGTCAACTTTCACATCATGTTCAAAGTTAGAGTCTCCAATATGTCACTACCAAATGACCGCCAACTCCTTTAAGCTGTCCTTTCGGGACCATTTTCCAACCCTTCAACCATTTTGACTGCTCGTTGCTTGCAGAATCCCAATTTAGTGAGGCATGAGGCTTTGGGGCAAGCTAGTACTCATAAAGTGACAGCTAAGACCTTCTGGTATGCATCTACCAAGGCCACCGTTGTCGTCACCAGCTTCCGTTGTGAGAGACAACCCCAAAAGAGGATCACATAACAAGGAGATGGGATTATTCTCAAATTCCAAAACCAGTCTCATCTGTTTCATGACTCTGATCTGGAATAGGCAGCTCATAGGTCCCTGGCTATGCTAAAAGTCACGTGAGAGGTTTGAAACAGATAATCAGAGAAACACACCAAGGGTATCAAAGCCTAGACATAAAAAGATGATAAAAATAGCTAATAGTTGTTGAACCACACACAGAGCGGTTAAGAGCAAAGGCTCTGATGTTAAACTTCCTCCGCCACATACTAGCCATGGGATCCGGGGCAAGTTTCTTAACCTCTTCGGGCCTCGGTTTCTTCATCTGAAATTGAGGGTAACAATAGAAGCAATCACATAGGGCTGCAGGACCTGGCACATCGGAAGCAGTCACTAACTGTTAGCTGGAATTAGTATTAGCCAGATACTGTGCTAAGCATTTTTCAAGCATTTCTCAATCATCAAGATGGCTCCATGATGTACATACCACTATTATAATCGCCATTTTAAAGATGAGCTTAAGGTCACCTGGTTGGTAAGTAGCAAAGCCAGGACCAGAACCCAGGTTGGGTTTTGACTCAAAAGGTGATGCTCTTAACCTCAGTGGGGAGCAGAGTTTGCGGAAAAGACTGACAGTAACTGTGCCTTAGTGTCTCCTCTCTTCTATACCTTCTAGCATGTGCCTTCAGCACAGCTGTTGTTTGTGTGATGGATCAGAAAACCTGAATGAAACTAGCAGGAAGACAGACATGTGCGGCCTTGAAACAGTCTGGGTCACCCTGTACCTGATGCAGAGCTACACACTGGTTGAATATTGGGTTTGAGGCCCCTGGGAGCTCATAGCTCTGAACATTTCCTTTCTCTAAAGGAGAGGTCTCGTCTCCTGAAGGGCCCCCTGACCATCTCTTTAGTCCCATCCCTGGCACAGAGAAGACACAGCTGGAGCCCCGGAGCAGTAATTCCCAGTCCTCACTCAGCCACATCCTGGGGAATCCATATTTGGCTCCAGGAGCACCGTGAATTTCCCATTAACCAAATGAATTTGAATTTGCTATAATTTTAAAGGAAAATCTGTGCATCTCTGAGGTGTTGCTTTGGATCCAAGCAATGAGAGAGTGTGGCAGCTCTACAAAGGGCAAGAATCGCTGAGTGGAAAACTTAATGAAATCTCACAACAAAATGCTGAGCAAAAGAAACCAGACCCCAAGGAGTATGTACTGTGTCATTCCATTTAGACACAGGTCAAAATTAGGCAAGACCACCCTGTGCTATTTAGGGAGACAGTTTTAGACTAAAAATATAAAGGAAAAAAAGGAAGTGACTACCATGGAAGTCAGAAGAGTGGTTCACTTTGGGGTGGGAAAAGGGTTTGGAATTCCACTAAGAAGGGGCCTCCTAGGGTTCCGGCAAAGTTCTATTTCTCGACCTGGGTGAAATGACTGAGGGTTTGTTTATGATAATTCACTGAGCTTTATAGAGTTCCCTTTATATAATTCATCTATGACTTTTCTGTGTGTGATACTTTGCAATAACAAAGGTTAGATTTGGTTTTGTTTCACTAATGAAATTGGCAGCAACCTCACCTGAGAAGACATGGAAAAAGCTATGGGAACTAATTAACTTTCAGCTGGACTGGAGAGAACTTGACAGATCATCTAGCTAATAATTTTTAAATTTTTAAAGTCACCTAGAGAACAGGTTAAAACACAGATTCCTGGGCCTCCAGGGGTTAGGATTCAGTAAGCATGAATTCGGAAGCCCAAGATTCTGCATTTCTGACCACTCCCAGATGGTGCTCATGCTGTCATGCTCTGAGTGGCACTGATCCAGTCTGCTCCCAAAGTTTTACCCCATCCTTGAAAAGACCCCCAAGGAGACAGTCCACATGACATAGGATGTAAGATACGGTCCTCTACCTGTTTGTTAATGCAGATCTGTCTAGCCTCTAGTCTTGACAGATAATTGAATCTAATTCAGTATTCCTATGGGAAATAATCCTCCCCAACCCCAAATACATACATGCACACTTTCTCGATCTCAACATAATCAATTATCTGTGTCCATTTGAACTCCTACAAAACCGGAAATAAGTTTAGTGGTTTCTGAAGTCATGCAACCAGCCATACAGTGCAGACGGAAAAGCACAGAAAGGTCCTAGCTCCTAGGGATCCTGAAAGGAGACTGCTCTCTGACGCAGGTGAGGGCACAACCGTTCTGTTGTTCCCTGTTCTACCGACTGCTATCAGCCAGCAGCCATCAAATAGGACTTGCTGCCAATTCATCAGGAAGAAAACAGCCTGACTTCTCTCCTGTCTAAATTCTGCATTATATTTCCTTATATGCTATGCAAAATGCAAAACAGAAGCTAAAATTAGAAACTGAGGTGCTAGTGATGCTGATGTGTACGGGGAGAAGGCAGAGAGGAGATGTCACAGGGAAGGATTCAGAGGAGAGCTGCCTGGGGCCCCTTCCCGGGCTGTCACAGGCAGCAGACTGGAAACAGAAATACAAGGGAAGGGATGGAGGAGGGTGGCTGATGGACTGCCCAATTATTACACCTGCAGAAAATACTTCTAGGGTTTTTTGGGTTCCCTAAAAGCGCCCTGACCTACTTTTTGAAATGTTGTTTCCTTATTCATCAAAATACGTTCTTAGTGAGCTGCAGTCAAGTTTTCTGCAATTATCCAATATAAAGTTTTAGTTTCTACTCAGAGCTATCGTCTGTGTCTCCGTGCACAATAATATATTCAACAGTACCAGGCTGATGGTGGAGAAGATGAATTTCTTAAAGTGGCAGGCAAGCTGTAATTTTAAATGAATCTATCTGAAAAGCTTAGCGCAAAGCCTTGAGTCTATTTAAGAACAATGAATTCACATGTGAGAGCTGCTGGCTTCAGCCCTCGGGGTACAGGCTAACTGGATGCGAGTATAAAAGCCTTAATGTGGAAGTAAATATCGTAATGTCTTGGATGTATCAGACACTTCTCTTCATAGAACCTCAGGCATTCTAAGTTACAGTGTAATCCCATATTCCCTGGGCAGTGATCAGCCCACCTTGGAATCTCACTCAGCCTCAGTGAAAATTCTGGAAGTATTACAAGGAGCAAAAACACAAAAACAAAAAGCTAGGGAGGGAAGCAGATACCTCCCCAAGGAGGTAGGGGGGCAGCCTTGCTCCTAGGCAGGTGGAGCACCACTAAGATGCAGGGCGTGTGGCTGCAGCAGCTGCCTCCTCCTCCCTTGTGTCATAGGGCTGTTGAGAAAACGAGCTAGGACTTGTGGCCAACCCATAATTATACGGGGGCATAGGAATTGAGCCATTGACTAGTCGGCTTCCCATTTCTCCTTCTCTCAGGCGGTCGTGAGCCTCAGACGCAGGAGGATGTGGACAGGATTCTGAAGTCCCTCTCCATTTGCTTCTCAGGAGCTGGGGAAGTGTTCAGTCCGGCCCCTGTGAAATGCAAGCCCCTGGCTCTTTGTGCGCCCTGTGCGCCTGGACCCACCAGGCACTGAGAGGCGGGTGATGGACGGTTCCCACGCCCACTCTGGGCCCCCACCGGGCCCCCGCTGGGCCCCCGCAGCACCTGAGGTGGGGCGGAGCTGCACACCACCTCTCTGAAGAACAGAGGTCCAGGCAGGAGGAAACAGAGGGTTCTTGGAAGGAAAGCAGTCCTTCCTGTCCCATCAGGCTGCTGCTCCCAGCAGGCCTGCCCAATCCCGGCTCAGGGCCCCAGCACAGGCAAGAGCAAACCGCCACCGGGCGCCCTCGCAGCCCCGCGGCCTCTCGGGGTCCTTCCTCTCCGCCTGGAGCTGACACCAGCCTCTGACTGTTCCCGGGCTCTGCTTGTCCCCTTCTCACTGCTCAGCCACCGGAAGAGGAGCAGGGGAAAGAGAAATTGAACCTGAACGAATTAACTTGGAGATGGTTAGATCAAGGTCCAGATGAGCTTTCTGTTTCTGTGCTCTTCTGACTCCCATTCTAAGGCAAATTGGCTCTGAGAGTGAAGCCCTGGAGCTCTGGCTAAGAACATAGTGTTGTTATTATTAGAGCAACTGGGAGGGTGTCATGCCATCTCTGGGCAGGGCCCTGGTGGGCCGTGTGGGAGGCGACTGTCAACAGCTGCTGGGTGGAAAGCTTGTTTATTGTCAGCAGCCAGAGCAGAGATTAAGACAAGCTTGGTCTCCAGATCACACCCACAGAGCTTCAGGCAGTGGCTGCTCCAGACATTGCATCCAACTGCAGGGGTCCCCAAGGTCTCCACTCAGGGATGATTCAACCAACAAGGAAGCCAAGGAGGCCACCAGGACAGCTGGGAGAATTCCTGTGTGGCCACCCAACCAAACACTCCCCACAGAAAAGTGCAGTGTACGGCGCCTTCCCCAGCAGAACAAACGCGAGAAGCCAGAACCAGCTGCAAATCCTGCACAATAGCTCTGTGTCCTTAGACAGTTTCTTATTCATTTGCCAAATATTTATCGGGCATTTTCTCTGGCAGACACTGCACACAGGACTTGGAATAGAGCAGTGAACAAGGCAATCCCACTTCTGCTCTCAGGGTTTACAGTCTGGAAGAAATCACTTCCAATTAAACTGGTTCTTACATGATAAGTGTTTCGATAGAGAAAATTCAAGGAGCCAAGAGCACAACAGTAGGGGATATCGAAACTGGACACAAGGAGTTGCCTTAACAGAGAAACTGTCACTAAGGGATACTGTGAAGGCAAATATTAGGGTATTAAGGGATGTCAGCCTAAGGCTGTCACTGCTTTCTCTCTTTCTTTAGCTAATTAAACTTTTAGCTAATGTCTACTCATCTGGCGCTTGTTCTATTTCATTATCAGTCACTTGAACATAAAGCTCTGGAAATAAATAGTCTTAATCATAGAGCATCCACCAGTGTATCCAGAATTCTCCAGGAAGCATGACAGGCCCCTTTATCCATTGAGGTCATTCTAGTCAGCCTGCTATTATCATGTTCCATTATTCTTACTCTTCTGACAACGATAATCACTGGGAGCCTCTCTCGCAAGAAGGCCCAGCCCTTTATGGCATCATGTAAGCATCCCTGTAACAACTAAGAGCAGAGGATGCGTTTAGACATTGCCAACCACAAAGACAGAAGAAGTGAGGTGACGGAAAGTTTCACCGACTTCCCCCTGGCACAGCCACCAGGGTGAACCATTTAAAAATGCAAGTCAGATGATGTCCTCTTCTGTTCAAAACCCTGTGATGTTCCCCATCTCACTCAGATTAAAAGCCCAAGTCCTGCCGACGGCCCACAGGGGCCTCCACCGTCCCACTCCTCATTAGCTCTGACTGCCTCTCCTGCTGATGCCCCACGTCAGTCATGTGTGTCTCCTGGCTGGTTTCCTTGAACACACGAGGCACACTGCCTCCTCAAGGCCTCCACACTCACTTTCTTGTCCACATACCCACATCCGCACTCTCTCGCTTCCATCCAGTCTCTGCTCAGACGTCGCAGTACCAGTTTGTAAGTGACGCCTCCCCAGGCCACCCTATTTACAATGGCAGTACTCAGTCCTTGTCCTCCTGCTCTGCTTTATTTTTCCTCATAGGTGGTATCCCTGTCTGACACATTACATACTTTGTTGTCTGTCTCCTTTGCTAGAATATATGCCTCTTCAGGGATAGAGATTTTTTTCTGTCCCCCCCCCCCACTGTTTTCAAGTGCTTGGCACACATAGAACCTCAACAAATATTCATTAAATGAATGAATGAATAATAAATTAGTTGGGAAAGGAAGAACTTCAGTAAATGGTGTGGGATTTGGTATTCCAGATAGAAAATAATTGCTTCTAGGGAAGGAAGAAAGAAAACAGTATTTGAGTGGGGGACTTGAACTTTATCAGTACTTTTTTGTTTCTTTTATATAAAATAATCTGAGGCAAAAATGAAAAACTGTAAATACTCATTCACTCAGAGTATTGGGTACATGAGTGTTTGTCATGTTACTCCCTGTACTTTCCAGTCGACATCTTTTTTCCTGAAATACATACAGAAAAGCAATCAAACAGAAAGACCACTAGAGCATACGTCAACGTTTTAACAGTGGTTATTTCTGCTAGGAGGGATTTCTTAATTTTACTTATCTGTATTTTCTAAATCAACATCTAGCTCTAAAAATCGGAGTTGATTTTGTAATAAGAAAATAAAGTTATAAAAAATGTTCTAAGGCACCAGCTTCACTACTGAACATGTCTTGCTTTGGGGAATCTGGGATGAAGACATAAATCCCACTTCCATCTTCAGAGAATCCGAGTGTCATCCTGAAGAAAGCCCTTGTACTGGGGTCAAAACAGGCACCAGTCATCTCATCTAGACATTAGGACCATGGCTGCTTTCCTGTCTCCTGTTTCTCCATCCAGCGAACATGCTTCTCCTTGGCTGGGCAAGACCTTTGGAACTGCCCCCCACTCTCTAGCCCTGTATCAGAGGATGGGGCTGTGATGAGGGTTAAGCATAGGCGGGAATCTGCTACCCGGCGCCTGGCAATGATCACCCCCTCTGCTCAGCTGACCTCTCACTAGGCCTAGGTCCCCAGCTCTGGGGGTGGGAGCGGGAAGAGTAAATACCATCAGTTACTTATTAGTGGTTTCCTCTCTACCTTGGGGAGATAGGTCTTTCAAGCTGTTTATCAGTATGGAATGCCTACTTTACAATTTGGGATGTGCTGGGTTTCCATTTTTAGAACAGAGTCCTGGTTTTTATGGGTCCCGGACTTAGAGTGCTTCCTGGCTTGCAGTACAAAGATGCTTCCGCTCCCCACCCAAGGTTTGCATGCGTGCCCAGAATCAGGGCTGACTCCATGGGCGTGTGGCCTGTGCAGTCACACAGGGCCCAACCCTCAGATTTGGCTTAATGCTCTGTGGCCACTCTCCTGAAATTCCTCATAATTTTATCTTTGAATTTGTGTTTTGTAAGCCAAGTCCAATAAGACAACAAAGCATGGGTAAGCAGAAGAGATACACTGCCAATACGGCATGTGCACACACATACGTTCCAGCCTGTGGGCACAGTGGGCAATGTGCTGAAAGGACAGCCAGGCCCATATCTGAGCTCAGAGTGTGACAGTGGGGGTGGTGGCGAAGCAGAAGCACTGATGGCAATGGTGGCCACAGCCCCAGACAAGGGAGAAGCTCCTCAAGAAAGCAGTGCCAGGATGGAGGTGGGAGGTCAGCGGACCCATTCATCCCCAGAGCCCATCCCTGCAGCACGTAATACAGATAATAACTCTGCAGTCCCAGCTCTCGGATGGGAGCTGCCAGTGCTCAGGCAGTAAACTTTGTCAGTCAATTACTACAAAATAAAATTGTGCACATAGACATCGCAATAAAACCTATCTGAAGGCTATTAGAATTCTTTGAATAGTTTAGAATCTCTGGCTTGGAAAACTGTTACAGCACTGCAAAGCCAGTATCAGCAGGCTTAGAAATAGAAAGTAAGTTTAAAGACCACTGCATTCAACAGAAAGGACATTATTTTCATATGAAACTTCAGATAAGCCAACTATTAACAAGAAAGACAACTAAAAATTAATTTTTATTATAGTGAAAGATAATGCAATAGAATGCATAAATAAGAATTTTTAATCATATACAAATCATGAAACTACTCTCAATTTCTTGTACAACCACTGCAAGTTACTGGAAATGCCAGAGAAAACATTAAAATGCCATTGTATAAATTTATATTTAAAATTAAATTCAGACTTACATAAAGCTGGCCATCAGCTCTAGATGTGTTAAAATTTCTACCTTGAAATAATTTACCAGAAATTTACCCTGTTGTTTCAGCTTCTAAAATACCTAAAGTTTCCAGTAACAGCTATACCAGCAGAAGGATTCTTCTGAAAATTAACAATTATCAAAAATTATTTGAGATTTTGCATTCGCCAAGAGTGACCAGTGTCACTTTCAATTACGTCAGTTGAAAATGAAGTTGCTAAAAGTATCATTTTTGATGATCTAATAAATGAATTTGCAAAAAAGTGAAATAGTAAAATCTTACGATCAAGCTATCACATTAATAAAGTATTATCATTTATTGAATTGTATAATATACGACGCCAAAAGCATTTTTTGCATTTGTAAGTTTATGCTGTTATTATGTAATGTTATTATGCCTATTATAAGTAACAAGATCTTTTTAAAAAAAAGCTTTCTATTTCAGTACTATTATTCAACAGCACTTATCTTTCCTGCTTTTTGGACAAGGGCCCTGCATTTTCATTTTGCACTGGGCTCTGCAAATTATGTAGCCAGCCCCACCCTGGCCTGTTTTCCAGAGGTGATCGGGTCACCACCACCTTTTATAATGAAGGCCAGGCAACTATCTCTCAGGCAGCTGGTCTTGGGAAGTAAAATGACCCATTCAGAGATGGACTGGGGACCCTGTGTCCTGATTACACTGGCCCACAGCTGAGCAAGGCAAACTAGCATACAGGCCAGTCACAGGCCTCTTCTCTATTGACCACAGTGGAACTGCCAGCCCCCCCATACATAAGCTCTGTGGCCAGTTATGGTGAGAGCTTCGCCCCAACCTCCCTCTCCTTTATCAATGTCTTGTCCTTCTCTGATGAACAGTTTCATTCCTCTGGGGACACAGCTGGAGAAAGGCTGAGTTCCCACTCAGGGAACTCAGCAAAGGATATAATACATTTTTGTTATTCAGACCCCAACAGCCAGTTTCTCAGCCTTTCCCTCTGAATCCTATCTGGTGGTTCCTGTTAGATACCCAGAAGCTGTTGCAGGGTCACTTCACCAAGGCTCCTGACTCTCTGACAGATGTTATTCTGTTTTCCACTGTATCTCAGGTCAGGTTCCCTGAGAAACAGACTAGGAGACTCAGATTTGCTTGCAAGAGGTTTACTGGGAAGAGGTCTCAGGAACAACACCTCTGGGTGATTGAAGACAGGACTGGGCAAAGGAAGAAGCCGGGCGGTGACCTTATCAGACCCCGAGAAGGAGCTCTGGAACCGAAAGGGCTCCTCAGAGTTGTCCTCAAATGGGGAAAAGGGGCTGGGCTTTTGCACCTCTGCACGGACCAGTCACTGGACGTGGGCTGCCTCTGGGAAGGCCATGCAGATTTGGTCAAAGCCACTCATTTCAGCCGAGGGGCCAGTCCTGGGAAAGACTCAGCTGTGGGCAGCAGCTGGGGGAATGAACACCTTGGCCCTGAAGTTCATCATGTCCAGAGGAATCTGGAGCTAAGTGAGCTTTCATTCTGAGGGTGGAGGAAATGAGGAATGGGTATGCATTTTTATCTCCATTTTACATGTGGAGAAACAAAGTGCTTTCTGGTGTGTCCTAAAGTCAGATAACAATGCAAACATGGAGCTGGGTGCCCAGGCTGAGGCCTTGCTTATCAGGCCTACCTGTGTCAGCTCCCTCTTGAGGACTCACAAAGCAGGATTTGAAGAAAAAAAAAATTACAGATATAAATTATTGAGGGGGAAGATGCTTTGGCCAGAAATAGGGAGCAATGTTTTGAGTTTAAATACTTTAGCAATTATCTCATTTCAGCTTACATATCTAGAAAGAAATTAATTCACAGTAAATAAGGTCCATTGCTTAAAAAGTAGAGATGAGAAGAGGAACAGAACATTCCTGCTGCTGACAACATCTCAGTGTCTGGCACTGAGCCCAGTGGCTCTTCCCACTCTCATCCCGTCAGCCTGTTTGCGTTAGGCCCTTGTGCATGGAGTCCACAGTCTGTAGAGTCGGGGGCTTCCGTCTTCCTGGAAAGCGGAGTGACCCACAGCGACCAGCACAGAAATGTTTATTCCTTTGCCATTCCTATTCAAGGAGGAAATAGTCGCTCTTTCCCCTAGAACTATGAAGAATCCTGGATAGCCTTGTTTAGATAGTATGCTTTGGTTTAGCTGTTCTAGATCACTTGAGGGTGAGAAAGAACAAAAAGACCTGCTTCCTTCAGAGGTGTCGGGTTGCAAAAATGAAGAAAAAATTTAGACAGACCTAGCGCTCTGAAAATCTTTGATTTATCCGACGGTGGCAGGTTCAGAGCTAAGCCCCTAATCTGCATTGTCTTCTTTAAACCTCACAAGTCTGATGTGAGTACTAATATTATCTGTTTTACAAGTACTAATATTAATTGTCTTACAGGTGAAATTGAGGCAGCTGAAGGAATTATACAATAACTATATGACAGAGATGAAAATTGAAGCTCAGAGAGGTAAAGTAACTTGCTTGAGGTCACATAGCCACCAAGTAACACGGAAAGATTTCAGTCCACCTCTAGGTGATTCCAAAGCATAATTTGTCTTCATTGTATAAAGAAAATCAAATATTTAATTCCCTACATATTGTCTGATGCTATTTTTAGCATGTTTTAAAACATGCAAATATGTACTATTTATATTTATTAATAGTTACTATTATTTATCGTTGATATGTTTTGTTTTTTAATACAAATAATTAGTATGAGTATAAAGACATACAGGAGAGAGATAAAGACCTACGGGGGGAAGGGCCCTGGATGAGAAGCCACTTAAGAAGCTTCCATTTGTATTTATATCATGATAATTCTTACCCTGGGTGACAAGTACAATATTTATTACATAATTGTCTCTACAAAAGGGAGAAAGAATAATATAATACCTTTTGTATTTGAAACAGTTCATAATAGCTTTTTTTCAAAAAGAAAACTGTTTAGATGAGAAAGCTTATCATAGCTAAGCAGTAGCACGCTATTTAAACTTGTACTTGGTGTTTGTTTATTTTGATCCTTACTTTATTCTGGGGGTTACATGGCTTAAAAATAGAAAGTGCACATTAATAAATGTGCAGGTCCTTTAATAAAGACTTATTCTAGAAAAAACTTTGGTAAGTGTGGGCAAAGGACAGCCCACGTGCCAAGTCTTTAGCCTATTCTAGTGATGCACCTACTATCCACCTGGATCTTTTATGGAAATAGGATAGAAATTATATGTACCACGTAATGTACATCCAGGATTGACAAGGGTTGTTCTTCTGTCCTGCAGGTTTGGACACAGGAAGCCACTGCCTCCCCTCCCCTTGCCCTTTGTTCTATCACAGTCTACCCCTCACGGGGGACACAGAACAGTAGGCCGAATATACAGACTCCACTTGGCCGCACCCTCTGCCCCAGCGGCTCTGCCAGTCCCTTTAGGACAGCCCTATGACCCAGCTTCCTCCTCCTAATATTTGTTTGCAGAAGTGCTAAAGGAGGCCGTGTTCCTGCTCTTGGGGCAGTTGTGAAGAGGGTGCAGAAGCCAGAGGTGGCGAGCACACCCCACTCTGCTGCCGAGGAGTAAAAGCCCAGTGATGCCTGAATCTCTGGAGCAGCCCATTCCCTTAAGAATCTGGGACATCAGGGACACCAGTCCCCCCCTCCTTGGCTCCTCGTGGCCTCAGGATGCCTGTGTGGCCCCGCCGGGGAGGAGCTGGCTAGGAACCGAGCTGCCTGCAGATTAGTCCCTTGGCCTCGTCCTGTGTGGTGTCACTGGCCTGTGGGCGGTCAGCGGATATGGAGGCAGAGGCCACATGTGATCGTGTGGTTCCTAGGTGGGAGGAGTAGATGGAACAAACCCGGGGTATGCTCATGGTGGAAGCTGGGTGGCAGGGCCATGGGTCTCACTGTATTGCATTTCTATTTCTGTGTATGTTTGAAGATTTTACATGAAAAATTAAAAATAAATATACTAATAACTGCAAGGGTTAGTTTCTTACCACACACATGTACCCATACCTTTTCGTTTGTTTTCTTCCCTTTCTCTGCCTTTTTTCACTTGCAAAAGTAACAGATTCTTGTAAAACTGTCAAGCAGTACAGAGGACTGTGAATCCACGTTACATGAATACAGGCAAGGACTGTGTCGTGTGTGCTTCTTGTCACCTCTTTCTTGTGCAGGACACTGCCCAGCACTAGTATGTGCTCACCTGACTGCAGTTAGAATCACTGTTCCTCGTGAGTGGAAGGGGCCTCTGAGTCTGTCTATTCCAATTCCTTCATTGTACAGATGGGGAGACTGAGACCCTGAGGAGAGGGTAACTTGCTTAAGGCCCCTGAGTTCGTTAGTGGCAGAACCATAAAAAGCTGTCACTATCCTAAAGGCAGCCTTTGTTGGGGGACCCCCAAGGGTACCCCTCAACCACAGGGCTGGTGAAGCCCCCATCTGTCCTACCAACAGCGCCTCCCATTCCCCGCACCCCTCTGATCCCTTCTTGACAGGAGCTGAGGGCTTGGGAGGGCAGATCTCAGACTCAGAGAAGGCCGGAGTGAGGGGCCCAAGGCTGCTCTGCACCGAGACTCTCCCTAACTGCCAGATGCAGCCTCAGACTCACTCTCAGAGGCTGATGCCCACCCAATGGGTGCCCTTCCTAACCTGGGGCAGCCCCACCTCCTACCCCAGCATTAACCCCCTAAATGTAGTCAGTGAAGTGGAGTTTGCATCCTGATGCAAAGGGGAACGTAAGAAGGTATTTCTTAAAGCTGACAGATCTGCTGTTTTTCAGGCTTAAACAGAGGGTGGGATGGGAGGTGGGAAATCACACAGTTCTAGGCTAATGACCTAGACTCCCCAGAGCCACTCTCTGACCTGCAGCCTCAGAGAGCCCAAGATTTTCAGGGCCACAGAAAGGAACAGCTCAAAACTACTCCAGGTGTAGATGTGTTTGCCCAGATGTGCCCAATCTAAGAAGAAAACCACTCTAGATCAGGGGAGGGGGTTTCACTAGAGTGTCTAGATCTGTGTTGTCCAACATGGTAGCTACTGATCACGTGCGGCTACAGAGCACTTGAAAGATCTGGTCCAAAGTGAGATGTGTTGTCACTGTCAAATACACACCAGATTTCAAACACAGCATAAGAATGTAAAAGATCTTATTATTAACTTTTGTATTGATTTTATGTTAAAATGACAATATTTGGGGTATATGGAGTTAAAATATATTATTAAAATTAATCATTCTATTTCATTTCTATCACTTTATTTAAGGAAAATTGACGTAGAACCAACTATACGTATTTAAAGTGTAGAGTTTGCCTTGCCCCGGGGAACTACAGAGCTTTCTCCCGCACATAGAAACCTCTCCTCCACCCTGGCTGGTGAATCCCCTTCCTCCAATATCCAGTGCAAATGTCATCTTCTGGGGAAACCTTCCCAAACTCCCCAGACAGATGTGCTCCCTCCTCTGCATCACTGAGCCTTTACGCATCTCTCTGGCTTCTCATGTTGAATTCAGGGTGACTGTTTATGCATCTGCCTCCCTGACACCTACCCTTCACCCCAGCCAGGTGGCCAGTCCCTGGAAAAGGTCAGTCTGAGGGGCATAGAGGAGAGATGTACCCAGTGCCCCCACCTCCCCAGCACCTGGCCCAGGGCACTGGTTGGTTGAATTAAATGCAATTAAGCTGGCAGTTGGCCTGAGCCAGGGGAGCAGAAGGCGCAGAAGAGAATCTAGATGAGCACTGTTCAGCAGAAATACAACGTGAACACATGTTACAGTTTGTAGTTGCCACATTCAAAACAAAGGAAAAGCTAAAAGAATCGGATAAACCAATGTTCATAGCTCCTTTATCCCTGGGGCAAGGCAGGTTCCAGGAACTGGGAACTCTGAGCAGAGGGGAGGCAATGAGATGGGGGTGAGGAGAGCACAGGCTGGAGAAGGGCCTGCTGGGCCATGGGGAGGGGGCTGGTCCTTGTCGTCCAGGCAGGGACACTGCGGAGCCGGGGAAGCGAGCCAGGCCAGAGTGCACTTTAGAAGAACGCCCAGCAGAAGAAAACAGGAGTGATGAGTACTTGGATGATGCCACTGGGAGTGAACAACAGGGACTAAGTTTTAGAGAACTCAGAGGTAGACTGGACAGGAACTGGCAACTAAGCAGATGTGAGGCATGCAGAAGAGCACGACCGTGGGTTGGTTCACGGCTGGTGCTCTGGAGGAATGAGGGGGGTGCCATCCTCTCTGGCCTAGACTCTGGCTACAGCCTCCCAGCAGATGTCCCGGACTCTCACCCTGTCCAGACCACCACCCCACTGCCGGCAAGAGAGCGAAACCCCCTAACTGTCTCCTACCGGCTCAGTTTCCCTGTGACTTCCAACCACCTGTGAGATGAACTCTCACTTTCCTTCTATGCCCACAGAGCCCTGGGCAAGTGGGGCACACCCACCAGCACACACACACATGCACATGCACATACAACAACAGGGTGGAATAGCGCACTGGCTCTCCACCTCGTGGTCTCTTGGCCTGAGAGCCTTGTCACATGGCTCAGCCTAGACTGAACACAGAACCTTCCCCTTCCAGGCATAGTTCAAGGTTCCTTCTCCAGAAGCTCTCCCTGAGGACTTCAGACGCCCGTGCCCATTGCACACTGAGCATCACCCTCTAGAACCTCTTTCATGCCCACTAAATGGTCACTTCTTGAGGGCATTGTCAAAGCCTTTTGTTTTGGGGGCTAGAGAGAGATCTGAGAGTAAGCTGACGTTGGCAGGAACCGCCTGAGGGAAGCTGAGATGAGGGGATGGATGAGGGCAGAGCCCCACCGGCAACACTCAGGGCACTGGGATTTCGGACCCAGCACAACAGGGAAAGAGGGTCAGAGCTGCTCTCAGCAAACAGGAGAGTCACTCAACTCTTACTCTGAAAAGTCCTGGGGAAAGCTCATTTTATCACCAGGGAGGAAAAGCTGTATGAAGATAAGAAAAACAGCCAGGGGTCCCTGCCCTTAATATATTAATAACTAAGATGAAGATGACAGAACTAGCATACATAAAAGGACCATCAAAACACTGGACGTCCAACGTTTTAAACAGAGCAACAAATAAGTATGATTTAAGGGCAAATCTGCATGGAATTAACTAAGCATTTAATGAGTTCTTATGATGTAGTCAGGTCATCCTAGAGCTGAAAAGATGACTCAAGTGAACCTAAGCCCTTGTCTCCAAGTGTTAACACTCACACTGGGGAAGCAAGGTCCACGCCCATGAAGACATCTGAGAATGAATCCATCCCCAGGTGGGGAGGACCAGTTGATAAATGTCACAGGAGTCTGGAGCAGGGCTTCCAAACTTTCCTGTGCCCATGAAGTACCCAGGGGTCTGGTTCAAAAGCTGATTCTGATTCAGTAGTTCTGGGTGAAGCGCTAGCGTCTGAATGTCTCACAGGTTCTGAGTGGAGGCCCAGGCTACAGGTCAGGGCCCCACCCTGAGCAGCCAGGACCTTAGCGAATGAAGAGAACCATGTAAGCTGGAGCCCTCGAGGAAGGCTCCATAAACGGGACTGGAGGCAGGGTGGACTGGACAAGCCAGGAGAGCGTCCTGGTGGAGGCGGCCGCTGCAGAGACGCCGAGCAGACGTTAGCGCACAGGTGGAGAGAAGCGTGGGCGCGGGAAGTCCATCCGCAGGAACTGAAAATTCTTATTAGCAAGCGGCAAGAACTAGAAGGGACTAAGTTCTGTGGAGTCTTAAATGCCACACTGAAGAGCTGCGATTTAATTAACAAGGGACTAGAGAGCTGAGGTTGGTTCTTCAGTCATGTTTTGCTGACACGTTCAGGAACAGCAGAACAAGAGTAAGAAGTACCCATCCATGCACAGGATGAGGGGAAATGAAGTCGTTTCCCTCACTTCCTACTTTAACACTTTCAGTTCAGCTCCTTGACACTGTGTCCGCACACCCTCGCCTTAATCCAGGGCAAAGGCTGGCTCCCCGAGTCCTAGGCTCCAGAAGCCTTTTAAGTCTCAGATGACCCATGAACACGAGGAAAGAAACCTTCCGCGGTTCTGTGCAGTCTTTCTTTCTCTCTCCACGGAAGTATAAACAATTCAACAGCACATGATGACGGCAGGGGCGTGGGAGGCGGGGAGGCACATTAATTTCCTCGAGGCAAATGATAAGCTGGCAGGTTTGGCTCTATGGGAGAAGATAAAAGCTCCAAACACAGCCGAATGCCTCTCGGGAGCCGAGCCTGGTACGGATGCAAATTAAAATTAAAACTATATAAACAGCAGCACAATCGCACCATTCAGGGCTTCTTCATTAAAAGCCAGCCCTCCAGCGCCACTGCCCACAAAGACAACTTCCCTTTCTTCTCCCTCCTAACCAATTTCCAAGCTGGTCAACAAAAGGAGGCTAAGGACAAAAGCAGTTCTAATTGATGAGGCTCTGGGGAGAGGGTCGTTGGGGAGATTCATTTTATGTGTGCAAATCACAAAGCAAATGTGATGTGTCAAGACCAGCTGAGGACAGGCTTCCGCGGGGGACAGTGGAGGTGCCAAGTCCCTCCTCTCAAGGTTCCGCACAGTCAGATAGCAACCCAACGGTCACATCCACCAGTCCAGGCCTCCCAGCGCCTGAAAGCCCCATTTCCCAAAATGTTGCCTTGTGGAGGGGTACCCCATCCAACAGCTGGGTGGGTGACCCAACAACTGACTACCATGGCGGCCTCCCCTCTTTACTGCAGAGGACAGAGTTCATTCATTGTATTATCATGAAGCATCTTCAAGGTGGGCAGTCATTGGGGTGAGGAGACTCAGTTTTACCCGAATCCACTGCTTACTGAATGTTCAGGCCCACAAACCACGGGTCTCTCCTTGATTTTCTCATCCCCTGCGCCACTCCAGGAACCTCTTCAAGTGACAGTACTCTCCAAGTGTACCTTTCACCCACATGCCATGAAGATTTCTTCACTGTTCCAGATTCCTTCACACTCAACCCCCAACCCACCCTCCTCCCCAAGCTTGGAATTCCCTCCTATTTCCCTGCTGTCCACCTATATCCTCTTCAAGTCATGAACCTCATGTTTTCTCATTATAAGATGGAGTAATGATCCTTGCTCCACTCATCTCATGACTGTTAGGAGACTCAGATGAAATGAAGGACATGAAAGCAACTATAAATGGCATAAATATTTCTGCTGAGGCTGTAGCACTGGACCGTTTAGTGACTGCCAAAAATCTCTCTCTTTATTGTTAAATGAAACCTTTTTTTAAAATAGCCAATAGGACAAATGAAGATTCTTGCACATCAACACCAAAAAGGACTTCCATCATTTTTAAGTGATGGAAACCCAAACAGCCAAAGCGAGCCATCCCCTGACCCCTTAGGGGTTCCCCAGAGTATCTCCCCATCATGTGCCTGGTACTCACCCACTGCTTCACCCAGTTTATGCTTCCGGCCACACTGTTCTGATGTCAGGGGAAAGGGCTGGTGCCTGGGAGGGGGAAAAACCAAAGAGAGTAGTAAGGATGGGAGGATATCTTTTCTCTAACTCTGAATGTTGCTTTACTTTGCCCTTTTAGGGAGGAGTGCATCATTTAGAAAAGGGACCATGTTTGCAGTGTAACTGGTGGCAGCTGCTGCGGATGGGGGCACTGTTTTTTCCACACTTGTATGCCAAGGAGCAAAGGAGTGGAGAGAGGAGAGAGATATGAAAGTCCCATGACCAGCCTGCCCTTTCTACTCTCCACAGCCGGCCCAGTGGTCACTGAGTTCTATACTCATTCTCTCATTTTCCCAGCCGATAAGGATAAGGAAGGTGCTATCTGCCACAGACACCCCGGCTTCAGGGGAGGAGAACCCAGAGCTGGTGGTTAATAGCACATGACCCGGCACTGTTTTCCTCAACACTTCCACACCCTGGCTGCCTGAGACAATGCTGCTGACAAGATAACAATGGGGTTGACGTGCTCAGGTCTTAAAAGTCTTCTCAAAACTACATTCACATCACCACTTGTATAGGCTTCCTAGGGCCACCAAAACTAATCACTACAAACTGGGTGGCTTAAAACTATAGAAATGTATTCTGTCACACCTGTGGAGGCCAGAAGTCCAAAATCAAGGTGTCAGCATCAGCAGGGTTGGTTCCTTCTAGAGGCTCTGTAGGAGATTCCACTCCATGCCTCCACCAGGGGCAACCTATGGCATTGTGACTGTCACTCTGATTCCTGTCTCTGACTTCACATAACCTTTTCCTTTGCATCTGTGTCTTCTCTTCTTATAAGGACACCTGTCACTGGACCTAGGCATCACCCTAAGTCCAGGATGATCTCGTCTCAAGATCCTTACATTAGACTACAAAGGTCTTTTTTCCCAGTAAGGTCACCTTCACAGGTTTCAGGGTTTAGGACTTGGACATATCTTTGGGGGAACGCTATTCAACCCATGACAGTACCCAAACAAAGGGGAAAGGAGAAGATGAGGAAACTACATTGAGCCTCTGTTTAAACCTGCAGGAGTTCATGGGGCAAGGTGGGTACTGGAGTTATGCAGCCAAATTATGGTAGCAAGGGCCATGGGTGGGTCTTCAGCTTGGCCGTAGTGGGAAAGAGGGGACATGGGCTTGGCATCCACCCTCCACTGAGACCCACAGAGGGCACTAGTGGCTGGAACAACAAAGTAACAGGGAAAAAGCCACGTCATCCACGTCTCTCCCCACTTACCCACCACCATCCTCCACCTCACTTACCCTGCTGGGTAACCTAGGGATAACCCTTCTTTCTACCCTCCTGGGGGTATAAGCGAGGCAGCAGCCTGGGCTGAGCCCTGGCAACTCTCCCAGCAGCCTGTCTGCCCCGGACTTTCCCTGCCTGCCTTGTGGAAGTCCGCTAGCTCTGTCTGCTCCACATCTGCTCAAGTGACCGCACTTCCACTCCTGGTTTGTGAACACGGGATTCAGCACTTAACTTTCTTCTGCTGCTGTTCATGTCCTCCAAAACTTAGTTCACAAAATCCAATCTAAGAATCATAAAAAAGCTTCACCATGTACAAAAATTCTAAAAGTTCCTTTCTCCGAGGAAGAGGAAGGAAATATTGAATGAATCACCATTCCTGAGTTTCAAAGGAACAGTTTCTTATTAATGTCACCTTCCTCCAAGAAATCCGTACAAGGTGTAAATAGACAGAGAATGTGTGTCAGTGATGGTTACCAAGAAAACTGCTGAGTCCTGAGATGTAGGCCTTCAGTCCAGGCCATGCCTGTAACATAGGTCCTTATGTCTTGTTTTTCAGGCCTGGCATTCATTAACGGTTCAAAGTCAAACTTTTCCCAACACGGCTAGGAAGAGGAAGTCTGGCAAATGTGATCTGAAAAGCTTCTATGGATCAGTCTAGCAGGTATTTGTTGAGGGTGTACCTCATGTGGGTCACTCTGCTGGATGCTAGGGATACAGCCAGGTACAGCAACTCAGACGTGGTGCTGCCTTCAGAGGGAGGGAGGAAGGGATAGTGATTAAACTGACCATCATGCAAATAGTGGTAATTGAACTAAATGGTACAAGGCAAGAGTGTGGGGTGTCACGGGAGCATACATCAGGGCAAGTCGCACACAGATGATCTGAATGGAAACACAGGACATAGGTATCCCAGTGATAATGAAATCTCCAGTGGGTCTCCTCTGAGGGTTTATACACACCCCCTCCCTTCTCTCTCAGGGATGGTGGATGGAGGTCCTTGCCCTTCTTGGAGATACAAGTATTTGAAGCAAATCTTCAGACAGATTTTGGGACTGTGTGCCTAGTGAGTCCAGAGGGAATCCTAGAGGCTGGGAGGGTGGGAGAGAGATGCTCTTGGAAAGATGAAAGCAACAGAAGCAGGTCCCCAGGGCTGAGATCAGAAAATAAGACTACAACCACCTCATACTTGTTAGGATGGCTGTTACCAAAAATCAAAAGACAAATGTTGGCAAGGATATGGAGAAATCAGAATGCTTGAACACTGTTGGTGGGAATGTAAAATGGTGTAGCTGCTATGGAAAACAGTATGGAGGTCCCTCAAAAAATTGAAAAACAGAACTAGCATATGATCCAACAACCCCACTTCTGGGTATTTATCCCAAAGCATTGAGAGCAGGATCTCAAAGAGCTATTTGCACTCCCATGTTCACTGCAGCGTTACTTGGAATGCACAGACGTAGAAACAACCTGAATGCTCACCAGTGGATACTGGATAAAGAAAGTGTGGTAAATACAAGGGGACATTTTTCAGCCTCAAAAAAGAAGGAATTCCTGCCAAATGCCAGAAGGAAAGTTTCACTTTCAACTGTTGACAACAGTATGGAAGAACCTTGAGGTCATTATGCTAAGTGAAGGACGCTGCTCACAGAGGACAGCTACTGCACGATTTCACTGATGTGAGGACCTAAAAGAGTCAAACTCATAGACTTAAGAGAGTAGAATGGTGGTTGCCAGGGGCTGAGAGGAGGGAGAAATGGAGTTGCTGTTCAACAGGAATGTAATTTCAGTTATGTAAGATGGATAAGTTCTAGAGACCTGCTGTACATGCAGTGACAATAGTTGATGCTACTGTATTATGCACTTTAAAACTTGTTAAGAGGGTAGATCTCCTGTTAAGTGTTCTTACCAAAAGGAAGGAAGGAAAGAAGGAAGGAAGGAAGGAAGAAAGGAAAGGAAGGAAGGAAATAGGAGTTTAGACCCAGGGCTGACCAACGGCAGGTCAAATGCAGCCTGTTGACTGTTTTAGGAAATAAAGCTTTATTGTAACACGGCCACACCCATTCATTCACATAATGTCTGTGGCTGCGTTGGCACCACAACAGCAGAGCTGAGTGGTTGTGACAGTGGTTGTGTGACCTACAAAGGCTGAGCTACCTGACTACCCTGTACAAGGCGGTCGGCTGTTGGCACTCCCCACGCTTCTCTTCTTGCTGTTCCCCTACTGGAAAACTTGAAATGGTTCCCTACTGCTTATTAGACTATCGCTCAATCCACCAACTGAGCTCAGCCTTTTTTCGCCACAATTCTAACTCACATGCTCCTAGGTGGCTACGTTCAATGTCCAATACATAGTCACCAGACAAATGTGGCTATTTAAATGTAAATTTAAAGTAATTACCCCTGGGCCTTTGCAAATAAATTTTGCTGCCCCTTGCGTTAAATTCCGTGGTGCACTTATCACCACACCAGAAGGTCTTAAACATCTTGAACCGGGCTGCTTTGGAGGGAGGAGAATGGAAAGGAAATCTCAACAAGAGTCCACGTGCTAAGAGCACCAGAGTGTACTCATAAGCACCTCCTGTGAGCCAGGCTCTATTTTGGAAATATCACTGCGTTTCCCTCGGGTTAACTTAGTAGGAATGATCGTTCTCATTTTACACATGAGAAAACAAAGAATCCGGGATGTTAGGTAAATTGCTTAAGGGGCAGAGCCGTATTTAAACTTCAATCAGTCTGCCTGTTGCATTTTATCACTGCATCCAACTTCCTACACTGTCTGCTGCTGAAACATGTCTATAGGATATTGGGAAGAATGCCATCACTTTGGACAAAGAGATGATCAGTAGGAACTACACCAGTGGAATTCACTCTGCGTAACAGACAGGATCCGGCTGCTCTGGTTGCCCAGTGTCACTGTTTTGGTTCCTTCCTTAGAGCCTTGGGGCTTAGGAGGGTCAGTTACCATTGGGACCCTTTTTGAATCCCTGGAGTTGGGCGCTGCAGTAAGGGGGCTAGGGAGGAGGGGGAAGTTTGCCATATTGTAAGACCATCAAAGAGCTAGTGCTCCCTGCCAGTTTGAGTGCCCCAACAATCACACTGTAAACATGCATGGTCCTCACTCAGAGAAAGGACCAGGATTGGGAGGCAGTTCTGGAAACCACATGAACAAAGAAAAGTTACCAGACGGATGTTTAGTTCAGAGAGAAGCCTGCCAGCTGGGCATTATTTCCTGAGGAAGCCCTGGCACACAGAGAAGAGCAGCCTTCTGTGCGTTGTCAGAGCTCAGAATGAAGGGCAATAGTTGGAAGAAAACAGAAGCAGATTTTATCTTAAAGGTTGAGAGAATGTTCCAGCAACTGGAAATAGCTAACAATGGAATGAGCTTTTGAAAGGATGAGCTCACCCAACTCTGGAGATGTCGAGGCAAGAGCAAGCTGACATCTGTCAGGGATGCTGTGGCATGGATTTCTGGAGTGTGAAAGGTTAGACTGGCTCCCGTCTACAGTACCCCTCAATTCAACAAGCCCACAAGTCTGTGAACAAAGAGAACAACCCAAGGACCATAGTTGTTTAAATCAAATTTGCTCTTTCAAACTCCTTCCACATCCTAATCACAACATCTCATTAAAAGCTAGTGACTGTTTTCAACTATGCCTCAGTCACCTACGGTCATATTCCAAGACTAACTGATTATTTATGACATAACCATAAGAAGAATGATTTTTCAGTTTGTCGAGTGAAACTATCAGATTTCTGGCTTTGGAGGAGGCAGAAGGGAATGGGTGGTCCAAACAATAATATCAGCTAATATTTACACTAAACTTTGCCGTTTACAGGGGGACCTAGATCCAGTTAATCTTCACAGCAGCCTGCAGAGGAAGCAAGGCATGTTAGTCATTATCATCCATTTGTACAGGAAGGGGTTGCCTGGTTCCCCCACAGCAGCAAATAGCTACAGACCTAATGAGTGACACCTCGAAGACAGAGGGGATCATGTTGGTAGACATCATTTTGATCAATGTCCTACAGAGATTAGCTGAGAGTTTATGATTATTAAGTAAAATTTCTTTGTAGCGTTTGTGGGGGTTTTTGGGTTTTGTTCTTTATGTTCTTTGTTTCTGGTTTTTTTTTAATTGTAGTTTTTAATTAATTTTTAAATTAATTTTTGAGGGGGGAGGTCATTAGGCTTATTTATTTTTTTGTTTATTTTTAATGGAGGTACTGGGGATTGAACCCAGGACCTTGTGCTTGCTAAGCATGTGCTCTACTGCTGAGCTATATCCTTCCCTCTTTGTTTCTTTTTTTTTTTTTAACTGTAGTTGATTTACAATGTCATGTTAGTTTCTGCTGTACAGCGAAGTAATTCAGTTATACATACATATATATAATCTTTTTCAGATTCTTTTCCATTATAGGTTATATAAGGGTATTGAATATTGTTCCCTGTTCTATACAGTAGGTCCTGGTTGTTTATCTATTTCACACATAGCAGTGTGTATCTGTTCATCCCTGGCTCCTAATTTATCCCTCCCCTACCCCCTGTCCCCTCTGTTAACCATAAGTTTGTTTTCTATGTCTGTGAGTCTCTTTCTGTTTTGTAAATAAGGTCATTTGTGTCATTTTTTAGATTCCACATATAAGTGATATCATATGATATTTGTCTTTCTCTGCCTGACTTAGTTCACTCAGTATGATAATCTCTAGGTCCATCCATGTTGCTGCAAGTGACATTATTTCATTCTTTTTTACGTCTCAGTAATGTTTCATTTTATACATATATAATGTGTGTATATATACCACAACTTCTTAGATATATATATATTAAGCAACCTAGGTTGCTTCCATGGCTTGGCTATTATAAATAGTGGTGTTATGAACATTGGGGTACATGTATCTTTTCAATTAGAGATTTCATCTTTTCCAGATATATGCCCAGGAGTGGGATTGCTGGATCATATGGTAAGTCTAATTTCAGTTTCTTAAGGAACCTCCATACTGTTCTCTATAGTGGCTGTACCAATTTACATTCCCACCAACAGTGTAGGAGGATTCCTTTTTCTCCACACCCTCTCCAGCATTTATTATTTGTAGACTTTTTAATTGGTCATTCTGACTAGTTCATGAGGTGATACCTCATTGTACTTTTGATTTTCTTTGCAGTTTATGTGATTAAAGTGGTCAATTTGGCACACGAAACCTGGCAGAAGTGAATACATTGTCCAGAATATCATGTACTTACGGTATACACTTTTTACAAGCCCACCACGGTTTCCCAGTGCTCAAATTAACAGAATGAGTTGCACATCCTGAGGATGCATTCAGCTTGGGAGGCTGGATAGATGCCTCAAGAGATAATCATCAAGACTCATGCCATTTAAATATAGATTGTCAGTATTGTTCATTGCTCACATCAGTGGTATTAGATTTTGTATCCTGTTTACCCATCAGTTCTGGACTGAATCATCCTCTCTTTTGTCACAACACTTGGCTTTGGAGGCTCCCAGAAGGAAAACAATGTGCAAATGTTAGTTAACCTATGTGCCGATCAGAGAATGCTTGCAAACTGACATCTGGAGAAACTGTCCAGTGCTGCTGGGGTTCTATTAGAGTGTTTAATGGGCCCGTGGATGACTGGAGAGAACCACCTTCACGTCTGAAAC
Source organism: Camelus ferus (assembly GCF_009834535.1). Classification (NCBI taxonomy): domain Eukaryota; kingdom Metazoa; phylum Chordata; class Mammalia; order Artiodactyla; family Camelidae; genus Camelus; species Camelus ferus. The sequence continues at coordinate 39,863,653 of NC_045710.1, forward strand.
TGAAAAATATCCCTCATCAGAAACATGCTGACCAGCATTTAAGGCAGGCAAAGCTTTTAGGTAAAGAACTGGGTAGACAGATATACGGGGTCTGGAAGGGGAGAACTCCAGGCAGAGGAGCCACTTGAGTAAAGGCAGGAAGGCATGAAAATGAAGGGCCCCCTTTTGTTTACCCTGAGTACGGAGCGTGTACAGGGGCGCACCAGGAGGCTGAACAGGGGGCATTAATATGACATCCCTCCCATGGCAAGTCCAGGCAGTGCTTCATACTGTGGTCCAGTGCTCATCAAATATGCATCAAAAGCCCTTGGAGGGCTTGTAAAAGTGCAGCTTTCTGGTCCCCACCTGCAGAGTGTCTGATTCAGTGGGTCTGCAGTGGGACCCAGAAATCTGCATTTCCACCCAGCGCCCCAGTAATGCTGATTCTGCTGGTCCAGGGACCCTCATTGGAAATGACCACTACAGTCAGTCAACAGCTGACAACTGTTTTGAGGAGGGAAGTGAGTTGATCAGAGCTGTGGGTTTCACTGTCTTTATTTGATCAACTCAAACAGTCGATAATTCTGTGAGAAGATATGTAAGCAAAGGAATGCGTAAGGAGAGAAGGAATTAACCCAGGCAGTGGGAATAGTGGGTGTATGTTCAGTGGTGAGATCTGATCAAAGCGGCTAATTTCTCACCTACCAGCAGTGGGGGGCTAAGGGAGATGAACCACAGGACCCATGTTCCTCACAGGAGAAGAAGGAACCTCAAAAGTTTAAGTTACCAGATAAAGCATGTCATGTATAAAGCTCTAGAATGGAGTTTTTAACCCTCTAAATTCATTTTCTTAGTGTCCGTTTTTCTACAGACACTTATCACTTTAGCCATCAGCGAACCCACTGGCTGTCAGAAGGAATGTCTCATAGCTTTTCTCTTCCACTCTTGGTCTCCTAGGTGTGAAGAGGAATGAGGGATTATGGGATTTAGTCTGAAACATCTCCAGTTTCATTTCCATCACAGAACTGGCAACTAGAAAAACACAGGAAAGGCCCAAAGATCTGCCTTGTCTAGCAAATCCTGACATGGTCCAAAGAGGAAAGTCAACATGGTGTTCTTCTAGTCTAATCACTAACAAAGATGCTACCCTAACCCAGATGGGTATGTGCTTTAGGGCAGAGCAGAAGAGGAAAGAAGGGCGGAGGTTTTTTACCAGTGAGTAGATATATGAGTATTAAATCCTATCCTATTGGCCTGGTGGATGTAAGAGAAAGCTATCACTATCCACACTGAAGTACTACTAATGATTAGCGCTTAATGCATGGCTTCATTTCACATTTTATCAAAGGTCTCCTAGAGTCAAGAGCTATACCCCTGTCTAGCTGGAGAGTACTGTATTCTAAGATTACACTGCAGAAGAGTTAACACTGTAACATAGCAATTGGAGGACCTGGGTTTTTTTCCTGGTCCTGCAGCTTTGAATTTGGGCAAGATCTTCTCTTCTCTGGACCTCAGATTCTTCTGGTGGGAGAGGAGGGAAGTTGCACCTGGTTATCTGTATGATCCCTGCCATCCCTGGTATTCAGTGCTTCTTCACCACCTATGCAGAAGCCAGCTTTATGGAATGAGAGTGTCCTGAGTGGTGGTCATAGCACCACCCGCCCAGGACAGCTGGTTTTAACTGAACCCTGATAAGTTTAATTCCCTGGTACGATGAGCATTTACCTCTGTGCTGGGCAGAGAAGACCAGGATGGAGAGGGTTCAGTACAAACAGGTAAGAAAATGATCTAGGACATGAATGAGCTTCTCTGATTAGAGTGAATGAGGGAGGTTCAGTCCTCATCACCTCATCCGCAGTATTGGGAGCATCTATGCCACAAAGAGAACCAAATACCATCCATCACTCTAAGGGATTTCCAACGAGGCGCAACACTCCTCTTCACATTCAGATCACTGAGGTCGGGCAATCCCATACTCAGCTCACTCTCATACTTTCTCTCCTTACTCATCACTCCAGCTCTGTTGACACCCTGGATTATGTGCATATATGTCCACTTCCGTAACCACCTATCACGGCGTGATTCTCTCTGAGGACAAGGGGCATAGTTCGTTCTTCTTTACCTAATCTTTGTTTTCTGAACCCAAGTCTGGAAAACAGTTAAGGACACAACTGTAATGTCTTTGAGTCCTAATTCTCCACCCAGAGTCATTCCTGGAAGTCTAAGCTCCCCATTGAGTCCCCACCATTCCCAAAGCACTCCTTGACTTCACTGCTCAAAAGAGGAGGAAGATGGTCCTCCCCTGTAACTCCTGGCTGCCACCTCAGGTGCAGAGGAGTCCACAGAGCTCATGGCCGCTGCAGAGGGGGACCAGGGCCCTGCCTCCACCTGGCCTCTTGTCCACTGTGGGCCCCATCTCAGTTTCTGCTCCTGAGTTTTTGCTCATCACAGGAGGGGAAGCTTCTTTCACCAGTGATGATAGTTCCTGTGATACTCCTCCAAACTCTCAGGGAAATCTCATTTCTTCATTTATAGCTCCGTCTGCAGGGGCACAAAGTATTCCCAGAGCCAGACAAGAGGGTATTGAATGATACCTTCCCGTGTCTTACTCCCACCAGCCACGAGCTGATGTCCAAGGTCAGGATGGACAGGAATGTACATTTTCTCTGCCCCACAGTAAGTTCCCGCTCCACCTAAGAGTGGTAGGATCACCCATTGTCTCCCCTCTTAATATATAATTATGAATATAAGTGAAGTTTTCATAACACTAGGGCTCAAAGTTCTCTTTTATTATTTTTTTCCTCAGAAAGTCTTGGGATATTTTCAGAAAAATTAAGTGCCAACGGTCTGTTCTGAGTTCCTGGAAAGGTGACTCTTTATCACATTACTTCTCTGTAGTGCCTTTCACAGCACTTTGACCACAGATGATAAATGTCTGACAAGCAAATAAGTATATCAGATAATTCACTCTCATCTGGGAAAATGCAAAGCAAAGCCAAGAAGTGAAGGGCATGGAGTAGTTAGTTTGTAGGGAGAAGTGAGTAGAAGGAGAGGGAACAGACTCCTGCCTGGGCAGCACATGTTCAGACGGGCAGCAGGTGTGCAGGGGGAGGGAGGCTGCGGGCCTGAGAACCGGGAAGGTAGGGCAGGGCGTGGGAAGAAAACAAAGATCGTGTCTGGAAAAGGGAAACAACAGCATGAAGAAATGAGACAGGAACAGAAGAAATCAAGGTGGGAAGATGCCAAAGGCCTATTTTGCCCAGATTACAGCTACCTCATCAGAGAAGAGTGAGATAGAGAAATGGCAGTATGAACAAGTAAGAAAATGACGTAGATACCGTACAGGTAACTCCATCCTCTAAAGACAGGCAAGAGGTAAGAGGCTGAGCCACCAAATATCTAAGACTCCACTGTGGGGGTCCTGGTCTTAGCTCTGGTCTCCATCCATCTCTCTGTCCTTTCTGAACCCCATTAAGACTTCTGAGGACTTAACGTACATCACCTGTGGGGTTACTGTCGCCTCCCTACCTGGAGTATAAACTTGCTCTCTGCTGGTGCGAAGCCTCACAGGCTCCAGCTGTCGCAGCACCCAGACGAGTGCTGAGCCTAGGGGAACCACTTACTGATTAGGTTACACTCACAGACCAGTGAGGTGGGAATCCCCATGAAAAAGACTGGCAGGACCCCCAGGCAGGGCCACTACTTTCCTACCAGCACCATCCGGTTCCCTGGCCCAGCAGCATTATCTCGCTTTTTTGCCTCTGAAATGGCTTACTTCTAGGAAAGTGGAACTTATCCCTAAGGTTCTATTGGTTTCCTGAGCTAACTCCTCATTGGTCCATTTGTAGTGCCTCATTTGCATGGAGCTCACTCCTGGTTGGTCCATTTCTATCACTCCTGATTGGTCCATTTCTAGTACTCCTGATTGGCCCATTTCTACAAAGCTCATTCCTAATTAGTCAACTTTGTTACATCTTACTTGCATATGATGTTCAAAGTGTAGACTGGCAGCCTGTAAAAGCCTGTGTAAACGTACAGATAGGGTCCAGAGCTTGGAGTATTAACTCCTCTGGGCCCACCAGCATAATAAACCAAGTTCTCCAACCCTCCGAGTGCTGCTTTCTCTTGCCTGGATCCAGGCTGCTGTCATAACTGAGCTGTAACACTGAGCTGTAACACCAACACCCAGAAAGATGGCACGGACCTTCCCACCAGCCTGGCCTGGGAGAGCACAAGTTTTACACCTAAAAACCTTTCTTTAAGCTCAAACACCTAGTCTGAAAAAGATCTCTGTCCACTAAATATTCTCACAGGACTGTTCAGATAAGAACGTGAAGGACCTTTTCAAACTTAACCCAACAAGTATTCCCTGAGTGTTAGGCACTTTGCAGAGGTCGGGGCTATGGGGAGCAAAGACACAGCCCTCCATTTCTTGGAGCTCACTAAACTGTGGGAAGACAGGCATTAAAGAAGAAATTACATATGTGATGAGGGTTACTGAAGGATCGTCAGAAGCACTCAGAAGCTGGGCAGCCGGTTCTTTGCTATGGCCTCGGGCATCTCCTGCCTCTCCAGGGGATAGTATGTAAGGGCCAAAGTGGAGGCTGATAGGGGGAAGCTGAGGTTGGTCCACTCACCATCAGCTACTTGGTCAAACAGAAATTCTGTTTAAGTCAGGCCAGGAAATAAATGAGGCTCCCCCTTCCTCCGTCATCTACAGCAAAGCTATGGATTCTGGAAAAGACAAAATGGACCTGTGAGCAATGGGCTGCTGTCACAAAAGCCACGTGCAGGATGTCTCCAGGAGAGAAAAGTAATGGCCAAGTCCTTGTGTGAGAAATAAGGATGTGGATTAGAAGCAACAGAACATGTGGCAGCAGAAAGAAATGAAAGTGGAGGAGACTAAAGGTCCAGGGAAATAAAAATCCACAACACTCCAGCATTTGGGGGGCAAAGGGCCAACCTCGTGTATCCGAGCTGCCTAGAGAGACTGTCATTGACTGACAGGAGTATTGTACAATCTCTGGTCTCAACTCTCCCAAGTCATTAAAACAAAAATTATATTACATTAAATATATGATATTTAAGAACCCAAGACTGTATACTACAAAAGTTTAAAATCTTTCATTTTTCTGCTTGAAGAGGTAAATTTTAGATACTAGAAAAAACGTGGTATTTGGAATACATCATTGCCTGAGAAGGCTAGAAGTTGGAAAAACAGAATGTTATCGTCTATGAGAACTGTGCATCCTTACCTAAATAACTAAGCATCAAGGTGGTGATTACCACAAATAGGAAAAGGAAAGTTTTACATATACGACACTGATGTTGATTACACAAGACAGAAATTTCACAAGTGTTCTGGATGTTGTATATAAAAACTCCTCTGAAGAGCTAAAGATAGGCCCCAGGGAATTCTGGTCGTAGCACGGCATCCATGAAACCAGCAGCTCCTCCCCAGGTATCAAAGGCTACGAGCCCCCACAAGGGGTTGCTGACAGCCCAGCCTCTGAAAGAGCGACCAAAATCAATTCCAATTATGAGACAATGACATTTAGAGGACAGCGAACACGACGATGATTGTGTCAGGGTGCCATTTGCCAGAGTCAAATGCTTGCATTTCCAAACAGCAAATCCGTTTCAGGAGCAGATGTCTGACCATGCAGGCCTGGCTGTGCTGAGAGCTGTGGAAACTGTTTTGCAAGCTGCTATCATTAAGCAAGTAATAACACTCCTTAAGCCCGCATCAGTGCCTAATGAAGACAGGTTTCAACTCATCAGCTGCCACACCCATGGTCTGAAAGCATCACAAAAAGGATAAGTATGCATGCAATAAAATGAAGTAGGGCAAAGTTAACAGCTTCCAGGTAAGCTGTGTTGCCAGAAAGCTGGGCCTTCTAGAAGCAGCAGGACAGAGGCCCAATTCCCAGCACCCCTACGAGACCACCTGCCTTCATCCCTCTGAACAGGTGGGCACAGAGGGGGCTTGCTGCATCCCCAAAGTGCAAGAGGGGAGAGGGACCTGGGTGTGCAATGAGTCTGCCCCAGAAAAAACTTCATTCCTTCTCTGAGCTTTGTCATCCTCCCTACGGCTGGGAACCAGGAATATGCAGGCTTCTACACAAAAAAAGGGTGGGTTCAGTCATCGATGGCATTTCAGCCAAAGGCCAAAAAAAGGAAGGAAAGGACACTGTGTTGCGTCCATCACCTCCAGCCTCAGCCACATTCTTGGGTTGAGTGTGGGCACCACCGATGCTGTGCTCAGCACCACACACTCTGCAGTCACCTTTTCTGCTAGGAGCTGGCTTCTCTGGGCAGATTCCACTCATTTGCCCTCAGAAATCTGAGAAGAGTGGTGAGGAATCGGTGGGGTGTAGTGAAAAGGGTATGGCTTTGGAGGCTGGTGGACCTTAGTTCCAGTCTTGGCTCTACCACTGACTTGCTGGGTCGCCTCTGTCTTTTCCACTAACCTCTCTAGGCCTCAGCTTCCACAAGTATAAAGAGGGATTAGTAGTACTTATCCTTCTACACGCACCCGAGTGTTCAGAGCAGCACTATATACAATAGCCAAGACATGGAAGCAACCTAAATGTCCATCAACAGATGACTGGATTAAGAAGTTGTGGTATATTTATACAACAGAATACTACTCAGCCATAAAAAAGAATAAAATAATGCCATTTGCAGCAACATGGATGTACTTGGAGACTGTCATTCTAAGTGAAGTAAGCCAGAAAGAGAAAGAAAAATACCATATGATATCACTCATATGTGGAGTCTAAAAAAAAAAAAAAAAGGGACACTATGAACCTATCTACAAGACAGAAACAGACTTGCAGATATAGTAAACAATCTTATGGTTACCAGGGAAAGGGGTGGGAAGGGATAAATTTGGGAATTTGAGATTTACAAATGTTAGCCACTACATATAAAAACAGATTTTTTAAAAAGTTTCTTCTGTATAGTAGAGGGAACTATGTTAAATATCTTGTAATAACCTTTAATGAAAAAGAATATGAAAACAAACATATGTATGTATATGCATGACTGGGACATTATGCTGTACACCAGAAACTGACAGATTCTAACTGACTGTACTTCAATTAAAAAGAAAAAAGAAAAAGAAATAAATAAAATATATGAATGACCTTATTTACAAAATAGAAACAGACTCAGAGACAGAAAACAAACTTACGGTTACCAAAGGAGAAGGGATTGGGGGAGGGATAAATTAGGAGTTTGGGATTGGCAGACACAAACTACTACCTATAAAATAAACAACAAGGTCCTACTGTATAGCATAGTGAACTATAATCAGTATCCTCTAATAAACCGTAATGGAAAAGAATATGTATATATATGTATAACTGAATCACTCTGCTGGACACCAGAAACTAACACAACATTATAAATCAACTATACTTCAATAATATAATGATAATAATACTTAACTTTCATATGTTTTAAGAATTCAAGTAAAATCTAGCAGAGTAGTTGGCATAGAGGAGTTGGTGGATCACCAGTAGCTACTACTATCACTAATAAATTATCACATGGGGTGTGTGACCACGTCCGGGTGACCAGAAGGAAGGTGGGAAGAAAAGAGATATTGGCACAATGAAACACATCTTCAAGTGTAAAGAAAGATTTTTCAGACCACCATGTATCTCTCCTCTAGAAAATGTTCACCAGGCCCAACTCCTGCCTCCCTCAAAGGTATTAAGAGCATGTAAACATTCTTTATTTTCTTTAAGCAAGTTTCCCACAGTCTTGTGATCTGCAGCAGGCAAGTTTCATCCTGTTTCCATGGGTAAGAGAAACTGAGGTGCAAAAGATCACCCAATTCTCTGAGTGAGTCAGAGGCACCACCCAAACATAAACCCATGGGCATCCTTGTCTCCACTCCTTCGGGATCCAAACTGTTCTAACAAATATATTCATGTTGTAGAAATCCCAATTTAGAAGAAAAAAAAAGAAGCTAATCCTACAATGGAGAGCCCCTGTGTTTGGGGTAACCAGGAAGTTAATGACAAGAGCCCTGGGCTGGGCTTCCACAGAGCATGCTCTGACACCACCCTGTGCCAGTCTCTTCTCTCTTGATTGGGCCTCGTTCTTAAAGAAGTTGAACAGAAGCACAGATAGAGGGAAACTGCAGCACACCTTCCTCCCTAGGGCCTTCTGGACTCAACCACAGTGGGCGGATCCACTCCAGGCATCTGCCCATCCCTCGGATCCTGGCTCTTGAACCCAACTCTCCAGGTCTTGGGGACATACCTTTCCACCTGCAGGCTGACTCAGAGTAGGGTCACTGAGCCTGGGTTGGGAACAGCATCCTGCTTGCTATTACAAAAGGAACCAGCTTCATTAGAAGCCAGCCAGTTTCCACCACTTCGCAGGATTTCACATTGGATTTTGGGTCCTGCTTCGTCAGATTAGTCTCCCACCTCTGGTGGTCTAACTGCCTCCTGCATACACAGCCCTGGACGAGGGCCTTTCCTTATGAAACTTGGCAACTTCACCAAGTCCGGAGGGGGATGAGGGCAAAAGGCTACCACAGACCATTGAAGAAGTCCCTTCCCTCCATGTCCTTCTATTAGATGGACAGTTCATGCTTCCACTGGAAAAACTCAACCCTGGAATTCAAGCCTTGCTCATTTAGTTGGGTAGGGTCCTGGTCATGTGCATGTAAGGGCACAGTACAAGTAAGGCTTTTGTAAATAAGCACCTGGTCTTGTGCCCAGCAGAGTGACTTGAACATAATAGGGACCAAAATGCCTGCTGAATGAATGAATGAATGTTCATTTCGTTGGAAAATATGTACTCATTTCATGTCTTGCTACTTATTAATTATATACCTTAAGGGATAATATACCAGTCATTACAAATGCAAACTCAAAATACGTTCCTTCAGAGACACCATTAGAATTTAGCTATGTTCAGAAGAAAAAACTCAAGGACCCAAATCACCTATCTCATCAGTATTTTTTCCTGCTAAAACGACGCAGAGCTCCATCAACTGTTATTCTATTTCAGGGACCACAGACATTCCTCTGTAGTCAGGGTGAGGAAAGCAAAGCAGCTTCTTGCGACAAGCTCAAAAAGCCAAAGAATCTAGCAACCTAGAAAGGTCTCCCCGTATGACTCTGCTGCCACGGTCACCGAGACAACAGCAACATAACAAATAACGGGGGCATCAGCTGGCTGGAGAGATTGCTGTTAAAACGCCTTGGGGCTCGGCCCCTGGTGTCTTCCCTTTCCACGTTTGCCGGCTAAATCCACTGCAGCAGTTCTGAAGCTCTGCGACACGACACGGAAATGCGCCCTCTGCCCGCACAGTCCTCGTGCCAGTCCTCTTTGTAAATATTTGCTTTAACCGTAACCTGTAGCTTTCCCAAGATTATGTCAGGAGCACACATTTTTTTCCTCATCCATATCTGTGCTAAGACAGCTGCCGCCTTGCTGCACCTTCAATTCCTGCCTCCAGTTTTATTCCCCAGACTTCCCTCTGGCCTTTCTGCTCTGAGGGGGGCATTTCAGAATCAGAACCCAGCAGAATCCTTGAGCACAGAGATCATTCGTTACCCTTCCTCTGTAACTCCTGTGTGCCTCACACACAGGAGGCACTCGATAAATATTTTTAGCAGACTGGTCTGTTAATTGTCCCTCGAACTAGTGAAGCACATTCCCATCTCTGAGCACTTGCTGAAACCTTGCCTCTCTGCTCCTTCCCATTTATGCAAGTCCAGACTGTCCCTCAGGACCAAAATCAAGCCCTCTTAGATCTCACGGAGAACTGTTCTCTTGGTAATTAACATAGCATTAAAAAAAAATTAGTTTGAGTCTACATCTTATCCCCTCAATTAATCTGAAGTCCTGTAAGTTCCATCTGGGCTGAAGCAACTTGCCAGAACCAAAACCAGGAGAAAGGGGGTCCAGGGGCAGAGCACTGCCTCAAGGGTAATGTCAGGGGTCTTTCCAAATCAGACATTGGAAAGACAAATGAAAGACGCCTACACGGAGGTGGAATCCATGTGAATGATTCAGACTCAAAGGCAAAAGCGAAGGAACAGAACAGGTGCAGAAGCTGAGGTTAGGATGTGGTCAGTCCAGAATGACGCCCTCAGACAAGATTCGTTTGCCCTGACACTGCTATTGAAAGTACAGGTCTTGCCCCTTCTGGCAGGATGACTTGGCCCTTAAAGTAGTACTCCCCAGCTCTGGCATGGATACTTCCCAGTGGAAACTGCTGAACCCCTTATTATAACACCTCTGTCCTCACCTGGGGTCTGGCACAGTGTTGTACAAATAGCAGGAAGGAGGGAAGCAAAGAGGGCAGCAGGGAGCCAAGAGGATTGCTCGTCTGCTCCCCTCTGCCAGTTCAGAAGGCCAGCGCCAGCCCAAGTGCTGCCATCCTCACACCCACCCATGCACCCACCCACACACCCAGCTGTCTTTAATAACTGCCACATCTTTCATGCTTTGGGGAATGCTCTAATCTCTCTGGTAGGTTTTGAGTTCCTCAAGCACGGGGACTTTATCTGCCCTTTGTTGTATCTACCGCTGAGAACAAGTGCTGGTTCCAGCCTCCAGGATGAGCTTGGAGAGTCTCGTTTCTCTGCTCACAAGGGGCTCTGGGCAAGATTCTGCTTCCAGTTAAGCAAGGGCGGCTGGGACACCCCTGTCTGTTCAGCCATTCTGACTTTGCCTAGTTTCCCACAGTTATCTCTTTCTCCATCACACCCAAAACACACAAAGACAACTGTGGCAAGAGGGGAGCAGAGTCCCCCCTCAAATAAGGCTTCCCTAGGCCTTTGCCTGTATGGGGGTGGGGATGAGGGACTGTGTTCTCATGATTTTTCCCACAGCCATCAGCAGAGAGACGGGGCTTAACAATCAGGTCCATGTTTATGGCCCCATCCAAGTCCAGCCAAACTCACCACTGCCAAGTTCACCAAGAATGGACATGGTCTGAGCACGACTTGGACTTCAGACTGGATCTGCCCTGTATCCTTCTTTACTATTTTTCGAGGCAGGATCACATCGAGGGGAGGGGAATGTTAGTATCACGATGGCCTCTCCCTCTAATCACATGCAAAGTTGGAAAACTAAAGTATATCAGGGGAATTCTGAGGAGTTAAAATAGAACAGGATCAAAAAAACAAAACCCATACCCTTCATCAACAAAAGAATGTGAAATTCTGCTCCACTAGGTGAAATCTGATTTCAGATCAACTAAGTGCAGAAGAAAAAAAGCCAGTGTTACAGAAGAATGAGTTAAAGCAGCCAAGAAAAATCCAAACAGCAAAACGGAGGAGGCACGTGGTTATTTTTATAATCAACGTGAAGGAGTCAGGACTGCGGGAGAGAGAGGCTGACCTGGTCACAGCCACAGGGAAGCAGCACCCTGAGAAGACAGGTGGGCTTGGACTCACCTTTCCCATTCCAGGCCCTGTGTGTTATCTCAGAGCAAACAAAACTTGTCTCTTATCAGCTGAAGTTATACAGACCGTGTGGCCAGGCCGCACAGCGACTGTGAAACCCACTACACAGATAAGAAAACCAAGTCCCAGAGGGATTTGCTCCAGTCCTTCTAATAGAAAAATAAAGGTAACCAGAACTTGGATTTGGCAGTTCTAACACCAAACTTAGAACTGCCAGTTCAAGCTCAGGGGCCGTTGGGCCTCTGCCGGGAAGGGAAAGGACTCAGCTGGTTAGTCAGTGGGCTGGAGCTTTTTTCATCACTTTTAAACAGGAAGTGAGAGCACAAACTCCTGTCCAACCCCTAGCCTGCCCTGTTACCCCAGTAAACCCCCAGGCTCGATAGCCTTTCCACGGCTGTGGACTGGCCCTCAAGCAAAGGCATGAGTCCGGCGGACTCTTTTAGGCCAGAGCTGCTTCTGGTGAAACAAATCTCGAGAGAGAGGTCTCTAGTAAGGAGGCCCCACCCAGCTCCGCTGAAGGGAGAGAATGGGTGGGTGACAGGGCTTCCTATTTTAGGAAGTCTGTCAGTTCTCTATCAGCAGAGCCTGGGCCTGCAGCCAACAAGTCCCTGCAGGGAGGAAGAGTGAGGAGCCGGGACAGCTGTGGAGAACTCACGTCCCACCGCAGAGTCTCGAGGGCTTCAGGGAGGGGTGACCTCAGCCGCTCTGAGCTCGGGCTGCAGCAAGGCCGCTGTGGCCTGGCCCCGCTTCCACCTCAGCGGGGCCGAGCCGCCGCTCCGCGCAGCCTCACGCTGAGCCCACCGCGGGGGGCGGGGTTTGAGTGTGCGCCCCTCCCTCCCCGCAACGTGTCCAGAGGCAAACGGGCCCACAGCTGTCCTCCACCCCTGCTGCAGCTGTGGGACCCTGGGCAATTTCCTCATCTGTGAATAACGACAGCAACGCCTCCTTCACCAAATACCACGGTGACTAACGGGAATATGTAAGTGAAGCAGCCAACACGCAGTGGCCCCTCAACTAGATGGCACCTGTCCCTTCCTCCCAGCAGGTATTCTGAATCCCACAGCCTCCGCCCTTCAAAGATTTTCTTTTTCTGTGTCGTCAAATACAATTTTCCCTAAACCCCATTCACATTCCCTCTGCCCTGGCTGCGTATTCCTTAGTGTGGCTACGGCAGTCCCATTTCTGGCCCCCAGTTCTGCTGGCTATTTTATCTACCAAGCACTTATATATAACATTTACTACATACCCAGCACTCTTCTAAGACCTTAACAAATCTAAGGTCACAAATTGCACCGGGGTTGGGGGTTAAGCTGTGGAGCACAAAGGGAAGACTGACACACAGCGTTTGGGGCAGATTGGGGACATGCAGCCCCTTTCACTTAATCATCACGGCTCCCCCAATGCTCCCAGCAGCAGGCGGGAGGTGCTGGTTTTGCAAAGGAAAATTTGGTGGTGAACCCTTATTTCTGTTTCCAAATATGGTATATTTCTTCTCACAGGGTGTTTTCAAAGTCTTCTGTAGATTCCTGATATGAATGGGTTATCCTTCTTTTAAGAACGGCCCTTGGCTCAGCCCCTCCCACCGTACATTCCAGGACTGAAGCAAACTGCTGGGCCAGCAGACAAAGGAGTGTGGATGCCCTCTCCTCTCAGACTCTCAGCTCAGAGGATGAATTGGGGGCCGCAGCCAGAGGAGAGCGTGCCAGCAGTTTTCAGAGAACGGAGCAAGAAAGACATTTCAAGTAAAGATTTCTGCGCAGGGCCTCGGCCAGGGCAGCATAATGCAGTGTGATTACAGGGTCTAATCTAAAAATCAATAGTGAACCAGCAGCCAGAGCAGCACCTATGAAAATAGACAACCATCGGGGCCTCTCCTCCCAGGGTCTGGCAGCCACCACCTGCAGCCACACAAACTAGTAAACTTTCTAAACTTTGGTTTGGTGGTACCCTGGGTCTGAGAAACAAGGAAAGACAAATCACCAGAGCTCAGGAAAGGGTTTTTATGAAGTTCTAAAGCATCTTTGCAAAGAGAAGCTAAAATAAGATAAATCCCCTGAAGTGCTGTCAACTGTCACCCTCATTCCACCCCTATTCACTAGTGACAGTGACGAGGAGGAGGCGGCTGCGTGTAGTCCTCCTCACCCCCATCATCCAACAACAGCCCCCCCTCACGGCTGGACACAGCTCCTCCTCAGCCTCTGCGCCTGCCTGCGGGTTGGATGAGGCAGAGGAGGAAGCTAGATTTGTTTAGAGGGGTCCGTGTAGGGATGACAAGAAAGCAGCAGAAAAGGAGAAGACACAGAAGCACAGATTCCTAGCAGACGAGGCCTACCTGCCAGACCAGGCCGATTCTGCCAGAAGCACGCTGTGGTAGGTGGACCATGGCAAGGGCTGGGCTCTGTCTGCTCCCCTACCAACACCCACCTCCTAGGATCCTTGAACTGGAGCATATTTTGAAAGCACCAAGGGACACCAAGTTCCCCAGACCCTGTCCCTCATTTATTTCTTTCTCTATTTCAAGGACACTATCTTGTGCTTGTTTAGCGATACTCTGCAGACAATTTTTCTCTGGACTGGGGCTGGTTTTAGCAGATAGTCCAGGCATCTACTGGGTGCCTACCAACATTCCTACTAGGAAATGAAGGCGGTAAGAAAGTGGATTTATTAACCACACAAAGGAGCAATAAAATAGTACACACCCAGAGGCAACGGGTCCTGGACAGGGGGCAGGACTAACTCAGGAGGGTTCCCCTTCAGGGCAGTCAGGGATTCTGAACTTCCCCACCAGCCACGTGGGACCCCTCTACTCCTATGCTTCTTGCTCTGAGGCTAATGTCCTGAGAGGATATCCCAGGATTGAATAACCCAGCAGCACTAGTGCCTTTCTCCCTGCTAGGGCCTGGCCTCCCAAGTTCCCAGCCAGCAGAGGTTCCACTGAAAGTGAAAAGTTCCCCCTGATGGAAGGCAGCCCTGCTGATACAGCCTTTTTTGAGCTGCAGCCATCACACCTGCTTCTCTCCCCTTTCCTTCTCCTCACAGGATTGGAAAGGGTTTCTTTTCTGCTGAGCCCACAGCTAATGAGCTTCAAGGTGCAACATGACATCAAAGTCCCTGGTGGCAGTCTTGCGTGGTTGCCATGGCACCCTTCAGGGCCACTCCGCTCCCTCCTCGCACCCAGCCTGCAGCTCCTCAGGCGAAAAGGCAGAACGTCAGTAAGGCTGGAGGCAATGAGCAGAGGCACTGGAATCTCATTTCAGCCAATGTATTCCTCTTCAACCCCAACAAGCTTTCGACTTCCTTGTATACTCCCTGTCAACCCTAGAGAGCAGAGGTTAAAATAAAACCTCTAAAGGGCAGGACACGTGAAGCGAGAAGAGTATACAGATCAGAAAGGCAGGGAATCAGCCCTGAACATGGCAAGTATGCAATAAATATCTGTTTGGTGAATAAATGAAAGCAACTCGACTACGGTTTAGGCCTTTGGAGGGACATTTTCTGAAAAGACAGGGTCGGTATTAATAATGAACACATTTGGTAAGTCATTTTCTGCCTTCCAAAATGCTTTCCTTTCTTACCACATTTGACCTTTGCAACCAAAAAGGGCACTAGAGCTGGGCTGGGAAATCATTTCCATTTTGCAGCTGAGAAAACTAAGGTGCAGAGAGGTGACCGAGCTGAGTGACTCAGCACTTTGGTGGAGGTCATGGGAGGGAACACCCTCTCCCACCCTCTCTAATGGCTCAGCCACCGGCCTTCCTCCTCCCCCTTCCCTGGGCAGGAACTGTTGGGACATCTGAGACGGGGCAGGGGACTCATGTCCCCTGAAGTCCCATCCAGGCCTCAACTCACTGGGGCCTCAAGTGATGAAATATTTATTTGGTGATAAGACCTTGCCCTTCAGATCAAATGGCCACTCTTGCCTGGATTACCTTACAATGAAGGAGACCCAATGTCAGTCTGCTGCCTGCTGCCTCGAGCTGCTGGAGGGTCACTCAGGTCTGTGCACCTGAGCCACAGAGAACAGCTCCCCACCCCTCCCCATCCCCCAGGCAGGGAGGCAGAAGCACCAGGAGGAGGCAGGCCCTGTGCCCCTGGTCCCCAGCCCACCCCCTCCTCAGGACCAACTGGCTCCTGGCCTTTCTGCTTCCCTTTCCTCCCTCAGATGGAACCAGACTGTTCCTCTTCCTGCAGATCAGTCCCTGCCCACAGCGTCCCGCAGGACTCTCTCCCCACAGGCCTGCCAGTTGGGCATAAGACAACCTTCTTACTGCTGGTAAACAGGATAAAAAGCACAAACGTGGGAGAAATCACAAAGGCTGGGAGCAGGCAAACTGCCCCCAGTCACCGTCCCAGCTCTAGTTGGTGTTTAGAGTCCCTTTGGCCTCAAGCTCCTGACGGTGGGTGTCAACACACTTCCCTCTTTCAGTTCATCAGTCCTCATAGGCCGTAAGGCATGAGCAGGCACTGTGCCCACAAGTTCTGGAATTCGCCTCGAGCTCAGCCTGCTTTAAAGTAACTTTGAGGATTAAATGAGGTAATTTATAAAATGCTCTATGACATGTAGCTCTGCCGTAATCAGGCTAGTTGTCAGTGTACTGATTTTCCTTCCTTTGACTCACCCCAGGAGGCTTCTCAGCCCCAGTAGGCTGACCCCTGAGGAAGGCACCATCCTGGGCACCCTGGCTGGCCAGCTCCCGTTCTGGCCAGTGGGAGGCACCCGGCAGGCAACACGGACAGGGTTTCTTCCCCACGTCCCCCTTGCTTTGCTGCCTGTCTCTGGAGGCCCCTCCTCTACAGCTCCAGTGCCCCCTGGTTCAGGCATCAAGACTTCCTTCTTCCCTTTGTCCTTCGACCTTAGGGAGGTAACGGCTCGCACTGATGCGAGTCTCTAGGTTCCTCAACATTCCATATTTGCTACCTCAACCCTGCCCAGCCAGGCTCCTAACTGATAAATTCACATCTGTGTCTAGTCAGCTGAAAGGGCCGGCCTCAGCCTCATTCATCACTGGGAGCGGAGAAATGACAGTGTCTGGTGCAGAGCTTCCAAATTCCCAGCAAGGCGAGCTGGCCCTTCCTTCCTCCCCCTTTCTAGAGGCAGTGGCCTAGCTGCACATTCTTACAAAGCAGCTCAGCGTGGGCTGCCAGCAGTCTGACATCAGGATGGAAGAATACAGAAGCCTCAAAGGTTCTGCATTTTCTGGAATCTAACGATTCTGCTGATCCTCTGGCGTTTGGCAACAGCTATTCCAATTTCAAGATGCTTAAATCACTTCTTTGTTCTTTCTGCTGTGTAACTAGGATATCACCAAGAGTCTGGAGCAATTGCTGTTTGGGGTAGGCGTTTTTTATTGGGGGGAACTGTGTGGGTTGTTCTGTTTTGTTTTTTTCCTTGTTCTGGGAGTCAAACCACACACTTGGAAGGTCATGTTTGTTTGGGATTTTCTCCTGCAGCAGGTCCACAGCTGACCCCTTCTTCAAATGTGCTTCTCCTTCCCTCTCTTTCTAACATTACTTCCTCCTCTGGCTTCAGGGTGGGTCTAGTTTGGAAGGGCCAAGGGCTCTCCCCCTCTTTTGTATTTACCTCCCTCCAACTTCCAGGTAGGTGCAAGCTTCACTGCCAAGTGCCATTCATAACACATGTATTTATTGAAGGCCTGCCATGTGCCAGGTGAGACACTGGGCGCAGGGAAACAATGGTGACCAAACACTGACCCTGCCCTCCTCACAGTCCAGCAAGAAGGGAAGACAAGAAAAAGCTCAGGGAATTAACAGGAGCACTGGGATGGGGGGTGGGGTGCACTGGGCAGGGGGGTGGGCGGTGGTTCCCCCACCTCTGCCCCAGGCTCTGCTTCCTGACCGTGAGCCTTCTACGGCCCGGATCAGGTTCACAGCTAGCCTATTTTCCACACCTCAGAGGAAATGTGCTTCATAAATAAGTAACCGCACCTGAGTTACATGCAAATAAGCTCAGCTCTGCTCTTGAACCACCAGGTTCACTTTTCCAGTAGGCTTTTCTCTCCAGCTTCCATCCTCTGTGCTATATTTACTCTATGCAGTTCATTTATCATGGTCTGTCATTACTTACTGCGTGAAAAGGCCAGCCTGGAAAAGAAAGGACAATTTGAAGGGTCTTAACCTGGTCCCCCTGAGCCTGAGTTCCTGTCAAGGGCCACTGTTTACCCTGGCCCAGTCTCATGCGAAAAACAAACAAAAGACAAATGCTACAGAAAACAGCAATAGTGACAGTGAAATCCATTTAGATTAAGATGAGGGGAGAGAGGCCAGCAGAATGAAACCAGCCGGAAACCTCTCTCACTGCGGTGGACTCACTGAGCATTTCAAAGACAGCTCAACACAAGCCCTCACAGGAGAGACTCACAGAGGCTAAGTGCAGCTGCAGGACGGGCTGCTAAGAAGTTTCTGAGCTCACTTCTGACTGGTTTCCACAATGTTCTGGGGACTCTAAACCTTGACTCTCCAGACACTTAGACTGCCATAACTGGTCCCACATCTTGCGTTTAGCTGGGAAAGGAGGATCCAGTCTTCTCAGTGGGTGAGACAGGAAGTGAAGACTGAGTAGGGAATCTGGCATCCCTTTTTGTTCCCATTTTCCTTTGTGAAAATACTTCAAATCAAAAAGTCATTGAATGTTGGAGTTAAAAGAGATGTTGGGGGATCACTTAGTGCCCTGGCCTCGTTTTAGACAGCTAATCGAGAGAATGGGCCGTGATCAAAGTCCCACCAGCTCGTGGCTGAGCTAACCCAGGCTCTGGGCCAGCTGCACCACTGCCCCGGGGAATTCACGCACAAGGTATTGGCAGAGGGCAGAGGGGGAGTACGTGGCCATGAAGGGAATAATGGAAAAACTCCAAAGAGGGAGAAATCAGCTGACATCAAGCTTGTAATTTAGGCTGCCTGTCACGAGGCTCAAATTGGAAGCAGGTGAAACTGCCTGATGAGCGTTGAGGGAGGTAAAAGAGGAAGGGGGGGAAGGACAGAGAGAGTAAAGAAGACATTTCAGAACCAACAGAATCTGTGACTCTGCATTTACTCTGTGTACTGGGGTGGTAAGGCTTGGAAGGGAACTAGGGTAAGAGAAATATGTTCCTGCAGGAGGGAAAATGCTTCCTGTAGAAATAAGTAAAGGGTAAAGGCAAGCCTCAGACGCAAGAAGAAGGTAGGGAAAGCCGCTTGTAGGGAACACAGTGACGCGCCCACAGACCTCCCCTTTCCTGAGTGGGGCACAGTTTATTCCCCACGCAGCAGGAATGCTGCTGGAAGGAGACGTCCAGTGGTCAGCCCGCTGTGGGGAGTGCCTGGGCTAAGGGAAGCTGCTCTGCCCAAGGTCATGCCTTCTCCGGTGGCAGCCCTCATCCAGTGACCCATATCCAGGCGTATAAAGGCGTGGACAAGTCTTGTCCCAACTGAGGACACCCGAGAGAGGCCAGCCCAGCCTCAGAACTTTCTATGTGGTCATCTGAGTTCTTTGTTGGGATCGTTTAGAGCTTACCTGCTCCCGATGCCCAGTCCTGTTTTCTCCGTCTGTCATGGTGTTGATACCAAGAGCGCTTCCTAGTGAGCAGCCTGCACATAAATCTTAATTGCAGAGTCAGCTGTGGGGAAACCCAACTGCAACACCGCTTGTCTAAGTAAACACACGAAGCCCACTGAAGGCAAAGAGAAAACATCCATCTGTTTAATCTGGTCAAGTAACTCAAAGCTGTGAAAGACTGTTGCCTGAGTCCTGATTTAGAGAATCAAGTTAAGGCTCCGTCTAGGTAACAGGTTGTCACCTCACTGCCATCCAAGTGCCAGAGCAGTGAGACCTAAAAGGCCATTCTTTCCCTTGCAGGAACACACCCTACCTGAGCCAACCAGCCAGAGTTGAGATCAGACAATTCTTAAAGACCTTTAAAGGAGATTCTAAAACACTGTTGGTACTAGCACCCCTTGTAAAGTTTTTTTTTTATAGACTTTATTCTTTTAGAGCAGTTTTAGGTTCACAACAGAATTGAGCAGAAAATACAGAGAGTTTGCACATAGCCCTCCCCACCCACACATATATACTCCCCTACCCTCAACATCCCTCATCAGTGTGGCATATTTGGTACAATCGATGAACCAACATGGACACATTATTATCAACCAAAGTCCATAGTTTACATTAGGGTTCACTCTTGATGTTGTACATTATGGATTTTGACAAATGCATAATGACATGTAGCCACCACTATAGTATACAGAATAATTTCATTGCCTAAAAATCCCTTGTGCTCCACCTGTTCATTCCTCCCTCCCTCCCTCCCTCTCCCCAAACCCCTGGAAACCATGATCTTTTTATTGTTTCTGTAGCTGTGCCTTTTCCAGAATGTCATTTGGTTGGAATCGTACAGTTTGTAGCCTTTTCAGACTGGCTTCTTTCATTTAGTAATATGTCTTTTAAGTTTCTTCCATGTCTTTCATGGCTTGATAGATCTTTTTTTTTTTTACTGTACATATATTTTTAAATTTACATATATGTACTGTTCATTGTTTCTAAGAACGTTTAGAGCTTTAGCTTTTTAAACTTACATAGTTATCAAAGGAATAAAGCCAACCACAAAATAAGAATTAATTCAAAAAGATACATACACCCTGCTATCAACAGCAACATTATTTATAATTGCCAAGACATGGAAGCATTCTAAGTGCACATCAATAGTTGAATAGATAATGAAGATGCGGTATACATATATATGTAATGGAATACAACTCACCCATAAAAAAGAAGGACATTTTGCCATTTGTGGCCCTTCATTCACTTTTTTTTTTTTTTAAACTCAAAACCCAGAATTTTATAACTGGCAGAGACATTTCCATTACATCAAAAAAAATAACAAAATACCTAGAAATAAACTTAACCAAGGAGGTTATCTATACCCTGAAAACCTAAATGACACAAAGAGAGAGCAGTGAGACCTAAAAGGCCATTCCTTCTCTTGCAGGACCACACCCTACCTGAGTTGACCAGCCAGAGTGAAGGTCAGACAATTCTTAAAGACCTTTAAAGGAGATTCCAAAACACCGTTGGTACTAGCACCCCTTGTAAAGTTGATAAGCCCTAATTAACTTTCAGAAATGTTCCCCTACAAGAAATTCAAATTCCTCACACCCTGGACGTATTGATTTCTTTTTTCTATCTTAGGCAGAGGTAGAAAACTTTAACTCCTTTGTTTATGATTCACCCTTTGTGATTCATCTTCAGTCTTCAAGGTGAATGATCCCATTTCTACAGCTGTTTTGTTTGTTTGTTTGTTTTGCACAAGGTTATACTTTTGATTCTATCATCATGTCTGTGGCTTTCTGTAAAGGCCACAAAGGAATCTTTTTCAAATCTTGGTCAGTTAAATGGCTACATCAATTTCTCATCCATTAGTCAGCTTTCTCATCTTGCGTGGCAAAGGCACTCCAGCAGAATAACAAAGCATCATCTAGAAGCCAGAAAGGGCACTCTCCTTGGTTTCTACTCTTCAAATCCTGCATCCTCACAGCTGAAGAATCTAACATGCTTCTAACTGAAGAGGTGGGAAGGGATCAAGAGGTGGGAGGAAGGGGTGAACCTGAGGCCACATGATCCTAGGGACAGAGAAGCCACTGTGCCCCCCAGATAAAGGCGGGGACAGATTCTGCAGAACTTGGCCAGAGACAGGCAGCTCACATTTGGGGGTTGTGTGCTTCTGCTAATGGGACAAACCTGAGCACATTGTTAGTTCTTTCTTGCCAAAAATCCTTGAGATATTTAGATTTTTGAGTTATGAACTGAAAGTGAAATAAGCCCTATTTTATTTGCTTGTTTCCCTGCACTTATCTCAGGGTGCTTTCTGGCTCTGCATGGTCAATAACGATTTACATAGGAGAAAGAAATAAAGGAGGTACATTCACTTATTTCCTGTCTTTGATCCACTGAGTAATTATGATGTTTAACTGTGGATTGGTAGAGTTTTTATTCTCATTAGGAAAACTTACACCAGTGGTTTTTAACCGTTTAGCAAGGCCTAGAGACATTTCTGCTCCTCCTGACTGGTTAGGGGGAAGCAGGGAGCACGCCCAGCATCTCGTGGATAGAGGCCAGAATGCCGCTAAACATTCTACAGTGCCAGGACAGCCCCACACAACAAAGAATTATCTGTCTAAAATGTTAATAGTGCTGAGATGGAGAAACTCTGCCTTCCAGAGAATTCTGTATCCTTCTAAATCATTCATCTCCTCAGGAAGCTTCAGGCATTGTTGTTTCTCCTCCTCTCAACACCCAACTGCCCAGAGAAATTACAGGCTGCCTGACTGACCAGTGCACTGTCTTATTTTTCATGGAGGCAGAGCTGAGGAACAAAGACAACAAGTGAAACCCCAACTGTGAAGTGAAAGTAAGCTTGACCTTGGCTCATGGGCTCCCTTCAACAGTCACATGTCATCTGGGGATTTGTGAGCAGACAGACTGAGTCAGAAAAATAACAAGGAATTACTTCCTCGGTCAGGGTCTTGTTCAGAGACACAAAGAGATGCCTCTTGCTTTCAACTCTGTAGTAATCTCACATCCCCACTTGGAATCAAGGATTATCAAGCAGAATAACCAAATACTCTTCCTCCACTGGTTGTGAAATCTTATCAGTGGTTTTGAGAAAACAGACTATCTACAATCTGGAAGTTGACCAGCCTGGGCTATTTTTGTGTATATATTTCCTACTTTGCTGAAGAATAGACTGAGCATGCCAAAATTTTTCGAAGCTAGAATTACGGTATTAGCAACAACTCTGCAGCCAGCCTGTGCTTCAACCTAGAGTACCAGAACCAGAAAAGTCAGCCAGGCCATGAGAGCCCAGTCAAGCATATAACAGAGTGGGATTGCTGCATAGAGGGCAGGATCCCACCACAATACGGTCTTTGAAATGTCCTGAAAAGCAATCTTATGTCTAGAAAACAAGCCCTCAACCCTAGGCCCGAACTCACCCACTCACACCACCCTCACCCCTGCTTTAACTGAAAAGCTCAAAAAGAGAAAAAATGCTAGAGCTTAAAACATTGTAATGTAGAGTAACTGTTTTTCCTTAAAGGGCCATCTTCCTAATACTACAAATCCCCCAAGAATAGTTCTCAAGGATTCTGGGAAGATGAAGAGTAGGGAGCACCAGGAATCTGTCCCCCAACCTAGACAACAATTACACTGGTAGAACCTGTCTGATGTAACTGTTTTGAGACTCTGGGTCTACTGAAAGCTTGCAACTTCCCAGAGAAGGCTTGGACAGGAAAGTGCAGTTAATTATAGTCAATTTTAGCTCCTAGTACCAGAGCAGCTACCCATCCCACACCTCCAGCCCCATGGCAGGCAGCTGTGCACCTGTACCTGGAGAAGCCTGTACACCACTTGCAGGAGCCAGGATGGGCAAGAACCCTGTCTTTCAAATATAAGGGGTCTGTGCTCTGATCACGGATTGCTGCTTCTGATCTCAACAAAGAGATGCCAACAAAGAGGTCATTGGCCACTGTTTCTGCACCTCCCTACATTGTTGCAAGTCCCTCCCTCCTCCAGCTGAAGTGACTTCCAGGGGATTTAAAGGGCCAGTAATGGGTCTTTTCCTCCCTTCATTTTTCCCCTTTTCCTTTTTTGGGGGGCAGACATGAAAGACTAGGTCATTCAAAAGAACTCCATATATAGGGGAAATCAGAATGTCAACATACATACCTCAGGGAAAGGCATAGGCTCAGAAAAGACCTGAGAGGACTTTAAGTTTACACTTCAACCAGATCCCTGGCACAGACACAGCCTACAACAATTTAAAAACAAAAACAATACACAAAAACAAAGACCAGCATACCCAGTGAAAGAGAGAGAATCTGATTTCCAGAGTTACCAAATTATTCATTCAAATGTTCAGTTTTCAACCATAATCACAAGGCATACAGAGAAGTAGAAAAGTATGACCCATTCAAATGAAAAGAACAAATCAACAAAAACTATCCTGAAAAAGAACTGATAGATCTACTGGACAAAGACTTTAAAACAACTGTCTTAAAGGTGCACAAAGAACTAAAGGGAGATGTGGAGAAAGTCAAGAAAATGATGGTTGAACAAAACAGAAATATCAATAAAGAGATAGAAAACCTAGAATAAACCAAAAAGAAATTCTGTAGCTGAAAAGTACAATAACTGAAATGAAAAATTCTCTAGAGGGATTCTGTGGTATATTTCAGCAGCAGAAGAAAGAATCAGCAAACATGAAGATAAGACAATGGAAATTACTGAGTCTGAGAAACAGAAAAAAAAAATCTGAAGAAAGAGAACTGAAGAAAAAACAGAGCATAAGGGTCCTATGGGACACCATCAAGGGGACCAACATATACACTGTGGGAGTCTCAGAAAAAGAAGAGATAGAGAAAGGAGCAGAGAGGATATCTGAAGAAATAATGGCAGAAAACTTCCCAAATTTGATGAAAGACACAAAATAAACATCCAAGAAGCTCAATGAACTCCAAATAAGATCTCAAAGAGACCCACACTGAGATGTACTATAATTCAACTTCTGAAAGATTAAAAACAAAGAGAGAATCTTGAAAGCAGCAAGAGAGAAGTGATTCATCATATGGAAGGGAACTTCAATAAGATTATCAGCAGATTTTTCATTAGAAACAAACTCTGGAGGCCAGAAGGCAGTGCTATTCAAAGTGCTAAAAGAAAAATAAAAAAACACAAAAAGTCAACCAGGAATCCTAGATTCAGCAAACCTGTCTTTCAAGATTGAGAGAACACACTACTATATATAAAATAGATTAAAAAAACAAGGACCTACTGTATAGCACAGGGAACTATATCCAATATCTCATAATAACCTATAATGGTACAGAATCTGAAAAAGAATATATATATATATATCTGAATCACTTTGCTATATACCTGAAATTAACACATTGTAAATCAATTCTATTTCAATAAAAATAAAATCAAATAATAATAACAGTAAAAGAGTGAGAGAGAAAATAAGACATTACCAGATAAACAAAAGCTGAGGGAGTCTGTTACCACTAGACCTTCCCTGAAAGAAATGCACAAGGAGTCCTGCAGGGTGAAATGACAGGACATTAGACAGTAACTCAAAGCCATGTGAAGAAATAAAGACTTTAATAAAGGTAAATACATATGCAATTATAAAAACTAGTATTATTTTAACAATGATTTGTAACTACCCTTTTTGTCATCTACATGATTTAAGGGACTAATGCATTTTTTAAAGTTATTAGTCTAAATGCTAGTATTATTGTAACTCTGATTTGTAATTTTAAATTGTTTTTGACATCATGTAAGAGACTAATGCATTTAAAAGAATTATTAGTTTATGGTTTTGGAAACCCAGTGTTTAAAGACGTAATTTTACGACATCAATAACCAAAAAGGGTGGGGACAGAGCTGTTAAAGGAGTAGGGTTGTTGTTGTTTTTTTTAAATTGTAGTAAAATACACATAACAAAACTTACCATTGTGACCATTTTAAGTGTCCAGTTTAGTAATACATTCATAATGTGCTACCATGCCTACCACCTATCACTATAACTGTTTCATCTTGTAAAACTGGAACTCTATACCCATTAAACAATAACTCCTCTTTCTGCCATCTCTCTAGCACCTAGCAACCACCATTTTACTTTCCATATGTATGATTTTGACTACTGAGTACTTCATATAAATGGAATCATATAGTATCTTTTTGTGACTGGCTTATTTAACTTAGTATAGTGTCTTCAAGTTTCATTCATGTTGTAGCCTATGTCAGAATTTTCTTCCTTTATAAGGCTGAATATTATTTTGTACATATATACCACACTTTGCTCATCCATTTATTGGCCGATGGATACCTGTGCTATTTCCAGATCATGGATGTACAAGTATCTCTTCAAGACCATGCTTTCAAGTCTTTTGGGCATATACCCAAAAGTGGAATTGCTGGATTATATGGTAATTTTATTTTAAATTTTTATTCGAAGTGAAATAAGCCAGTCACAAAAAGACAAATACTGTCTGATTCCATTTATATGAGGTACTTAGTCAAAAATCATAGAGACGGAAAGTATAATGGTTGCCAGGGGCTAGGGGAGGGAAGAATGGGGAGTTATTGTTTAATATGTATAGAGTTTCAGTTTTACAATAGGAAAAGAGTTACGGAGATGGATGGTGGTAATGGTAGCACATTACAAATGTATTTAATACCATTAAACTGGATACTTTAAAATGGTTAAGATGATAAGTTCTGTTATGTGGATTTTACCACAATGAAAAAAATTAGGAAAAAACAGAGTGGTTTTTGAATTACTCAAGTTTGCCAACAGAATGCTATATTTTAAAAATGTGACATGCAACAACAGGACCAGCCTAGCCTCACTTCTTCCCCATAAAAACAATTCAATTCACTGAAGCAGAAGTGAAAGTCTTAACGGCATCTCTATCGCCATCTACTGATATAATTTGTATTATATTCTAGTAAATCCTACCCAAAGAAAAGTCTTTGTACTTCATATGCTTTCATTTACTGCCACTGGAATCTCTCTGTTAATGTTTTTCCACTCTCATTATTGATCCTCGTGTCAGTGCAAACCTGTTTCTGGATGTTATGTTCAAGAACCGATCAATAAAAGTGTTCACCCCAGAGAAGCTGTGCAAAAACAGCCTGCAAACTTTACATGCAGAACTGTTTGCTCTCTAGTCAACGCCTGCAATTCAAACCCCATGACTGTTAACTCATAAATGCCTAGATCTTTAAGCAAAGATCTTTGATAATTCAGCCCATTAGAGAGGGCTGCTTCCAAAATGTATAGACATCTCGATCTGTATATAACCAAAGAGCTCAAGGGTGATATGCACTTCATGTTAAGTACAAATCCAACTAAAGCTGGCCCTATTTATAACGGCACTGTATGATCTGACCCAAGAAGACAAGATAACAGAATTTAACTCCCACAACTGTTACCTGGATGAAAAAGGTGGGTCCTCCTTAGTGGCCTTAACGCAGTAATATACGTGGGAGCTCGAAGGTTGAGTTTGCACTCAATGGAGGACTGAAAATGCATGGTGGTGATTATTCCTGAAGGCAGTTTGCTAATACAACATGATAACAGCAGCCCCCCACAGCCACAGTGAAATTTCCACAGAAGAGTTAATTGAATAGAAACAAGGGTCCATTTAGGAAAATCTTCAAAATTTATCTTAGTAGCTTTTCTTTCAAAATGGCATTACTGTCTCTTTATCATTCTTATGGCAATACAGTCAAAGAAGGATACTGATGGATTAATTCTTTATCATGAGAGAAAAAGGTGTCAAATTTACTTAAGCACGTAACATTTCCTCTTTCTACACACAAATTACATCAATGCTGGTTTCCAAATTCCTCTGTGTTAGAAATCAAAATGGCCTCCATTCTGGATCTGTGATACACGCAATAGCTCTACCTTGTAGGTTAAAGAATCCTGCCTTCTGTTGCCAATAGTAAATTAGGCATTCTGCAGCAGCTTTTCCTGAATGAGAAAACATGGTAGAGCTTTACTTCCTTTATCCACCCCAAAGGCTTCAAAGTAAATGGAAACAAGAAATTCAATCTGGCCTCCTGAGTTTAGGAAAGAGGTGTTAAATTGGTGGCCTGTAGGTCAAGTTTGGTCTGTAGATGTGTTCTATTTGGCTTACATGGTCCTCTGAAAATCAAGACTGCTCTCATCAAATCTACTCTTCCAGCTTCTGATATGGTAATTTTGAGTCCATAATCCTGCATGACAAAATTGCCTGGAGCCTACCACAATTGCTCCTTTGAAAAAGTCCCTAGATCTCCCTATGTCTGATTGTGAAACATCTCACTCATCTCACACAGTAGGACCAAGGCTCTATAGATACTGGAGAGCAGACTCTTGTTTGGGACTGTGGTCTACTTACACAGTGGAATACTAACTAGCAATGAGAAAGAATACCTACAACTGCAAGTGACATGGATAACTATCACAGAAACAATAAAGAACTAAAGAACCAAACACACAGAAACAAATGCACTACAGTTTCAGTTATCCAAAATTCAAATTCAGGCAAAAGTCATCTAAGGTATGAGAAGTCTGGATCGTGGCTCTCTTTGGAAGGGGGATAATAGTGACTGAAAGGGGCTTCTAGGATTCCAAGCATGTTCTCTTTCTTCATCTGGGAGTTGGTTACCCAAATGTGTTGATGTCGTAAAATATTATTGAGCTCTACAGTTATAACTTACGCATTTTTCAGAATATATTAATGTGTGGATGTATATTTATATACTAATAAAATTTACCAAAAAAAAATATAGTACAACTAATTCACTAGATCAGCATTAAATCTGAAAGACACTGGGTCCAGCCTGGTATTAAGTATTGAAATTTACTTTGTACCCAGTACTGTGTATGATTTTGCTGATATAATGGTAACTGTTATGGGTTGAATTGTGTGTCCTCCCAAAATTCACATGTTGCAGCCCTAATCCCCAGTACCTTAAAATGTGACCTTATTTGGAAACAGGGTCTTTACAAAGTTAAAATGAAGTCATTAGGGTGGGTCCTAATCTAATGTGACTTGTGTACACGTAAGAAGAGGAAATTTGGACACAGACACGTACAGAGGGAAGATGGCATTAAGAGATATAGAGAAGATTGCCACCTTTAAGCCAAGAAGAGAGGCAGAGGCCTGGAACCGATTATTCCTGTACAGTCCTCCATAGGAAACAACCCTGCTGACACTTGATCTCAGACTTCTGGCGTCCAGAACTGTGACACGATAAATTTCTGTGGTTAAGCCACTCAGTCTGTGGTACTTTGTTACAGCAGCCCTAGAAAACTAACACAGTATTCCTCCCCCACTTCCCACACCTTAAAAAAGTGTTGTCCTAGGATCAATAAAAACTATTGTCCCTGACTACAACCATGATAATGGCAATAAACAGCCTAGAAAAGAGGAAAGTCGCATAATCAAGGAAGTCATAAAAGGCTTCCCTGAGGAATTTTTAACTAAGCTAAGACCTGAAGTAAGAGAAATTATTAACTAGGTGAAAAAAAGGGATGAGCCTTCCAGGTAAAAGAAATAGCTTATTTTCAAGCCCCTTACAAGAGGAACAGAAAAAGGCAAGTGTCTGGCTCAAAGTAATGAGTAATAGTGGTAGATGAGGCTGGAGAGGCAGCTGGAATTCTGATTATGCAGAGTTTTTTAGTCCATATTAAGGACTTTAGACTTTATCTCAAAAAGCAATGACCTGAGACAACCATTTAGTGCATAATAATATGATGAAATATGAAATACTTCACATCATCTATGAAGTACCCTTGCCAAAATACTTGAACCTAAATTTAGTCAAGTCCTTAGAGCTAACTTCCATTTACAGAAAATATGGCAAATAGAAAAACAAGTTAAAAAATACCATAAGGAAGCAATCAGACAAACCTAAAATGTGGAACACTCCCAGTAACAACAAGCAGTCCAACCAGCCCATGTGAAGAGAGAAAAACAGAGAGGGCAGGAGGAATACCCTAGATGCAGAGACACAACCACCAAACAGAACACATGAACCTTGGTTAGAGCCTAACTGGAACTCAACTGTAAAAAGGCATTCTTCAGCAATTGGTAAAATTTGAATACAGACTGGATATTAAATGATACGATAAGGAATTACTGTTAGCTATTTTTTTAAATATGCTGTATCTTCCCAATGAAGTTGTAATCTTGATAGCAGAGACCAAACATGAAACAGGTATTCAGAATGTGCTGTTGACACTGAGATTGAGTCTTGGTATTTAAAATTTAGGCAGGTCACAAAGCACTGGGAAATCATTTGTATCTCTGCGAAATTATTAAGTTTTTGAGTTATAAATGACCAGAGGAATTATCCTGACAAAATAAGTTCATGAGGAAAAGGACACAAAGCTAGATTGTGGTAGAGCTGCCACGAGGCTCATGTTAGATCTCCTTCAGTGCAGCTTATAGGGAGGTTCTTATCCACTTCCAAGCCCTGTATAGCTCCCAACTAAACTTCTTCCCCCACTTGACTTTATTTACTTATTTTTATTAATGAATAGTTGATTTACAATGTTGTGTTAGTTTCTGGTGTAAAGTAATTCAGATATATATATATATATTCTTTTCCATTATAGGTTATTACAAGATATTGAATACAGTTTCCTGTACTACACAGTAGGATCTTGTTGTTTATTGATTTTATACCCCACCTGACTATATTCTTGCTCTTCCTTTCCCAACTCCATCTCCAGGCATTTTAATTTATATTCACTTGACAAATTTCATTTTCCTTGGGAAAACTGCCAAAGGGAATGCTAACAAAAAATAATAGTGAGTAAAAAAAAAAAAAAAAAAAAAAAAAATAGTGAGTGCAGGAAAATCATTTTAAAATCAAAGCAAAATTAGCAAAACCAAAAGCAAACAACAACAGCTGCTGTTTCAAGCTTTTACCAGATTTATATACCTACTTCATCCTCCTGGCTTTCATGAACTCATTTTTTTCCAAATTCTGTTAAGGGAAACATAGTAGCTTTTTATCAATCATACAAATATCACAGAAAAAAAGGTGTTAAGTTGCTGATACATTAAGAATCAATGCTATTGAGGCCACTGTGAAAAACAGCATGGAGGTTTCTCAAAAACACTAAAAATAAAATTAACATATGATTTAGCAATTCTACTTCTGGATATATATCTGAAAAAAAACAAAAACACTAACTCAAAGAGATACATGCACCCCAGTGTTCATAGCAGCATTATTTACCACTGTCAAGATATGGAAGCAACCTAAGAGTCCATCAACAAACGAATGGATAAAGAAGATGTGGTATATATATGTGCATGTATATATATATACATAAAATGGAATTCTACTCAGCCATAAAAAGAATTTTGCCATTTGCCGCAACATGGATGGACTTGGAGGGCATTATGCTAAGTGAAATAAATTAGACAAAGAGAGACAAATACTGTATGTTATCACTTATATGTGGAATTTAAAAAATAAAAGTAGTGAATATAACATAAAAGAAGCAGACACAGATAAACTAGAGTTTATCAGTGTAGGGGATATATAGGGCGGGGCAATACAGGATGGGGAAGTGGAAGGTATTGTAAGAGAGGCTCAAGGACGTATTGTACAACACAGGAAATATAGAAAATATTTTATAATAACTGTAAATGGAAAATAATGTTTAAAAGCTCTACAAAATTTTTTAATTAAAATTAAAAAATAATAAAAGTGCAGTGGCCCTCCAAAAAAAAAAAAATCAATGCTACTGAAATAACCTCTCTCCTTCCCTTTCTTTTTCGCATCCTTCATCTTTTCTCTCCAAAAATTACAGCTAATGTGAAGACAGGATATAAAAATATTCTGAACTTTTATTGCTTTTTAAATTGTGCCCAAGTATTACTTTAAAAAACATTACATGCTAGAGGGGAGAGTATAGCTCAGTGGCAGACCGCGTGCTTAGCATGCATGAAGTCCTGGGTTCAATTGCCAGTACTTCCATTAAAGTAAATAAATAAATAAACCTAATTATCTCCCCTCCCCCAATTTTTAAAAAAATACTACGTTTTAGAAAACTGAATTATAATTATCCAGTACTGTGTTTAGCAATACATGGAAAAATTGAGAACTCTTCTGAATTTGAAGAGTAAGCCTAGCATTCCTAGTATTAGTGTAAACAAGACAGCTTAATACAGGCAATGAGGTAAGTTATACCAAATACTCCAAAGAGGGATAATTATACAAGTACAAATGGATAGATATGTGGAACTCAGTAAGTACAAACCAAGTAGAGAATATGTGTTTCTGGGACCCATTACATCAAAGAGTTATCTTCTACTAAGTTCTTCCATTATAGTATATACTTAAACTACACACACACACACATATATATATAAAAAACTAATCCTTACAATAAATCTTTAGGGGAGGTATTAACTGTCCATATTTTACAAAGAATAACAGATAGAATTTCAATAGTGAAACTGTCTGATTACAAGTTCACATTCTTTCCACCATAAAATATAAATTTTAATTTATATTCAATTTAAATTTAGGAGGGAAAAACTTAGGCTCTTTTATTTTAATAGTAGGTCATTATTACCACATTCCATGATCAAGGCTGAAAGGCAGCTGGTATGCTCTGGTGAGGCATAAGGGCTGAAAAGTGTTTTGATTAGTTGGGTTCTGTCTGATTAGTGCCCAAGCCATTCTGATCATTAAATATTTTGAATATCACACCTGTCCATGACACAGAACTCTGGGTCTTCAATCAAAAACTTATTCAGACTCTTGAAATCATCCCAAACCATTTCTTATCACATTTTCCATGCCTACGGGTATCTCAGGTCTATTTCTTTGCAAAATTTGGCTGGTTCTCTCTCTAGATAAGGACATGCTGAAATCCCCAAGTTTTATAGTAGAAGCCTAACATTTGCTATTTCTATATACCAAAGCATAGCACACATCTTTGAATCAGTAGCACAAAATCACTGTACTATAGGTTTTTGCCAGTGAGTCTAACCTTGAAATGACATCCTGCCTTTCTTGTTAAAAGTCAGGCTAATAGCATTTGATATTTGGGAAATCAGTCAACAGATAGAATATCACTCACACCTGCTTCAGTTCTTGCTATCAAATTAGATCACCAGAAGGGAATATATCTAGACATTAACTTACGCCCTTAGATAGAAATGCTTAAACTGAGATTTATACAAAAATATATTCTTGGATTTTATCAACATTCAATATACAAAATGACCATATGGAAAAAAAGGAAGCAATGGTATAAATATTTCAAGAACAAATGTAGGCTTTTTCTTTCCTTGGATCAGCCCACCTCCCATTCTTGGGCATGTACTTTTCCTTTTTTTTTCTTTTTTTTTTACTTTTCATTTCTTTTTAAATAAATCTTTTTAAATCTTTCGCTACACAATGCACTATCTCCTGACTGCAAACTTATCTTTCGGGATATGAATAACTTTAAAAATAAGGAAGAAATAAAAATGTGAAAAATTCAAATGGACGCCTTCTATAAAGGACCCAGAGCAGTGTCACTGTGAAGGTCTGACTAGCTTCATTAGGGAAGCTAATGAAGCTAGTTTGGGGATGCTCCTCAAACTTCAGAGTGCACCAGAATCACCTTGAAGACTTTAAACAGATTGCTGGGCCCCATCCCATCTGTTTTTAATGGGATCTAAATATTGGCATTTCCAACAAGTTCCCAAATGATCTTAATGCTTTTGGTTCAAAAACACATTTGACCATTGAATAACATGGGGATTAGGGGCATCAACCCCCAAGAAGTCAAAAATCCATACATAACCTTAACCACTCCAAACTTAACTACTAATAGCCTACTGTTGACCAGAAGCCTTACTGATAACATAAAGTCAATTAACACATATTCTGTATGTTTTATGTACCATATACTGTATTCTTACAATAAAGAAGAGAAAATATTACTAAGGAAAAAAAAAACAAATCTAAAAGTCATCATAACAAAAGAAGCATGATTTGCTTCTGAGACCTTCATACTCTAGATTTATTTATGTTAGTTATGACAAAGTCAGTTTGCCCAACCAATATACACAAAATGTTGTACAGGCTCCCTCAACTGGTTAAGATGTAGAATTACCAAAAAACATGTTGCATTAAGTTGACTACATCATCCTCTTCAGAAATTTCTGTAACTCCAGCCTGAGATCGTAGAATGGACATGATGTCATTAGATAATTTGTCAAAACCATTCTGTAAACATATATTTGCCACTTCTTGCCATTTTTCTAGGGAGCAAAATGGATCCTTTATCATAAAATGTTTAACTGCATCTGAGGAAATAAAATACATTATTATAGTATAGCCCTTATTTGATAATCCATACTTAGCTATTCTTTAAAAATAGATCATTTCAACTCACTTACTATTGAACCTGATTCCTATAGTTTTAAGGTGGAGTGCTTAGTGGAGCTCACGGCAAGTACTCAAGTGTTAATTCTTTCTCCTCCTCCTTTTCCATTAACTATTTCATGCCTCAGTTCAACCCTCTACCATTTCTCACATTCTCTACTCCTCCAGTCATCTTCTTGGTAAGTTTAGCAGATACTGAAGGCTAGAAGGGAGCTCAGAAAGTTAAGAATGTGGACTCAGCCTTATTTAGAGTCTATAAGATACCAGTAGAAACTGTCAAATATATGAGGGCTTATAGGTCAAGTTTTCATGATCCTTTAAACACTTTTATAAATACCCTATTAGTGTAACCTCAGCGTTTAAAGATTCTTTGGCAAAACCTCCATCCTATCTCTAGATAGAGACCTCTTAATGATGGGGCTTCCATAACAAATATTTTTCTAAAGAAAATAAAAGAAGGATTTTGTTTATTAAAGAAAACTAATGATATTATTTACTTTTGAAAATCAAGTATGGTGACCCTCTTTGGGACTATTTATGAAACTCATTTATCTATTACCTGCATTACTTACGATACTTGATGAAAGAGGATCTCTATTTAGGATATTGTAATTATTATTATTTTATTTCTACTATGATTATTATTTTTCTATCAAATACAATGTTTTATCTGATATCTGTAATGACAATTTCTAATTTATCTTCCCAAATATTTCATGTTATTTACTATTCATTCTTAATTTAAAATCAAGTTGTCTGCTCAAGTTTCTATATTAAATTAGAGAAAGGAAAGGAAAAAGTGAGATCCAATTACTTATTCTTGATCCCACTGCAGAGTTAGATTCAGAGTAAATACTTGGTTTAGGAGTGAAAAATATAAAGTTTGTCTAAATACCATCTAAAACATACAAAAAAATTACTATATATACACATATGTTAATATACATAAAGTTTTTAGAGTAGTCTTAATTATTATAATTATTATGATGTTCCCTTGAAGCTTCATAAAGAGTCTCTCTTTATCCTAATCCTCTCAAGAAATATATACTTTGCCAAAAGAGTATTATTGACATGTTAGTTTTTACATTTATAGACTCAAGTTAACTCTTGCCAAGAAGGAACTCTTAGGAAGACAGAGTTAAACATAATAATCTTGATCCTTTCCCTAAATAACCCACTACTATTTCTTCATCTTACTCTACTTACCTTTCTCACCTTTATTTATTTCTTGAAGTAGCTTAACGCCAACTTTTTTCATATCTACGGAGAACAGATGAAGTATAACAAGACTGAAAGATAAAGATGGTGGTTTCCCATTCCATTCTTTAGTGAGACACTGAATTAACTCAGTGTGGGGACATAACTTTATTAGCTGCATCAGGTCATCTGAAAACAGAAATGAAAAACTATGTCTCAACATCCTAATACGATACATCAACTAGCTAATATCTATTCTTGCCAATCAACACTTCTTTTTCCAATCCTTCTAAAACCCTCAATGATTTCAACATTACTATCTGCAATCAAAAAAAAAAAAAAAATCATGCTCAGCATAGCAAAACACAAAGGAAAACTACCTACCAAAGAGTACCAGGAAGAAAAATTTATCAAAGAACTGTCATGAAAAGAGATGTGGTGTAATAAAAAAGGGCCAGACTGACAATCGGGAAACCTGAATTCTGATCATAGTTCCATCAGTCACTTAATCTTTTGGATCTGTTTTTGCATCTTAAACTGCTAGAATTGGTGCCTCCAATTTCTAGGCTCCTATATAATGCTACATTATGTTTGTCTACATCTTGTTGCTCATTTGGGGGCCAACTGCTAGTGAATATAATATTTTTCTTTCTGTGCCTTGCACAGAAAAGGAGTTCAATAATTTTTCCCTAAAAATATGAGTATTTAGAAACTCAAAAATGAAGATTTTAAGAAGTCATTAGCTAGTTCAAGTAGCTAGAGGTTGAGCCATATGAAGTTGCCTAAATTTGACCATTTTTGACTCCAAACAAAAGCAGTTTCATATGGTTTAATCTACTAGCTAACCACTGATGTAATCTAAAGCTACAATCATGATTTACATATTCTTAAATTTATAAACTTTGTGTTAACTTCCTAAATTTTTTAAAGTAAAAATATTCTTGGGCCACACAGAAGTAATTTTCAGACTAATTTTTGAGAGCCTTTCAAGATCTACTATTAACATAATTACACTCTGAAAGGTAATATAAGGTAATCTAGTATTTATTAAACACATATTCATTGTACTGGGAACTTACATATATTAGATCACTACATTTAATTTTCAGTATAAGTCAGTTATTATTCTCACATTACAAGTGAGGAAACAGGCTTAGAGAAGTTAATTTTCTCAGAATTATACACATAGTCTAAAGCAGAACAGTTCATCTGATCCCCAAAGTCCAGGACCTTTCAATCAATGGTACTGCTCCTTCAAAATAATAAATATGTATGTGTGTGTGAACAGTATGTGTGTGTATATACATACATGCATACATACATAAAGAGACAAAGAGAAATGATAAAAGATGAAGCAAGGAACAGCAGATATAATTCAATATCAATGAAGTCAAATATTTTCAAAATTTTCCCTAGAGAAGAGGTAGAAATTTACGATTTATGGTCATTCAGTCTGGCCTCCACTAAGGTAAAGCTATTTATACAGCAGCATTTCATAACTCACTCATCTATTTCATTCAATCAGGTATTCAAATACCCTTCTCCATGAATTGATTAACCTACATTTACTCACTTATATGCAAGATATGGTCTCTGACTAATCAGAAAGGACACAAGTTCAAATCCTATGACCTTCCCCCTCTGCTTGCAACACTTCAGAATCTATTCCCTTACTCCTTGGTTTAACATGTTATAATCATCATTTATCTCACGTATGTTCTGTTTTAATAAGGTCATAAGGGTCTATATACCAATGCCGGTATTGTTTAACTCAAAACACCTGGAACAGTAGTTCTCAAAAAAGGGTCCATAAAGTAAAAACTATTTTCATACAAATACTAAGATTTGCCTTTTTCATACTCATTCTCTCACAAATATACAGTGGTGTTTTCCAGAAGCTACATGACATACTACAACAGACTGAATATAGGGTCACATATGGGAAGCTAGCTATCTTCTATTAAGCCTGACATGACAGATATTTGCAAAAATGTAAAGCTACGTCACTCTTTTCCTGAAATTGTTTCGTTTTGGAAAAGTTATTTTTCATATAAATATTTTATCTATTATAACACATAATGGGTTTATTGTTATTTTAAATGAATAAATAAAAAAGGAAATTCTGCCATTTGCCGCAACATGGATAGACTTGAAGGGCATTATACTAAATGAAATAAGTCAAAGAAAAGCAAATACTGTATGATATCACTTATATGTGAAATCTAAAAAATACAACAAACAGTGAATATAATAAAACAGAAGCAGACTGACAGATATAGAGAACAAACTAGTTGTTAGCAGTGGGGAGAGAAAAGCAGGGAGGAGCAATATAGGGGTAGAGGTACAAACTATGAGGTATGAAATAATCTACAAGGATATACTGCACAACATGGGGAATACAGCCCATATTTTATAATATCTACAAATGGAGTATAAGCTTTAAAAGTTGTGAATCACTATATTGCACACCTGTAGTTTACATAATATTGTACATGAACTGTACTTTAAAAACCTTTTCGGGTTTAATTTCTAATAGGATAAATATCAACTGATAGAACCCACATAAATAAAAGCTCTTTGGGATCTTAAATGCTTTTTTAAAGATATACAGGAGACCTGAGACCAGAAGGTTTGAGAGCCTCTGATCTAGAATAACTCAGTTTCTAGAGTATTTCTTAGCTTCCAATTCTAGAATTCCAGCTCTAGGCTGTGCCCAGAAGGGTACATTCACTTGTTTTATGATATCGAGGAAGGTGAACAAACAAATCATTTCAGGCTGTATTCTAGAAATTACTCGTAGGAGGAAAAACAAAAAGAATCTTTACTTCTAAAACACATGTTCTGTTAGTCAGATCTATGCTTTTGGAACAGAAGACTTTTTTAGGACTTTACTGTTTTTGTTTTATTTCTTCGAATTGTAAATGTAAAGCTGATAGTCTAAAACTGAAAGAGAACATTTTCTTCTGAAACCAGAAGGTATTCACAAACTGAATCTGTCCCGAGGCCAAAGATGATACTTCGGAAAGCTGTGGTTGTTTCTCATTTAAAAGTAAAATAAACAAAGTAATTTTCCCAACATTGTTTCTACCTTTTAAGTTTAATTTTTCTCAGGTTATTTTTACTTTATGGTGTTGTGTTTAAAATTATTTTCACTTTATGATGTTATGTTAAATAAATCCTGCGGATAAATATCAAGGTTCTAATTATATAGTAGTGTTATTATTTCTTAAATTATTATAATATACAGTTGTCCCTTGGTGTCCAGGGAGATGGTTCCAGGACTCCCTGAAGATACCAAAATCTGAGGATGCTCAAGTCTCTTATATAAAAAATCTCTTATACAAAATGGCATAGTGTTTGCATATAATCTACACACATTCTCCCATACACTTTAAATCATCTCCAGATTACTTAATACAATGTAAATACTAATAAATGTTGTAAATACAATGCAAATGTTATGTTAATAATTGCTACCACATAGCAAATACAAATTTTGCTATTGAGGACTTTCTGGAATTTTTTTCTCCTTGAATATTTTCAATCTGAAATTGATTGAATCCACAGATGCAGAACCCGTGGATACGGAGGGCTGACTGTATATTTAATTATTTTATAGTGAAATGCACTACAGAATAATACAATAATGAGTCAATCTTTTAAACAATTATTTGTTTATTTATATTTAGTTTATTTTTAATGGAGGTACTGGGGATTGAATACAGAATATCGTGCATGCTAAGCACGCGCTCTACCACTGAGCTGAACCCATCTCTCCTCACCCCCGAGTCAATCTTGTTTCTGTGTACTCACATAAGGCAAATTTTGCAAGTAAAAAAAAAAATCTTCACACTTCGTTCAATAAAAAATTCTAAAGGCAATTAAAACGTTCCATGTCTAAACTCTAAAATAATTCTATGGAAAAATAATACTGAATACAAAAACTGAATCTGTATAACTTAGATAATAATAATAAAATATATAATTTATTCAACATACATATTGTATAGTAACTGACATATTCTATTCCATTGCTGTGTGTATACAGGCAATTTGTTTCTATCTCTGCGCCTTAGCCTCTCAGTGGACACAGTTTTTTTTCATTTATAAAACAGGGATAATAACAAAACCTACTTCATAGAGCTAACATGAGGATTAAGTGAGCTAATGCATATAAAAAGCGGAACTACTAGCTATTATTACACTAATGGTAGCAGGCATGCTGTTACATAATGAATGAAGAAATTAATAACCTAAAAAATAAATTCTAAATAAAAGTCAATTTACTCTTTGAAAGTGATCAGATTCAGTAATCCTAAAGGATCCCTTTTCCTGGAAAAATGTGACCTAAAAGTGCTGTTTTGTTCCATTTTGCAACTTCTTAGAACTGGAGTAAACAGCTTGCAAAATCAGGATTGACACAGGTCTGGGATATGGGGATATGTCAGGACTGCCTGTACATTAACTAGATTCATAGTAAGAGATCAGCTCATTCAACTAGGGTCATCATAAGGCCCACAATTTTCTCAGATCACAACCCAGTTGCAACCTAGGTGTTTCAAAATTTTTAAATAAACATTATTTCACTAATCCTTTATTTCTAATGCTTATCATAGATCAGAACATTATATATTACGAATAAGTTATTTTTTTTAAACTCTTTAAGTAGCATGGTCCAAATATCTGCAAGTTTATCAAAAGTTTATGTATTGAGGAAATATATAATGTATTTGAATGGTTAGCATTAAAGTCAATCAGCTCCAGCTTATCTGTTTTCACTGAAAATTACAAAAGAAATCTACTTATCAGTATATGCAAAACAAATTTCATAATGTAAACCCAAAATATTGCCTACTATCATGGGTGATCCTACAATTCAAGTCCAAAATTCGAATGTGTGACAAATAAGTAGGCTTTTCTACTTACCAGAAGTAAACTTGAATTGTTGTATGTATTCCATGGCCCCATGAATTTGACCCTGTTTACACAGGCAAAGAAGAACTTTCTTGTGCAGACCACATTCACTATAGATAATCTGAGCTAAAGCCAGGCACTTGGACTTGTTGTAAGTATCCTGCTCCCCATAATCAAAAATCACATCCCCAGCCTCCTCAGAAAATGTCAGCCTAGAGCAAGCAGATCAACAGGGCACACATTAGTGAGTTCTTGTTGAGTAGATAGAAATGAAATATTTAAAAATTCAGCACAGTAGACTGGATTTTTCTATGGTCTGTAAGAAATCCAAGTAGGCAATTGATGCAATTAAACATAGCTAAGATTTAACAATAAGAACAACAACAATCAGCAGATATTCTTTTGGGGGAAGTCAGTTTGGTGAAACTGAACTCAACTTTTTAAAAAATTTACAAACAAGGTTAAAACTCTGCTGAGAGGACTGGTGGGATTTAAAATTTAAAGGTAAACAAAAATTATCTTATAATTGAGGCTCTCAATGTTCTCTGCAATGATCTAGATTCTAAAACCCTGTAGGATGTAAGAAATTATTAAATGTTGGCTAAAGATAGTGATAAAAATTTTAGCTCAAAATTAGCAGGAGATCTTGCAAGCATTTGTACTAAAAGAAAAACACAGAACGTGTGACAGCAGTGGTTTGCTTTTGTTGTTGTTGTTGTTGTTGTTGTTGTTATAGACTTGTAAGAAACAATGGGTGGTGAAGGGAAGGACATAACTGTTTATTAGGAGAGACTGAAGAAGTAGTTGTTTTGAGATGGCTCAACTGAAAACACTTCATTTTTCATCAATTTTAGTGTACTATCTTCATACACAATTAAAAGGAACCATCTGTACTAGACAGTAACCACCTAGAAACTATCAGCGTAAGCCAAGAACACTTGGGTATGATTAAAGGTATCACTTCTAATTACTGGCTGTACTGAAATTACCCTTTAGTTATATTTTTAATTAATAGCTACAGAAAAATTTCACATAATATTGTTGCCTGTATACATGCAACAAAATGCCAATAACATTAAAATGAAATTTTGAAACTCCTACAAAATGTCTCTTTACTGAAAACTCAGGAGATGAAGATCCCTCTGTGTGTGCTGAGGTGGGCAGCAGAGAGGAAGTTCTAAAATCACAAGGCAGCTTCCGAGTACAAATCAATTTTTTAGTAATTCCATATTTTAATACCAAAATATAAGTTCTGGTATCTACAGCCACATTTCCTGAGGCTGAACAAGCCATTTCAGTTGGTGTAGTGACTGCAATACTGGAGCAACACGAAAATAATAGTATTTTAGTATTTATTTCTCTTATTAATACCATTATTTCATGATTTTAAGTGGTCAGCCTCACGATGCTGCTCCACCTAAGAGAAGGTGAGGCTAAGGTCGCTCTGTCTTGGCTAGTCACTTTCCAAAAGGCTAATCAGAAACAAAGAGTATGATTAAAAAGAAAAATATACAAAGGGAGGTGGAGGATCAAGCCCCAAAAGAACGGAATTGGCCCTGAAGGCAAAAAAGGGGAAAGAAAAAAAGGATTCTACTCCTGGGGGTAAGAGAGGTAGTCAAGTACTGTGGATCAAGCTGGGAAATGAACCTAGGAACCTCCCTCCCCTTTTCTCCCCTTAATCACCTCATCATACTCTGTTTCTGTTCTCCCAAAGCCCCTTTCTTGGCTCTCCCCACCCTGACTTTCAGAGACTTCACAAAGTGGATCTGAGATCAGATTGTCTCTGGAGAATACAAATGACTAATAAAATAAGTTTCACTCCACTAGTAAATGAAGGCATATTTGATTACAAACCAGACTGTAAATCTTTAACAGTCAAAATAAGAGTATGCCCTTATATATAATCACTAAAGCTATGCATGGTATTCATTTAGTGTTATTTTATAGGATTGGGTCTGTAAAGTTAATATTTCAGAGGATATTTTTCCTTTCTAGGAGAAATATCTGCAATTTGGAGACATTAATAGCAGTAAAGCATCATTTTTTAAATTTAGGCTTTGTGGGTCAAGTGATTAGACTTTTCCCAGGTAAGAATGACTAAGAGAGCCAAGTTTAGTCTATAAACCAGGCTGCTTTAGGGCTGGCTTTGTGCTGAGCTTCAGGAAAAGAACTGAAGAACTTTTCACATAGCTATGTGGTAG
Organism: Camelus ferus; assembly: GCF_009834535.1. Classification (NCBI taxonomy): domain Eukaryota; kingdom Metazoa; phylum Chordata; class Mammalia; order Artiodactyla; family Camelidae; genus Camelus; species Camelus ferus. The sequence goes on from NC_045710.1 coordinate 39,905,337, forward strand.
AGGCCAGGTCATCAGTCAGAGATCAGAGGACAGAAGCTAAGAATAAAAAAAGTGAATTTCCTTGAGTATTCTGTTATATCACCTCTGGATCCTTAAAAGTAGTGGCACTTTACCCGATTTATGCACTCAGGGAACTGCACAAAAGTTTTAATTCTTACAACTAAGAGGCAGAATGGGCCTATAACCATCGGTATAAATAAGGAAATTAATCTTGCTTCACGTGTCTTTGCACAAGACAGCAAGTGTTAGTGATGAACATGAACTTTCTGACGATGTCCTCACGTCTGAACCATTTCTAGTGCTCCCTGACAAGTACTTCTATGTGGATTGTAGAAGTGTGACCAAGCAGAGGAAGAAAGAAGGAGGCAAAGACTGAAAAGAAGGGTGCACGTATGAAGAAGTTTCCTAAAAAAGAATGAACTGTTATGTGAACAGTAAATGAAGGCATAACAAGAGGGAGCGAGAGAAAGATCCTTTGCAGTGGTAAACCCTAGTGCCATCAATTCAGGACAGCTTATGACTATCCAGAGCTGTTCAGGGAAATGGTGAATTTGGGGTGCGTGGCAATAGGCAACAGTATGCAAACTTGCCATTTTTATGTTTGGGACATTTCTAAGTCATAGATTTGTTATTTAGGGAATGTTTACATTTGTCCATCTATCTCCCTTATGATACGCTTCTTAAAGATGAAAATGATAACTACTCTCTAATATGTAGTCTATGTCCCTAAGCATTTAGAGCCAAGTAGACACAGCCCTTAGGCTGCAAAGTAAGCAGGCTATAGCTACTAGAGATGACAGGGAGGCCTTTCCTCACTCAGCCTTCCAGTTCTCACAGCTCAACCCATGTCCACATAGACCCAGCAAAAGCAGCTGGTATTTATCCTCAGATTGAACTTCATAAGCTGGTAGGCACTGTTTTGGTGCCTCACCCAGGTCCCCTTTACTGGACCAGTGCCCCTTCTCCAGCTGACTACTGACAGCTCACAGCTGCCCACTTCTCCAAATAACTGTCCTCAGTTGACTAGGGCCACCTCCCCGAGAAAATTATGCCTATCTTTCAACCCCTCAGTAGTCTAGAGCTGATGACTGACAAGTAAGGGATACAAAAAGCCAGTCACATAATCAAGGGGAAACAACTCTGGTTTATGCTCTATTGCTCTCTCCCTGTAATACTGCCTAATACTAGACTTTACCCGAATTCACATCCTTGCTTGGCTCTTTCCCCTTCCCTTTCCTATCTCACTCCTTCCTTACAAAATTTCCCAAGGAGTAGTAAATGACATGCACCCAAATGCAGGTATCATGTTCTCTTCAAGGGAATAGGGAACCTGAGTGCCAAACACTTCCCTCTGCCCTGCCGCCTAGTAACAGTACTACATTATCATGATAAAGTCAATCGGGACTTCCACATTCACACAGCCTAAGTTGCAGGCATGGGAAACACAAACTCCCTATGATGGTTAATTTTATGTGTCAACTTGACTGGGCCCAGATATTTGGTCAAATATTATTTTGGGGGTGTTGGAGAATGTATTTGAAGACAGTAAATTTTAATTGGCAGGCTGAGTAAAAAGAATTCCTCCTGCCTAAATACTTAGCTAAGACCTCAGTCTTTTCCTGCCTTTGGGTCTCGAGGCTGCTGGCTTTCAGATTGGAATTTACACCATTTGTTCTCTTGGGTCTTGCTGATTGCAGATCTTGGGACTTCTCAGCCTCCATAATCATATGAGCCAATTTCTTATTTTATATATATTTTTTGTTTCTCTACAGAACCCTGACTAATACACTCTCTAAGCAGACTCTTGGGAGTGACAGTCGAGCAGGGCCACTCTTTATTTCCTAGATCCAAGAATTCTACCTGCTGGGGATACAGTACCATATAATTATCATTGTTTAAGGAGTACACTTCATCCTGAAGGATGTTACTCCATCTTCAAAAGATGGAGTGACAAGCTGGCATCACCTGGATACCATCTGAAATTTCCACGAACCAAGTTTGGGTTCTTTTCTTCCTCTGCCTGCTGGTCCTAGGTAACCACACCCTTGCATAAGCCTATAGGTGTGAGCCATGGAAGCAGTATTCATCAGGCAGTGGTAGTTGACATGGGGTCTGGGCCACCTGTTCATGAAGCTTACTCGCATGCTCCGGACCTGCTTGAGCATGATCTTAGTTATATCTGATTTTGGATGGACTCTTATGATTCACCTGACCTTATGACTTGGTGAGTCTGTCAGAATACAGTTGAATGATAAGTATTTCTAGTTGCACAGTCATTGATGTTCCATAGATAAACACTGCAACTTCTGCAGGACCCAACAGTTGTTTTTCAAATGGTATACAGTTGTCTGTTATGGGTGGTAGATGATCTACTGGGATATCTCTGGGTAGCCCCATGCTAACTGAAAATTGTTAGTGGGTAAATCAATAACCATGGTTTGATAAAGGCATGATAACCACCGTCATCCTACCAGACAAGCCATTGAGACCAAAAGAAGTCTAAGAATGTAAAATGGGCAACAGAGGAGAAAGATAATGAGGTACTAATTGATATGGATGAATCTCAAAATAATTATAAGTGAAAGAAGCCAGACCAAAAAGAAAAAAGAATACACAAATGTGTGATTCCATATAAATAAAATTCTAGAAAATGAAAACTAATGTAGAGTAACAGAAAGTAGACTAGTGGTTATCTAGAGATGGGGAGGTAGGTAGAATGAGGTGGTAGAAGGAAGGAGGAGGCCCTATAAAGGGACATAAGGAAACATTAGAAGGTCATGGATATGTTTACTCTCTCGTTGGTGATAATTTCATGTGTGTATACATATGTCAAAACTTGTCAAATTGCACACCTTAAATACGTGCAGTTTACTGAGTATCAATTATATCTCCATAATGATATTTTTTAAAGATTCATCAAATTGTATACATCTAATATGTATAGGTTATTGTATATAAACTGTATCTCAATAAAGTTGTAAAAACCCAAATTACAGCCCTAGAACCTAACATCAAGGGCTATAGTTCATTCCACTAACCCTCTTCTTATAAGATTCCCCCAGAATTAGGACCACAGCATCCTGAAGAAGCTGTGCCTGCACGTAGTGAACTTAAACATGAGAAGCAAACAGATCTGTGTTGCGTACATGGCTGACTAAGGTAGATGCTGTTTGCTGTCCTGCCCAAATCTTCCTTCCTGGGCCAGCACACTCTTCCCCAGCTGCTCCAGGTGTTGGATGCCAATGGCTCATAGGTCCTTCCCTTCCACAGAGAATTGCCCTGGGCTAGGAGGAGCCACCATGCCCAGGAAGATATGGACTCCCACTCCATCCAGGTAGTGTAAAACCCTTGACTGACTGTTAAAGAAGCACAGAAGGTAGTCCCCTTGCCTCAAGCAGGAACAGCTCTGTGATGTGTTTTATGCTTCAGAGCATAAATAAGGCCAACACTAGAACTTGTCTGAGGTCACATCCTTGGTTAGCTCTTTCCCCTTCCTGCTTCACTCATTCCTTTACAGGTGCTTCTTGAAAAGCTGTCCTTCTATTAACCATGTGCACTCAAATTACTGTGTCCGGTTTTGGTTCCAGGGAACCCAACCTAAGGGAACCCTGGTACAAATCTACCAATTTGTACTGAGACTCAACTCCAAGAAGTCACCTCCTGCCTGTCCTAGCTGGTTTGTATGTTTTTCTAAATGCTACATTGGTCCATGTCCCTCCTGCTTATAAATTTCCTCCTAGGTTTATTCTTTACATGTATTCACAGCCTGTCCAAAACCAGGTTCCTGCTTTACCCCTCTGAGCAGAATGATACTGAAAATTCCTTTTCTATCCTTAGTGATCAACTTCCATCCACCATTAAGTGGTCATGAATCATCTCATGTAAGTCAACTTCTGTTCTGGGTTCATTGTGACTAGGTCCCATTACTCCATCCTTGAATGCTTAGTAAATACTTTCTGACCAATTAATTGCAATAAAGACCTGAAATAAATGCTCAAATAACATACTGATATGAAAACTATTACAATTTTGAGAAGAACAAACAACCTTATTAACTAAATTTCAAAATTAAGTTAAAAGCTTAACTTTGCTTACCTTTCCTGGGTGACCCAATTGACAACTAAATCTAAACGTTTTTCAGATAGTCCACATTTGATTCCTTCCAGAGTTAGTTTTGCATCTATAGGATGTCTAAAAGCCTGGCTTGTGCTAAAGATAGTCTCAAAAAATAAGAGTAATGGAAAAGGCTTTCCTTTAGTTTTTCCAACAGCTACAAAGGGAAGAAAAGTTTTTGAGTCAAATACTGTCAAGTACTAGTTTGCTTTTTCTTACTTCACGTTATTATTTTCATCTTGTTGCATTTTCTAAAAATTTTAATCTAAAATTACACATTTATAACTTTTAACTAATGCTTATGGCTTAAACTGTATTTTGGATAATGACTAAATATCATATGCTATGTGAAAACCAAGGCAGAGATTGGGGTGATGGATCTAAACGTCAAGGAAGGCCAAAGACTGCTGATAGCCACCTAGAGGCTAGGAGAAGCATGGAATGGAATCTCCATCAGTGCCTCCAGAAGGAACTTAAAAAAACTCAAAGAAAATGCTACCAGAAGACTTGCACTATAAGAAAGGTTAAAGGTAGCCCCTCAAACAGAAGAAAAATGACACTAGATAGAAATATAATCTACACAAAGGAATGAAGATCAGAAATGGTAAATGCTATGAATATAAGCATTTAGAAGTACAGTTGATCCCTGAACAATGCAGGGGTTGAGGGTACTGACCCCAGAACAGTCAAAAATACATGTATACATGTATCCATGTTGGCCCTCCATATCCACAGCTCCACATCTGTGGATTCAACCAACCATGAATCATGTAGTACTACACTATGTATTTATTGAAAAACATTTCATACACTTCAAATCCACGTTGTTGAAGGTTTAAATTGTATATTGTTTTGATACAATGCATTAAGTAGTATAATATCACCTGAGGGTAGAATGTGATAAGTTGAAGATATAACCTACAAACCCTAAAGCAACAACCAAAATAAGACAACAAAGAATTATAGCTCATAAATCAACAAAGGAGAAAAATGGAATAATAAAAAAACTCAACTATGAAGTCTTTCATCCCACATCCTTCAACTTGCCTCTCATGGTTCAGGGTGCCATGTGCTATGAATTGATATTTTTTTCATGAATCCTTTAAGTATTGAGCAGGGTAATTATGACATTTATGTAGTTATTTATAGTTCAAGTGCTTTCTGGGCAAACATTCAAATATATTATATAGTTTTTTCAAAAAAAGAATTCAACTAATCCAAAAGAAGGCAGAAAAAGAGAAAAAAAGTAACAAAGAAGAGATAAGAAAAATAGAAAACAAATAAAAGTCAACAATCACATTAAGTGTAAGTGATCTAAGTACCCCAGGTAAAGGCAAAGATTGTCAAACTGTATAGAACAGTAAGATCCAAGTATATGTTGCCTAGCAGACATTGACTTTACATACAAAAACACAAATTAAATAGATTAAAGTAAAAGTACAGAAAAAGACATAGCATGCTAATACTAACCAAAAGAAAGATGGAATCACACTTCCAATTTAAAAACTTACTACAAAGATATAGTAATCAAGATAGTATTATGGCACAGAACGGACATCTAGAGCAAAAGAATAGAATTAAGAGTCTAGAAATAAACCTCAAACAGTTAAGGTCAACTGATTTCTTAAAAAGGGACCAAAACAATTTAATGGGTAAAGAAAAGTCTTTTCAACAAATGGTGCTGGGAAAACTGGATATCCATATGCAAAAGAATGAATTTGGACCCCTACCTCACACCATACACAAAAATTAACTCAAAGTAGATCATAAACCTAAATGTATAAAACTCCTAGAAGAAAACATAGGATCTTAAATTAGACAAAGATTTCTTAGATACTGCCATAAAAGTGCCATAAAAGCACTATCATAAAAGAAAAGATTTGTAAATGGGACTTCATCAAAATTAAAAACTTCTGTGTCTCAAAAAACACCAACAAGAAAATGAAAAGACAAACCACAGACTGGAAGAAAATATTTACACATCATCTACCTGATTTTATCTGGAATTAAAAAAAAAAAAAAAAAACACTTGCAACTCAATAATTAAAACACAAATAATATAATTATCAAATGGGCAAAGAATAGACATTTCTCCAAAAAAGATATACAAATGACCAATAGGCACATGAAAAGATGCTCAACATTGTTAGTCATTAGAGACACATAAATGAAAACCATAATGAGACACCACTTCACACAGATTAGAATAGCTACTTTCAAAAAGATAGACATTAACAAGTGTTGGTAAGGATGTGGAGAAATTGGAGCCCTATACACTGGTGGTAGAAATGGAAAATGGTGCAAATAGTTTAGCAGTTCCTCAAAGTATTAACCCTGACTTACTATTTAACCCAAAAATTCTACTCCCAGGTATCTACTAGGGGAAATAAAAACATGTCCACACAAAAACTTGTACACAAGTGCTCATGGCTAAAAGCATGGCTTGTGCTAAAGATAGCCTCAAAAAATAAAAGTCATGGAAAATGTCATAATAGCCAAAAAGTGGAAACAACCCAAATGACCATCAACTGATGAGTAGATAAACAAAATACAGTATAATACAATGGAATATTATAGATCAAAACAGAGTAGACCTACAATATATGAACAACTGTTTATTTTCAACAAAGGTACAAAGGCAATTCAGTGGAGAAAGTCTTTTTAAATAAATTACTTAGACAGACTAGGATTTTAAAATTTGTAGATACTGACAAGCATACACAGAATAGATAAACAAGATTATATTGTATAGCACAGGGAAATATACACAAGATCTTGTGGTAGCTCACAGTGAAAAAAAATGTGACAATGAATATATGTATGTTCACGTATTAACTAAAAAATTGTACTCTACACTGGAATTTGACACAAAATTGTAAAATGACTATAACTCAATAAAAAAAAGTTAAAAAAAATAAATAATCTTAGAACAATTGGGTAGCTACAGGCAAAAAAATAAACTTTGACCCATACCTTGTACCATATATAAAAATTAACTCAAACTGGGTCATAGATTTAAATGTAAACTAAAACTATAATATTCTTAGGGGAAAAAAAGGAGAAAAAATCTTTTAGGCACAGATTTAGAAAAAATCAGATTAGGCACAGATTTCTTAGGTACAACACTAAAATCTCAATCCAAAAAAGAAAAAGAATTCATAAATTAGATTTCAGCAAAATTAAAGACTTCTACTCTTAGAAAGATACTGTTAAGAGAATGAAAAAGATAAGCCACAAAGTGGGAGAAAGTATTTGTAAATCCTGTATCTGATAAAGGATCTGTATTCATAGAATAGAATACTACTCAGCAATAAAAAAGAATGAACTATTGATGCAATAACATGGATGAATTTAAAAATAATTATGCTAAGTGCAAGAAGTCATTCAAAAAAGAATACCTACTACATGATTCCATTCATATAAAATTCTAGAAAATGCAGACTAATCTATGGTGACAAAGCAGATTAGTGGTTGCCTGGGGACTGGAGGGAAGCTATGGGAGACAGGTGAGAGGGGATGGGGAAGAGTGGGAAAGCGGGATCACTGAGGAGAATAAGGGAGTTTCTGGAGGATGTATGTGTCAAAATTTAACAAACTGTGTACCTTAAATATGTACAATTTGTTATAGGTATGTCAATGTACTACAACAAAACTGTTTTTGAAATGAAGTGGAGCAAATGTGACAAAATATTAATATTTATTAAATCTTGATAGTGAGCACATGCTGTTATTTATGCATGTATATATGTTTCTCCATACTTTCCCGTATACTTGAAAACCTAATCAAACCCCTTAATGTCACAGGTGAAGAAACTGTAAATGGTAGAGATAAGGCTGGGACCTAGTTCCATTCTATCAGGGAAAAAAAGTTTAATTTGCAAACATATATAAGGTTCAGAGAGAAATGCTTACCCTTAAGCTTATTCATTGTCCCAGTGTTTTGAAGAATTCCTTTAGGGCTGTTTGCTGCAAAATAAACTGCCTTTTCATATTCACCAAGTGAGATTAATTCATCGAACCTACAGCCATTGTATTTCATTACACATTATAACAGTACATAAAAAAGGAAAGAAAATTGATTAGAAATGTCTAATACAGATTAAACATAGTAACATAGTAATACAGAAAAGCAATTCTAATAAACTGTAACTAGAGTCATTCACTCTGTATGATATTCTTTCACTTCCTTCCCTAATATTGTTGTTCTTGTAGCCTCAGAATGAAACTTTGGCCTGCAATGACTTTGAACCTGATCCTGCACTTTATTCCTACAGTACTTAGAGCAAACCATAGAAAATGGGAAGAAACAACTTCAAGTGAATGTATAACGAGCTCAGATTTTTCCCTCTTATACAGTCTCCAGAAGGAAAGGGGCATCATGGGAAAGAAGGGCATAGAGGCTCAGCCTAGAGGAAATATTAACTAAACACAAAGGCTGCCAAGTTGGAGACCAAGAGGTTTCCCCGGTACTCAGAAGCCTATGTTGCTCTGCCAGGCATCAGACTCCCAACTGATTGTGAGACTAACTCAAGAAGAAAAGATGATATTTAACTTAAGCCTTGACTTATCTTCTCAGGGTAAAATGTCTTCAAATCAGCCCTTATCTCAAAATTAATAAAACTATAGCAAACAGGATTTATAAAGTGTTGCAAGTAAGTATAGAACCCCAGAGGAGAAAAATACCTAAGTAATATTAAGCAAAATACATAAAACTTTTAACCTCAGCCAGGGTTTTTCTCTCATGTCTAAAGCTAGCACTTAGAGAAGCAAACAGCATAAGGAAATAACAGGCTTTAGAGTGCCCCCCAAACATATTACATATGTTCATCACATATTGGCTGACAGCCTATGAGAATTAACCTCTTAAAGAAGAGCATCTTAGATCTCTTTAAGCCTCTACTATACACTAGACATTACTTAATAAGTTTCAGGGAGAAATATGCCTTCTTAACATGTCACAGGATGGAAATAATGAGGGGAAAAAAGGACTAAGTTGGCTAGAATAATCTGACTCAAGAAGACATTCTCAAAAACATTTTATAACATCAGGTTGATGGTTAGAGAATACAGGGAAAATATAAATAAAACTTAAATAAATGTTACAATCTACGTATATCATACGAAAAATCTCCAATTAGAGAGACTACCAATAGACTACCAATCTGATTTTTTTTAACAAAGATCTATTTTTTTTTAATTTTTATTTTATTTTCTAATTGGTCTACTAAAGTAGAATTTTAAAGACAAAAAGCTAGAGACTACAGCTCAAAAAGATGCTAAATAAATGCTAACCACTTAATAAGTATTTAAATAAATATTAAATAAATCTTATAACATCTTAACAAGGAAAATTAAAGCTTTTTAAATATTCACCTTTCAGTACAGGAAAGCAAAATTTCAGTTTCTTTGGCCTTGCCCGGGTCAATCTCAAGTAGTTCCTCAACAATGCTGTGGTCACCTGTAAATATTGAAAGTACCACCAGATGATATTTAAGGTTATCAATCAATAGAAAATAATAAACATATAAATATTTAATACCAACAACTAAATTCTATGGTTTCTAACAACACCAACTTCTTCCTAAGTGGCCTGAGTGGCCTCCCTGTCCCTTTCTTCCTTATTCTCTCTTTGGTTCAGCAAGTCTACTCTTTACCAATTGTTTGTCAGCTGTTGAGGGAAGAAGCCCATAGGGTAACAGAGACCTAACAGAAGCAAATACATTTTTCCTTTATTTAAACTCAGCCTAGGAAAAGTCCCCACTTTTTAGCTTTCTGGGTAAAAAAAAAAGTTTTCCATTATCTGCATTAATTAAAAAATACAGCTCAGTGGTAGAGTGCATGCCTAGCATGCAAGAGGTCCAGTTTCAAGCCCTAGTACCTCCATTAAAAAAATAAACAAACCTAATTACCACCCCCCAAAACAAACAACAAAAAATAAACTAAAAAAAATAGAGAGAGATCAATTACCATGTAAAACTTTAGTTTTCTGAATTTCCTCCACGAAGTCTTGAAATGATCTGCTCATATCAGATTTTAACCATGAAGTAAGTGCATGTGAAATAATCTGCAGTTTGTGATGACTATAAAGATAAAAAAATTAATATACTAAACCTAAGATCAAGTAGTGGACTATTTGAATAAACAAATAAAAGCTTCAAACTTTAAAAATATATATTCAACTTTTATACCGAAACTGTAATTCTTTGTTCAGATTTTCTGCTAGATCTCGCCGTTTTAATACCGCAATCATTTCCTCATCTAAATCTGCCTTCCTTTGAGCTGGTACATATTTTTCTGACATAATGTGTTTAATTTCTGCATATTTGTCTTCCAGAAGTTTCAAGTGTTTAGTGAGAGCAGCTAAATTGACAGATTCTTCGAGAGTCATGCCTATTGGAAAAGAGAATAAATTAAACAAGCCAAGCCATGTATGGGAGTCTTGCGCTCAAACAGTAAGTCTTAGCCAAATAGGTCAGATGGTTCACCATGTTAAGAAATAGGAGCGTGAACTTGTAGATTATGGGACATAAACAGAATTAGCATACATTTCTTTTTTTCCTTTTTTAATTATTTAAATTGATGTACAGTCAATTACAATACATCAATTTCTGGTGTACAGCACAATGTCCCAGTCATGCATCTACATACATATATTCATTTTCATTAAAGGTTATTACAAGATACTAAATATAGTTCCCTGTGCTAAACAGAAGAAATTTGTTCTTTAAATCTATTTTTAATATATAGTAGATAACATTTGTAAATCTCAAACTCTCAAATTTATCCCTTCCCAACTCTTTTCCCCGGTAACCATAAGATTGTTTACTGTTTGTGAGTCTGTTTCTGTTTTGTAGATGAGTTCATAGTGTCCTTTTTTTCCTTAGATTTCATATATGAGTGATATCATACGGTAATTTTTTCTTTCACTTTCTGGCTTAGTTCACTTAGAATGACGATCTCCAGGTCCATCCACATTGCTGCAAATGGCATTATTTTATTCTTTTTATGGCCGAGTGGTATTCCACTGTAGAAATATACCACAACTTCTTTATCCAGTCATGTCAATGGACATTTAGGTTGCTTCCATGTCTTGGTTATTGTATATAGTGCTGCTATGAACAGTGGAGTGCATGTATCTTTTTGAATTAGAGTTCCATCTGGATATATACTCAGAAGTGGGATTGCTGGATTATATAGCAAGTCTATTTTCAGTTTTTTGAGGAATTTCCATACTGTTTTTCCATAATGGCCACACCAAACTACAATGTAGGAGGGTTCCCTTTTCTCCACAGCCTCTCCAGCATTTATCATTTGTGTACTTTTGAATGATGGCCATTCTGACTGGTGTGAGGTTTTGATTTGCATTTCTCTGATAGTGATATTGAGCATTTTTTCATGTGCTATTGGCCATTTGTATGTCTTCATTGGAGAATTGCTTGTTTAGGCCCTCTGCTCATTTTTCGATTGGGTTGTTTGTTTTTTTGTTATTAAGTTGTATAGCATACATTTCTAAATGGCTGGTAGTTTTAAACAAATCATCAATGAAAACTTCATGAAGACTGATTGTCTAAAACTTAGAATCTTAAGAAAAAAAAAATTTAATGACCTAATCACCTCACCTTGCAAACCTCTAAATATTGCTGTTTCTCAATAACATCAAGAACTTCTGCCTGACAATTCAGGATTTCTGTCCAATGATTTTTCACTAATCCAGTCTTCCACTAATCTACTACAGCTAACCCCAGGGTAATCTGTTTATTCTCTCCTATGCAAAGTTTATAAATGCCTGCCAAATCTTCAGTCCTCTCCCTCTTTCACTGTCCCCTCTATTCTTTATTCATAACAACACACACATACACACACACTTCAAATTACTTCTCTTCTCACTCAGGCTAGTTGTTGCCTTTAAAAGCATACCTCAAAATTCTCTCCCAGAAACCCCCAGGATTAATCCTACTCAATTTTAATCATTCCCTTACCCTGAATCCTCTTAGCATGTAATCAATTTGTCAGTTATTCTGTACTTACTCATATGTATCTTGTAGTTTGCTAGTCATAATTTTGTATTTGAAGTGAATCAAGTCCCTGCTTCCACCAAACAAAGGATGATCATCTAACCTCTGTTAAAATCCTCTAGTAAGGAGTAGCTTATTATCTCAAGACATAGTTTCTTCCATTGAAATCAAATCTGACTTCCTAAAATTTCCACCTATTGATTCTGCATTTGGATAAATACTAGTTGGAATCCTTAAAAGTTCTAAGTGCAGTTATCTATTGTCAAAATCTTTCTTTTCTTCAGGATGCATATATGAAATTCCTCCATCCGTTCATCATACAAATTATGCAATATCCTGGATGAATTCCAGGACATATCCCAATTTCTTAACATATGGCTTAGCTGAAGTTGAGGAACCAGTGAACGCTGACATCAATGTGAACCAACAATATTCACTAGAACTTAATATACCACAATTTTTTCACATATAATGCTATGGGTTCTCAAACTTTAAAGTACATCAGAATAACCTGGAGAACCTGTTAAAACACTGACTGTTGGGCTCCACACCACCCAACCCCAACTCCCATCCGTGGAGTTTCTGACATTGTAAATCTGCAGTGGGACCAAAAAATTTGCATTTTTAACAGGTTCTCAGGTAATGCTGAGGTTGATGTAGGAACCATATACTTTAAAAGCTATGTATTATACTTTATACAATCCAGCCAGAGTAAAACTCTTTTAATCTTTTAGGGATGTTTAAGTTTTCTCATTCCTTGTATGTATCTAAGAGGCCGTGCTAATGTTGTTTGTAAAGTCTGGCTAAAGTCCTGGTACATCTGTAAGATATAAACATGGTAGCATGTATATATTAATTTGTGTAATAGGTAGTAACTGGAAGCAGTTGGAATTTCTCTCAAATACTTTAAACAAAATACTGTACCTGGAATAGGTTGTGAAGGATTTTTTGAGAAAGTACAATATTGTACTTCTTTCATGTCATACTCCACCCTATGTTGTTTCATTTTGTCTATTTGCAATTGAATCTTTGAGGAATTATTTTCAATAAGCTTCAGCCTGAAAAACAGAAAGGCTTTTTAATGTTTCTTTCAACTAATTTGATTACTTAATCAAATGATTTAACATAAAATAGGTTAAATTATCTCTTTATTTTGGCTAATTATCATTTGTACGATTATGGACTTAGGTGGAAATTTACAAAACAATGCCCAGAAAAAGTTAACAAACTTCACAAGTGAGGAACAATTTTCTTTCAAAGCATCAAAAAAAAACTTATGCTATGATTTGTAACCTTATTAGAAACTTATAAGTGCTAAACATAATAATCTGGCCATAAAGTACAATGTCTATTCCCTTTAGTTGAAAATCACCTTTGCAATTTAAAAATTATTTCATAAGTAATTGTATTAGTTTTCTGCGGCTGCAATAACAAATTACCACAAACTTGGTGGCTTAAAAAATTTTATTTTTGAAGAAATTTGTTCTTTCACAGTTCTGGAGGGCAGAAGCCCAAAATTAGTATCCTGGGTCAAAATTTGTATTTTCAGGGCCATGCTTCCTCTAGAAGCTCTAGGGGAGAATCTGTTCCTTGCCTCTTTCAGCTTCTGGGGGCTGCTGGTCTT